>NC_069384.1:103615346-103936884 GCF_027475565.1 Acinonyx jubatus | reverse complement strand
TTGTTTCCATAAGCCACAGACAGTGGGTTATTTTTCATGGACAGACAGTGCATTCTTCTCTTGGGGTTTTTATGGACAGACTGTATAAAATGATAACACAATGAATGGGATACCAGCTCTACTATATCAAGGACTTAAATCAGCTATTTCAGACAGAAACTCAATGTGGTAGGGCACGTTTCAAATGGGTTTGCAGGTACAGGCTATAACACAAAAATTTCAACATCTTTTGTGATTAATTCTCATGAAAGGTTAATGACATTTTTTTACAATAAATTAGAGCTAAGGTGAGGGAGATTTCGGTAATGTAGGTTCAGGTGGCAGCCTGAATCAAATCGATAAGATTTGCATGCCAGAATTAAAATAGAGATGTAATCTATCTTCAAAATGGCTAGGGTTTGGATTATTATGGAAGATATAGCACAGGTGATTCTTCTACTTGCCTGTGCATAATCCCTTCCATGTCACGTGATAGTTATTATGAGTTTATAATACCATGTTCACTGTAGTTCATTTCACACTCTCCTGAAAGAGAAGTTACTTCACTATAATTGCTTAAAAAGAAACTATTTTTAATGTTACTTTCTAATTAACCCTAACTTAATCATAGTCCTTAGAGCTTCCATTTTGTTGTTTCTTTTTTAAACCTGTTGTGAAAAATGGTCTAAAGTAATTTCTTAAAAGTGTCTCTAAGGAGTGTGAAGAAATGTCTGTTTGCAGCTAATGATCCAGAAAATCAAGAATTACCCCCAGGCTGCCAATGAAGGATATTTTTTATTGGTTTGAAATTCTTTATAATAGAAAAATTTCACATGGAATTAATTTTTAAGCACAGCCTTTAATGTAAACTTAAATTCCCAGCTACCCACGTGTGACATGTGATCCAGATCTCTTTACTTGTTGTATTTCTTCTGAGAATCCTAAGTTTGTATGTAGAGCCTCTATCCAAACTATTATGGCCACAGTTTTACAATTATTAGTATGTAATAAATGGATTCATTACTCAATACATTATAATAATATTATGTAACACACATCAAAATAGTTTGGTTTAAATCACTGAAAGAATTTCAGCATTATATTCTACAGTCTTCCCACTTAATCTTTGTCTAATAATTATGATTATAAACTTGTGAAGAGTTGATTTCTCTCTCACTGGAGAGAAAGTACCATATTTTTGGCTATCTAAAAAATAACAGGGGGAAATGCAACTGCAAAAACTCATAAAATATTATGTTCTTCATGATAAATCCATTTTATTTATTACTTTATGTCTCATTCACTCCCATCAAGAATATAAGGAGGCTTTATCATTAGAGTGACTATATAATTTATCATCTAAACTTTTGAAAGTGAGAGGGTTAATATCATTCATCATACTGAGGCATAGACATAAACTAGCCCTATCCCAGAAAAGCTGGAACATATAGTTAGTCCTCCCAGTTACCAAAAGCTCAATACAATAAACCTATAGCCGAGACAAGACAAGACAAAAGGAAAAAGAAGGAATAATAAGGAAGGGATAGTGAAAAACCATTCAGTCTTTTCAGGAATGCCTGCCTGACTTTGATCTATCTAGACAGAACATATATCACTTAACAGGTTGAAAGTTGGGAATCTCCTATATCACTATTTACTAAATCATAAAGAATACTATATTAGTCTGGGCAGGTAACTGCTATAATAAAGAAATCCAAAATCTAGGTGGCATAAGACAATAAATGTTTATTTTTCACTCACATTACCATTCAGTGTAGATTAACGAGGAAGTGACGATTTGTGGGCATGGCTCAGTGGCCAAGGCAGAAAGAAGCACCCTTCTCTTGAACTTGGGATAAGCAAGATAGCCTTGGATATAAATACCCATCCTTGAGATAGGAGAAGAAAGAGAGTGTGGAGGATCGAACTTTTGTCATGTGCCAATTCTGAAAGTTATGTGCCTCACTTTCTCCTACATCCCATGGCCAAAACTCAATTGTATGACCCTCCACACTAGCTTCAAGGGAGACTGGGTAATGTGGACTGGCTGTCCACTAGGAGGAAGTGAAAATGGGGTTTGGTAAACACATAACCATCTCTATCACTCTCCAGCATTCTGGTTACCAAGTACTCATTTCACTCTTCTTCCTATACACAGAATAAGGAAATCTCATATGTAGTTTCTGCATGGAGTTCAAACTCTAGAATCCCTGGGAGGTGCCCAGTTCTCATCAGCTTCTTATGTGGCTTCTTATAATATGCTGACCTATGAACTAGAAAGGAAAATTATCAACTCCCTATAATTTTTCTTCATATATTCAGTAAACCATGGTGGAATAGGGATAAACACCATGGTTGACATTTCTATAGGGAAAGATAATAATCAACTAGAAGGCATTTTTCTTACCTTTGCTTTTATAGAACCTTGCATTATTCTTTAGCTTCGATTACAAGTGTCATCTTCTTTCCTTTTTACTGTTATTCCTCTTGAGAAATCACCCAAGTATTTGTGTCATATTAAGAATATATTAAATCTGTTCTCTTGTAGCTTAGATTAGAAACTATGCAGCTGCTAAGTAAGACCATCTACAGTCCTTATTCTTTAAAGTATATAAGGGAGTTAATAACAGAAAGAGCTTCTTATCAGTGATTAGGAGGATTATGGAAGAAGATTTATAAGCACTAAAAGAGTTGAGAAAATTAATTCTCAACCAAGATATGCAGGAGAGGAGGAAATTATATAGAAGCAAAGTTATCGGTTTCCTGACATTCAAATTATTGTTAACTGGATTATATCTTTCTGTGTACCCCTAAACTTGGGTACTTTCTATTTGTTTTTATGTTTAGTGCCTAGTAACTATAAAGATACCACTTCATTTTGTTGGCACAAACATTACCACTGTAGAGAACTGGGAAAAAAAGTGAAAGTCTGCTAATATTTATTGAAGATTTTGAATCCTAAAATAAAAATGGAAGAATAGCAAATAAACAGTTTTTAAATATTTTATTTCAAAATAATTTTAGACTTACAAAAGAGTTGCAACCATTGTATAGAGAATTCCTGTATACACTGCACCTAGTTTCTCCTAATGTTAACATCTAACATAACCATGGTATAATTTTCAAAAGTAAGACATTAATTTGGTATAATACCAAACCACAGACTTTATTGGGATCTCATCATTCTTTCCACTAATGTCCTTTTTGTGTACGAGTATCTCATCCAGGATCCCATGTTACATTTTGTTATCATGTATCCTTGGTCTCCTCCAATCTATGTCTGTTACTCAATACTTCCTGTCTTCCATCACTTTAACTTTTTGAAGAATATTTTCAAGTATTTTTTAGAATATTCAACAATTTTTATTGTATGAGGGTTTCTCATGGTTAAAGTAAGGTTATGGAATTTAACGAAGAATGTCACAGAAGTACCTGCTCCATTGTATGATATAGGGAGCCATATTGTATCAAATGGACTTATCACTAGTGATGTTATCTTTAATCACTTGGGAAAGTGATACCTGTCAGGTTTCTCTATTTTAAAGGTACTATTCTTCTCATTAATAAGTATTTTTGGGGAGATACTGTGGTCAGTGTTTGTGTCTCATCTCTCATCGCAGCCATCTGCTTTTCCCTGTATTATGGGTGGTTAGTTGCCCTGTACCCTCAGCGCACGGGTAAGAGAAAAATTGTGAATTTGTGCTTGTTCAGCATTTTTGTTGTACGTTTTAGAGTTTGTTGTTTCCACCCCTCAGCAGAAACCAAAAATCCAGAGTTTGAGGTTTAAATAAATACTCTTAATGTTAACTGTTACTGTTAGTTGTCATGTTGGTCAATATTCCAATATCCATTCCATTGCATAAGATCAGTCTTAGTCAAATCCTATCAGCCCATTTCCCCTGCCAGTGATTGACTTTGGAATTGGTTGTGACTCCCTTTTGGCCAATGAAATTTGAGGGAAACTGTGCTATGGTCTTTCTAAGGAAAAGTTCTTTTCTTCTAATATAAGAAATACGTAAAAGATAGTTTACCTTTTACCTCTGGATGTAACTATTTCTGGATATATTGTCTGAAACTTGACCACATGATTGACAATCATATTGTTTCTTGTACAAAAATGTAGCCAACACTGAGGACACCAGAACAAAAAGAACCTAAACCTGGTTGCTTACTGGCATATTTCAGATGCTATTATAACTAACCATGGAACCGAGCTTATCTATGTAGTTCTAGTTATGTGCAATAGTAAATTTCTTTATTGTTCCAGCCCAATTTGATTCTTGTTTTTTCAATTACTTGGATCCAATGTCTTGTAATTTACCACCACTATAAGTAAATTATGATTGTTATGCAAGTATACTACAATCTCTCTATCCATTCTACTCTTTGTGGGTATCCAGGTTGTTTCTAGTTCTTAGTTTTAGGAACACTGATGCTATAAATGTTTTAATACTTGTCTTTTGGTGAATATGTCCACATTTCTTTTCAGTGTATGCCTTAGAATGAAATTTCTCAGTAGTAAACTATGTGCATGTTCAACTTTAAAAATAGATACAACCAAATGTGTGTGTGTATTTAATATGAAATTTATTGTCAAATTGGTTTCCATACAACACCCAGTGCTCATCCCAACAGGTGCCCTCCTCAATGTCCATCACCCACACTCCCCTCCCTCCCACCCCCCATCAACCCTCAGTTTATTCTCAGTTTTTAAGAGTCTCTCATGGTTTGGCTTTCTCCCTCTCTAACTTTTTTTTTTCTTCCCCTCCCCCATGGTCTTCTGTTAAGTTTCTCAGGATCCACATAAGAATGAAAACATATGGCATCTGTCTTTCTTTATATGTTTCAACAATAGCCAAATATGGAAAGAGCCTAAATGTCCATCAACTGGTGCAGTGATAAAGAAATTGTGGTTTATATACACAATGGAATACTACTTGGCAATGAAAAAGAATGAAATATGGCCTTTTGTAGCAACATGGATGGAACCAAATCTATTTTTTAAAGGCTGTTTCAATGGGGCGCCTGGGTGGCTCAGTTGGTTAAGCGTCCGACTTCAGCTCAGGTCATGATCTCGCGGTCCCTGAGTTCGAGCCCCGCGTCGGGCTCTGTGCTGACCGCTCAGAGCCTGGAGCCTGTTTCGGATTCTGTGTCTCCCTCTCTCTCTGGTACTCCCCCATTCATGCTCTGTCTCTCTCTGTCTCAAAAATAAATAAACGTTAAAAAAAATTAAAAAAAAAATAAAGGCTGTATCAATTTACCCTCTTGCGAAAAATTTGTGAGAGTTACAATCACTCCATATCCTTATCAACACTTGGTATTATCAGTCTTCTCATTTAGGCATTTCAATGAATGTATATGTGTAGTTGTATCATACTGTGATGAATTATATTTATATATGTATTAATATTTATATTCATATCCATTCTATATCAATTTCTATATTTGTTATCATTTTAGAATCATAACCTGGATGCAAATTGTTGAGAAACTACCAAAAGACAGTTAATATTCATGTAAACTAAAAGTCTTTATACTGTACCTGGAAATAAGGTGGCGAAAAGGGAGCAATGTTAAGCTTAAGTGTACATTGTCCAGTGAACAAGCTCTAGTCCATTTCCTTTTTTAAAAAATATTTGCTTATTTATTTTGAGGAGGGGGTAGGGGCAAAGAGAGAGGTAGACACAGAATCCAAAGTAGGCCCAGCCCTGGCAGTGCAGAGCCAGACACAGGGATCAATCTCACACAATGTGAGATTATGACCTGAGCTGAAATCAAGAGTCAGACGCTTAACCAACTGAGCCACCCAGGTGCCTCTCTAGTCCATTTCTAAGGATAGAGTTGGTTTTGTAAAGTAGAATAGCAAGATTAAATAAAATACAGAAATTGCTTCCGCTTATAACATGTGAGAGAGGAAACATACCAATGGGAGAGACATAAAAAGGCATGATGCAAAGAAGGGTTTTAATCAAATCATTTACTCTTTTTGGACTCACTACAAAGTGAAGAATAGATATAGATGATTTCCATATTTTTCCTTCCATCTATAACATTCTATTGTTTTTTAATTTTCTCCTCAAGAATATTATTTATACTCTTCTAATCCAAATATTGTGTGCTTGTCACCCACATAAAACCCTGAGACCAGTTGTGGGGTCAGGAGGGCTCCCCGAATCTCAAGTCATTGCCCATAACCCCTGGAGAACAGGTGCCTTGATGGAAGGATCTCCTTGATTCACATTTGCATATGGGCAGTGGTGATATGGACACTTCTCTGGAGAAAAAGTTTCATTTTCTCTATGTGCTGAAACTTGTACTTGTGAGCAGTTGTAAAGGTCAGTGCTCTAAAAGTTGGAGCATGAAAAGCTCTAGTTGTGGTTTTGACTGGAGAGAGCTAATCATAAGATAGACAAATAGCTATTTGGGCTTCAAAACCCTGACTAAAGCTTATCTGCCTGTAGGTAATCTAAATGCCTTAATGAATATCTGTGCAGGTCTCTGTGTCTATTTAGGGTGTGCTTGTAAGCCCATGGATTGTGGCTGAGAACTGGGCCAGATCGTTTGTGCAGTGACTATTTTAAAGTTCTATTACAGTGTCAGTGGGGGCAACTTTTTCTTGGGCAGTGATGTTAATATTTAAAGTGTGCCTGTTTAAGCAGTTATCTTCTCTGACATCAATGCCTCATTTTCAATTTGCTTTGAAACCTATTGCTTTTTTTTGAAAGCATCCATCCACGTGTTTGTTTCTAGTTTTCAAGTGTAATGAATGATAAATGCATTCCCTCTTCTTTTATAATCATGGTTTACTCTTCATTTGAATCTGTCAGGCAGTACTTAATGTTGGCCAATTAAGTGTTTTAGGATGTCACAGGTTTGCTCTGTTGATACTCTAATAGCATCCCCCTGTGGCACAGATAATGAGACCTGAGTTTGCTTGGCAACCTGGTTCCAGTAGTTCACCTCTGACCATCATTCTAATGCAGGGTCAGAGTCTCTTGGCATTTTGTATTCAAGGGCCATTTATTTTGGGAATATGGTGGTAAGTCCTGGTTTTTCTTTAGAAATAGTATAATCTTGATCATTCCTATTTGGGAAGTACATTTTTTGTTTATAGGATACTTCTTAGTATGTACAGTTTTCAAAAATGTGCGAGGGCAGCATGGAATTATACACCATGGGGTATCATAGATGTGGTTCTAATGCCAGCTTCCTTATTTAGCAACCTAGTGGTCTTTGGACATTTCTTCAATCTCTCTCTCTGCCATCTGAAGAATAAAAAGAAAATAAATAAACCTGGGAGGGATTTTGCAGATTAAATATAATAAATGTAAAGTATCAGGCACATAGTGAGCAAATCCTTGGTGGTTATTCTAATTGCAAGAAACACCCCTCTTCCTCATACATGTATTGTGTCCTTAGTGACAGTACTCTCCATCTCCAGTGACATGAAGATTTCTTCATTTCAATTGGATAAATAACTGGTAATCTGAGAAATGAAGACTAATGATATTCCAGAGATAGCCAAACGTAAAGATATGTTTTGCTGCTTTTATGAAGCAGATTCTGTTAAGGTAAATACTTAAATATAAAGAAATTGTGCCAAATGATTTCTTCTTTCAGGCAAAAATTGAAGCAGAAAAAGTAGATTTTTATTTTTAAAAAACTATACTTTTAGTTTTCTCTTAAAAAAAACTTTACCGTTTGAAGAAGATAAAGTCATCATCTAATCAAATAAACTAAAAGGGACATTTCTATGGTTTCTAGCTAATGGCATGTATCCTAAACATTGTGATCCTAAACAAACTCTTTATTTACAGTGGTGTGATTTTGATGTTATACTTACTTTTTGATAACAGGGAGGTATATTATTTAATGAGCAACTTTTTCTAAGTAGTATTTTTATATATATTTTTTTATTTTAAAGACAGAGAGCATGAGTGGGGGAGAAGGGCAAAGGGAGAGAGAAAGAGGAAGAGAATCTTAAGCAGGTTCCACGCTCAGCATGGAGTCTAACTCGGGACTCAATCCCACAACCCTGGGATCATGACCTGAACTGAAATCAAGAGTTGGATGCTCAACTGACTGAGCACCCATGGCACCCCTAAGTGGTATTTTAGTCAGAGAATACATCAATTTCTTTGGCTTTAAATCCCTTTTCCCTCTGTGGGAAGTATTATTCTGGGCTATATATTTGCCACTAGTCCCTATCACCTTGTCCAGGCAGAAGACATCCAAGTTGTATATCATTTGGGGCAGAATTAGAAGACTAGATTTGAGCAGTTAGTTAGTAGAACTTAAATCCATCTTCCTAACCCTGAGTGTGAGACACTAGGCTCCTGAATTGTCTAATTTGTATTGGGCACTTATAACTTCTTTTAACAACACCCTCTCCCAGTGTTTCCCTTGCACCAGTAATTGTGATGCAGGGCATCTAATTGATGTTTGAGAAACATTTTGGCTCTCTTTTTTGAGATGGGGAAAAAAAAAGCTGGGAGTGTACCAAAGTTCCCTTGCAGTAATATGGTTGTTATTGGACAGATATGAGGTTATGGAACTCTGTTCTGAATGTAAAACCTAGGAATACGAGGGACTTCTGTCTATAACTCCTGACACTTCCATGATTACCAGAATTCATTTGGCCAGTATCCCCACTGTCACTGACTGCTCCAGCTGTAACTGCTCCATTGAAAAGATAACATTCTTATCAGCGGAGGACTGAGAAGCCATACTGGTTTTGATTAACTTGGTTCCCCACTCAAAGGATTAACATTAAAATTATTTTTGTGATACATCGCTGTATTTTTAAGGCTGGAAATCATATATTAGTTCAAACGCCTTTATGAGAAATTGGCCCTTCTGCTGTTATTCCAGGTCTTGTAAAAGTTAGATTTTTAAAAAATTAATTTATGTACTCAAATAGAAAAGTCATAAACAAAATCAAAAGAAACAAAAGGATATACATACACAGTAGTTTGCACTTCATCTTTATTTCTCAATCCTTCAATTCATCTCCCCTGACCAACCATTGTTAGCAGTTTCTCGTGAACTGATTTAGATATATTTAAGCATATATGATTATATACTATTACATTGTTTGCATCTTTTTATTTATATATTTTTTCCTTAATGATATTTTGGGGGGTTTTTTGGTGATTGGTCCTTGTACACACATATATATCCACCTCAAACTCTCTCAATATTTGTACAGTATTCCCTCTAGGGATGGGCCATAATTTGTTTTATCATTCTCCTCTAGATGAACATTTGAGTTGTCTTCAGTCTTTTGCTCCATAAAGCGATGCCAGAATAAATATTCTTTTACATACGTGTTTGCACTCTGTTGAAATAAAAACAAAACAAATGAGAAAAGCAAAGACTATTTATTCAGTCTTGCTATAACTAAGGAGTCAGCCACTCTCACTTGCGTTTTGGCAGAGACTCAAAGGCAGGCAGAAGAGTGGGGAAGCTTTATAGTGTGAAAAGGGAAAGCTTCAAATGTGCCCTGATTGGAGGCTGTTGGCATGGGGAAGTTGGAGGTGAGTTTAGTAGGGCGTCCTATGTAATTGGTTAGGGGAGCATATTTGCCTTTTTCTGATTGGTCTTAAGTTGGAAGTGGAGACAAAAATTAGGGAATCTGTCAATTATTAATAAAATTTTGAACTGATTATTACAGAACCTATTGTTTAGCTTCCTAGATTATTACTATAGACAGCTAATCTAGCTTTCTTGCAAGTCTGACATATAGCAAGCTGACTTCTTGGGCTATTTATGGCAGATAAGGAGTTGGTTTCCTGGGTAGGTTGCTTCAGGCTGTGGGTCAAAGTTCTAACTGTTCATTTGCATATTCAGTCTCTCAACACATATGCAAATACATCTGTAAGATAAATTCCTAAAAGTAGAATTTCTGAGTCAAAGATATATGCCATTTAATTTATAAATATTTTGTCAAGTTGCTTTGCATAAGTTTTCATGAATTTATGGTCCTTATAGCCTTGTGGGGATATAACAGGGTGGATTACCAAACTTTTTTATCTTTGCAAGTTTGATAGGTAAAAAAAAAAATACTATCTCAGTGTAGTTTAATTTGTACCTGAGGTTGAGAATTCTTTTTCACGTGTTGCCATGTTTTTCTTTCTCTGTGAGTTGTCTATTCATGTCCCTGGTATCAACATATTTTTAAGTGCTCCCAGGCCAAGGTATATATATAGAGAGAGAGAGTATAGAGAGTAAGTCTCTGAAATTTGAAGTTATCACCCTGAAAATTCAACCTAGAATCAGGACAGGACATGAGATCCACTCTCTTAGCAAATTTTAAGTACACAATAGAGATTCATTAACTATCATCACCATGGTGCACATTACATCTCCAAAACTTACTCATCTTTATAATTCAAACTTTTTACCCTTTGACCAATATCTCCATATTTTCCCCACCCCAGCCATAGGCAACCACCATCTATTCTCTGTTTTTTTTTATGAATTTCATTTTTTTAGATTCCACATTTAAGTGAGATCATATGGGGTTTTTTTTTTTCCATGTCTGGCTTATCTCAGTTAACATAGTGGCTTCAAGTTTCATCCATGTCGTTGCAAATGTCAAGGTTTCCTTCCTTTTTATGGCTGAAAAATATTCTATTATGTAGATAGCAAATATTATATAGATAGATTGATAGGTATGAAGATATGCACATATCTTCAGTATACTTCATAATTTTTTTAATCTATTCATCCATCAACAGACACTTAGGTTGTTTCCAAATACATGGGCTTTGAAGTTGGGCAACTGAAGCTATATTCCCAGCGCAGGTATTCATGGCCTTAGGGGAAGTAGTAACCTTTCTCATCCTCCTCTTTCTCACTGGTTCAGTGGAAATGTTAATACCTATTCAGGAGTTCTTGTGTAGGGGGGTGATTTTTAGCATACTGCCTGTAATGTTGGAAGTACCCAGCCAATTGTTGGCTCATGTACTCTTCTTTGGTATCTAGTGAACTTTCTAGCCACTTGGAAATTGAGGCAATACTGAGATTATTAGCAAAAATTTCAAGTCAAGCCCTCATGAACATGAGTAACAGATGCTAAAGCTTTCTAAGTTGGCAGGACTTCTTTAAAGAGTCCTAGTTAATACTGGAGTTGGGGGGGAAGGGATGGGAGCCATGGTGGATGTGTGTGGTGTAATTTTGTTGCAAATGCAAATTAGTTTTCCTGTCATTTGCTAGCAAGCCCACTGTTTATAATAACTGTTCATAATGAATCAGGCTGATATTTTGTTCATACATTTTCCCGTGAGGCTTTAATAACTCTGCTTCTGTGTTTTATGGTTACACATTGTGGAATGAGACTCTGGTGGAAATACAATCCTATTTTATAGCCTCTGTAGAAATGAAAGGCAGAAAAAAACAGCAATGGAAGCAAATTAGTGGTCAGAAAGAGATCCAAGAAAGAGAGGGGTGCTCTTCCAGCCAGGCCTGGAAAGTGTATGGGAAATATGAAGGATGGTCTAGAAAGTCTCCATCAATGAGGTGGCTGAGAGGAATTTAAAAATATAGCAAAGGCTCTTAGGCTTGATTAGGTGGAAACCTTGGGTGACCTAAACTGAATGGCTATACAATTCAGCAAATAGTTACTGATACCTACTGTGTCCCAGACCCTTTATAAACTCTAACGCTGTACTATCCAATATGATAGCCATTAGCTACATATGCATATTTGAGTTTAAATTACTTAAAATTAATATGGTTTAAAAATTCAGTTCCTCCATTGCCCTAACCACATTTCAAGTCATGGGGCTGTGACAGAAATTTGTCAACATACTGTTGTGGGGGCTGACGCTAGGGTAAGGAGGCTTAAAAAGGATAGTGGCCAAATATCAGAGGATGAAGGAAGAGCAACTATTCAGAAAAGGCTTCGTAGTGGGTGGAGAAATGACCTGAGTCTTAAAGGTGAGTGGGTTTTCTCAGATAGACAAGTGTGGAGGAGAACATTACAAGCAGAAGAGGTAGATAAGCAAACCAAGGAAATGTGAACCGGTGTGGACTGTTCAGAAAAATGCCCATAGTTTCGTATGGCTGGAGTGTGTGGCCAGAACTAAGCTCATAGAAGTGGGTGGGGAGGGTTTAGGCACTATACCAAAGGGTCAGGATTTTGTCTTTTGGGCAATGAGGAGACAGTGAAGAGTTTTAAACAGGAGAGTGAATTATATGGTCAGATTTACACGCATTGGAATGGAAAAAGCTCGGAGTTTATTGTCAAAGTCTTGATGTTTTAAATGCTACACACTTCACTGTATCTTTGGCCAAGTCATTTAACTCTTCTGAGTCTCAGTGTCCTCATGTATAAAATGAGGCTTATCTCCACCTCACAGGGATGATAAGAGGATGAAATAATGTAGTAAAGCAGCCTGTATGGTCCCTGGCACACAGTAAGTGTCCAACAATTCTTAAATCCTTTTCTTTTGGCCTATTGTTGCAAAGGAAACAAAATGACTGAAGCCTGTCTGTGCTTTCAGAGATGCATTAACGTTTTAATTAACTAATTAACCAATGTCCCTTAATGTTGAGTGGGAGTAGGAATATGTAGATGAATAGGAAAAGGGCACAAGTAACTACTGTATACCCCTCCAAACACAATCTCTCATACCCAAGGTTATATTCTAAGGTACAGGGGGGTATTGGCATCAGGTAATCTGTGTATGTGTGT
The DNA here is from genome assembly GCF_027475565.1 of Acinonyx jubatus. Lineage (NCBI taxonomy): Eukaryota > Metazoa > Chordata > Mammalia > Carnivora > Felidae > Acinonyx > Acinonyx jubatus. Next base: position 103,924,208 of record NC_069384.1, on the reverse strand, counting down.
GTGTGTATGTGGGAGGGTGTTTGTTGGGGATTAGTTTTAGTGAGGGATTGGGCATGCTTAAAACCAGAGGATTGATTGAGCCAAGAAGGTTATGTTGACATAAAGAAAGAAAATAAAGATGGTCCCTAGTACAATTATGAGGTAGAAAGAGATGAAGTCTATAGCAAAACACCTACTGAGCTTCCTCCCCTAGAGACTGTCCTTTGGGGCTCCACACCAGAACGTTGGATGAAGGAAAGGCATGTTGGGTTCTGTGTGAGGGTTGCAAGTCTGGAATGTGGAGCACTGTCTGTGGAGTCAGTTGGATTTTCTATTTATTTATAAAAAACCTTCTCTACCCCAATTTTATAACAAATCCTACCTCTTTCTATGACCATCATCTCACTTATGTTTTTCCTTTCCATCATTTCCTGTTTTCTCTTAACAGTTGAAGATTGCATTTTGACAGTATATTAGGGCTCTAGTTCTGATGGTAAATCTATGACCGTGTTTCCCAGTTTAAGACCCTCAACTCTCACATGCCAGTGGAAGAAAAAGTGAGGGCACAAAGACCCTTAACATTAAAAAAAAATCCTTTGGCTAGAATTCTGTCAAAACAGGATGATTGCTATGGTTATATCCTATTGATTGAAAGTTCTGAATAGATTTGCTTAACTCTTATTAATGAAGCATTGGAAAATTAATTGTCAATATGTGCAGTTTAATGTATAAAATCTTTTAAAATACCTGGAGAGTTGAAAGGTATATTAGGAGGTGAACAGACCAGCAGTCACTGGCCTACAGCAGGACTCTTGTGGTGCGTGGAAAGATAAATCCAACTCATCATCTTTTCTTTGAGATTGTTGAAGAATGATCACAATTTTATACATTTTCTGCTGATTGTGTGGGTAGACTTTTATCAAAGTATGCATAGATCAAGAATGCCTTTTTCTATTTCTATGTGTTATTTACCTATGTAATCGGAGAGATGGTATCCCATAAGATTGCCCACTAGTCTAGAAATTTTTGTCATGAAAGATGTAGTGAGAATGGCAGATAACTCTGAGATCCATAAATGTATGAGATCTGTTGTAGTCCTATAATTCCAGAGCTAAATTTTCAAGTCAAATTAGTAATTTGCTTCTGTTTCTTCTTTTGGTGCAGTTGAGGCATTTTAATAAATATTCAACTTAGAACATTCCACTTAAAAATTTTAATCTTTGTAGATTTATAGTATTGCAGTTCCGCTGTCAAAATGACAGATACTGATATGTATTTTAAGGTAATCTTATATGATTATTTTTCAGTGCACCATATCAGTCAATCCCCTGACAGGTCATAAAATGTTACAGCTCATAAAGAACCAGTAAATACTCAATTTTCAAGGTACTGCAGAAGAACTATAAATTAAATTGATTACATAACTATAAAATAATTAGTCCAGTATTTCCAGATAACTTTGAGAACTTCTCTGCCACAGATCACTATTTGAAAATGAGCTGATACTTACTAATTTTATTCAGTTTCACACACTGTGCTTGAGTTTTTTTCTTTTTTCTTTTATGTCCCAATATCTCACCTCTTCTCCCTTCCTCAAGATGAGTTAATTTCTTCTTCTGGCTTCAACAAATTTATTTATGCTGATCTTTTCTAAATTTATGTCTCCTACCCAGACATCTCTTTCGCTCTACAGATTCATATGCCCCAGTGCCCATTGGGCATGGCTTGGATGGGATCTCCCCTTACAAGCAGACCCTGAGACAAGAGTTTGAGTGCAAGTAGTTAATTTGGGAGGACGGCCCAGAAATCTCCAGCAGGGAAGTGAGGAAATGATACAAGAATCAAGAAGCAGAATACTACTTGTGTGCAACTGGGCTTCATTCCTGATGGGGCCCTCTGGGAGACAGTATAGAAGATGTCTTAGATTTATCCGCCCCCCCCCCCCCCCCCCCGCCCAGAGAAAAAAGGGAAGAAGGTGTGGTATATGTCCTTCAACTGACTCTGTCATGGCCAAAAATTAGCTTCAGAGAATAACCTTCGTGTTGGTTTGTATGCCCATGCACAGGGGAGAGAGGAAACTCAGGTACAAAGTCCATCAAACTCTAGACATCCCAACCCGGTTCCCTAAACTTGTTTTTCCTCCACGCCCTGAGGAATGTGCTGTAATTACTCCTTTATCCAAGCAGGGACTGATACCATTACCTCCTTCTCAGGGACTGAATCTTACCAGTTTTACCTCAGTAGATCCTAACTGTCTGTTTTTTCCCTCAGCACTGGGTACATTACTTTAGGCCCTGATTATTTTCCCCATGCTTACCTGTATTAGCCTTCTAACCAGTCTCTCTACTAGTCATATCCATCTGCCAGCCTTCTTCCTTCCAGATGTAAATGTTCCAAAACAAGTAAACAACAATGAGACATCCAAACATACATCTGACCTTGTCTTTTCTCTGCTTAAAATTATTAATTACTGTCCAGGGTGAAGTTTAAACTCCCGTGTTCTCCTTGTGAGGCTGTTCATGGTATCACCATTCTCATCCCAAGTCACTTCTTCACTTCACCATGCACCCAGGCCACAATGAACTGCCACAGCTTTAGGATTTTGGCATAAGCTCTACTCAATCCCAGCTCATCTGTGAGGTATCCCCTTCAGAGGGTGCCTTGTCCTGACTCTTCACCTAGCAGTGGCTGCACTTGCTCACATCCCTTAACATTAGTGTTACAGACGACTTATTTGTCCATCTCCTCAACTCAGTTCTGAGTACTCCAAAGACAGAGTTTCTCTATTAGTCTCAATCTCTGGCACCTTGTGCAGTATCTCTTCATAATAGGTGCTCAATAGTTGTTGAATTAATTATTTTGCCAAAATTATCTTCTTTACTCCTCAAAGGGGTTCTATGAGATTGTACCCTTATCTTTTCTTTATGGATTAAGATTTTGCAGTGAGGTAGATTAAACATCTTGCTCAAGATCACAGAGCTAATAAATGACCAAATCAAGATTTAAATTAAAATCTGCTTCCAAGGTCCATATTCTTTCCATTAAATCATGCTAATTTTCACTATCGCAAAGCACTAAACAAATTTCTCGATTTCACTCTTTATGAATTAAAAAAACACCTGAATTTAATTTTTTTTTCTGGAAATGAATGTATTCACAGTTAGCTTCTTCTAGAAATGAAATATTCAGCAATCAGGAATACAAATCCTGCAAGGTTCAGTGTAGAGCTTATTGAGAGTAGACAGTGACTTTGTAGTGGAACTTTTATGTATGGGGGTTAGATCATAGAAATGAATATCCATGGTTAAATTGTGATGCCTCTGAGCTTGTGAAATTTAAATAATCATCAGTCAGTTTGACAGTCAAGAAGATATATGCGAGGGCCTGGGGGTGGGCAGGGTGAGAAGATTTGGAAATATAAGCAGTAAATTTTCATACATCACTGATTGTGGAAGTAAAATGATTATCCATTAATTACAAAGCCGTTAAATGGATATGTTTTCTGGGTTTTTACTGCACTACTTATGGATCCTGGTCTCTTGCAAGAGCTACTTATGCACCACAGCCCGTGCTTGACTGTCTGCATCAGTGTCAGTGTATGTTGGAAGCAGAGTGCTCATTGGATTTAAAAATAAGCCACAAAAGAAGGGATGCTACTGAAAGAATGTTACTCTTGAAATAAAATACATACCTTGGAAATTATAAGGAAATAATTTTCCAAGATAAAATTAGGCCAGACTCACATGAAGTTTGTTTTTGCTTTTATACTGTGTAACTTAAAACATAAACTTACTTATTTGCAAAAGGTATTAAATTATCTATAAATCCAAAGTTGCGAAAATATGTTTTCATTACATTTATTTAAGCTTTGAGTCAGTTGGATCCTTGGTGCAAAATGTAACACTTGGAAGATTCAAGTATTATGTGAGAATTTATGAGAGGAAATAAATGAGAAAATGAATGTAAGACATTTTATATAGTACATGGAATATAGCAAACAATAAGTGTTTGCTATAATTATTATTAATACTATTATGAGAGAAGACAATTGCTGAATGAAAAGTTATTCTTCTGTGATGCTGATATTAGTCAATGTCCACCTATTAGCAACTACACTCTCTCTTTCACACACACACACACACACACACACACACACACACACACCACTGACTCTTCCTATGAGACTGAAATTAAATTCATAATTTACCAACTGCTCACAACTCAATCCTAAAAGAACACAGCAGACACAAATGACACAGAAGATACTAAAAACCATTCTTGCACATATGGACCTTACAGTACCTTTAAAGATATTGGTCTGATCCAGATGGCTAACAGACACATGAAAAAAAGCTCAGCATCATTCATCACCAGAGAAATACAAATCAAAACCACAATGAGATACCACCTCACACCTGTCAGAATGGCTAAAATTAACAACTCAGGCAACAACAGATGTTGGTGAGGATGCAGAGAAAGATGAACCCTTTTGCACGGCTGGTGGGAATGCAAACTGGTATAGCCACTCCGGAAAACACTATGGAGGTTCCTCAAAAAAGTTAAAAATAGAACTACCCTGTAACCCAGCAATTTCACTACTAGGTATTTATTCAAAGAATAAATAGGAGTGCTGTTTCGAATGGGCACATGCACCCTAATGTTTATAGCAACACTATTAATAATAGCCAAAATATGGAAAGAGCCCAAATGTCCATTGTCAGATGACTGGATAAAGAAGAAGTGGTATATATATATCTATATATATAGATATAGATATCTATATCTATATCTATATATATAGATATATATAGATGTATAGACATAGATATAGATATATAGATATATATAGATATATATGGATATGTATAGATATATATAGATATATATATACACACACACATACATACATACATACATACATACATACATACAATGAAGTATTACTTGGCAATCAAAAAGAATGAAATCTTGCCATTTGCAACAATGTGGATGGAACTAGAGTGTATTAAGCTAAGTGAACTCAGTCAGAGAAAGACAAATATCATGTGAGTTCACTCATGTGGAATTTAAGATACAAAACAGATGAACATAAGGGAAGGGAAGCAAAAATAGTATAAAAACAGAGAGGGAGATAAGCCATATGAGACTCTTAAATACAGAGAACAAACTGAGGGTTGCTGGAGGGGTGTTGGGTTTGGGGGATGGTATAGATGGGTAAGGGGAATTAAAGAGGGCACTTGTTGGGATGAGCACTAGGCATATGTAAGTGATGAATCACTAAATTCTATTTCTGAAATCATTACTACACTATATGTTAACTAACTTGGATTTAAATTTTTAAAAAAATAAAAGAATAATAAAAAAATAAAGATATTGGTCTGAATTCAGCCTTTAAGTTGAATGTTTATAATAGGCTGATATCACCAACATGTGATAGGATCCCTTTTCCTTCCACTCTGTCTGTAAAAAATACATCATATTAAATTGGAAAGTACAGGGGCACCTGAGTGACGTCAGTGTCTGACTTCAACTCAGATCATGATCTCGCGGTTCATGAGCTCGAGCCCTGCATTGGGCTGTGTTCTAACAGCTCAGAGCCTGGAGCCGGCTTCAGAGTCTGCGTCTCTTTCTCTCTCTGCCCCTCCCCCACTCACATTTTCTCTCTCTCTCTCTCTCTCTCTCTCTCTCTCTGTCTGTCTGTCTATCTCTCTCAAAAATAGATGTTAAAATAATTTTTTAGTTTTAAATTGGAAAGTACAGAAAGTACTAATAGTCGTGGGATTTCTCAAGTAAACATCAAAATTAAGAATTGATTAATAGGTCTTTAGTCCTGATAAGCAGGACTGATGGCCCAAATGCTTAATTCTGAATTCCCAGAATGAATGACATCCTTCTTTCTAGTGGGCTAAAAAAGACAATCAATATAAAAGAAAGCAAGTGTTAAAAGCATATCTACCAGTTTTGAAACATGCACTCAATAGTAAGCTCAAATACATTGCCGAAGATCATGTTCTGTGGAAGAAGAAAAGAAAACACGATATGAAATACCCACAACAGATCATATCATTCAAGAATCAACTTCATCATGTGGAAATATTGCTTGATAATATATGCCCATTCTAAATTGGCCTTCCAGATCATCTGAAGTGTATAAAGAAGTTGTGGGTGAGACTATCTCACCAGTTTTTGCAATGGTCCAGGGGAGAGGCAAGTGAAGACAATCTATAAAGATCATTTACCTAAAAGAGACAACTGTATATTGGGTTTGATAGGGCACCCTCTAGACCTTCAACCTTGCCCCAGCACCAGTGCCAGCAAATCTGCCCTTTTAAAATTTTTTATTTAAATATTTTAAATTTATTTTTAAAATTCAATTATAATTAACATACAGTGTTATGTTAGTTTCAGGTATAATATAATGATTCAACAATTCTGTGCATTACTCAGTACTCTTAATCCTCTTCACCTATTTCCCTCATCCCCCTGCTCACCTTCCCTCTGGCAACCACCAGTTTTTTTCTCTACAGTTCAGAGTATGTGTTTTTGGTTTGTCTCTCTCTCTCTCTTTTTTTTTTATTCATTTGTTTTGTTTCTTAGATTCCACTATGAGTGAAGTCACATGGTATTTGTCTTCCTCTGATTGACTTATTTCATTTAACCTAATACCCTCTAGATCCATCTATGCTGTTGCAAATGGCAAGATTTCATTCAATTGTGTGTGTATACATCTTTATCCATTTATCTGTGGATGGACTGTTGGGTTGCTTCCATATTTTGACTACTGTAAATAATGCTGCAATAAACATAGGGTATGAATTCGTGTTTTCATTTTCTTTGAGTAAATATCCAGTAGTGGAATTACTGAGTTATATGGTATTACTATTTTTAGGTTTTTGAGGAACCTCTAATACTGTTATCCATTTATATTGTAAGTGGTTGCACCAGTTTACATTCCCACCATCAGTGCATGAGGTGGGTGAGGGGCAGTCTCTATATCCTTGCCAATACTTGTTTTTTGCATTTTTGATTTTAGCTATTCTGACAGGTGTGAGATGATATCTTATTGTGGTTTTGATTTGCCTTGACTTTTTATTTTTTATTGCTGAGTGTTTTAAATTAGATGCCACATTTTTAGTATATACTTCTATGAGTTTTAACACATACATTCAGGTAACCATCACCACAATGAAGATACAGAAGAGTTCTCTTATACTGCCTGTTTGTACTTTTCCATCACCGTTAATCCCTGGTAACCACTTATAGGTTCTTCATCCTTATGCTTTCTTTGCAATGTCATATATATGGAATTATTCAATGTGTAATCTTTTGAGACTGACTTCTTTTACTTAGTATAATACTTTGAGAATCATTCATGTTGTGTGTGTCAATAGTTTGTTTCTTTATATTGTTGAGTAGTATTCCATTGTATGGATGTATCTCCATTTGTTTATTCCCATTTAAGGACATTTGGATTGTTTTCAGCTTTTCACTACTATGTATAATGATGCTATAAAAATTCATGAACAGTTGTTTTTGTTAATGTAAGTTTTTCTCTGGGTAAATAACAAGGTGGAATTGCTTAGCCAAATAGTATATACTCTGGTTTATAAGAACCTGCCAAACCATTTTCCAGAGTGGGTGCACCATTTTGCATTCCACCAGCACTGTGTAAGAGATCCAGCTTCTCCACATTTTCATCAACACTTGGTATGGCTAATCTTTTTTATTTCAGCCATTCTTTTTTAAAATATTTTTTAATGTTTATTTTTAAGAGAGAGAGAATGCAAGCTGGAGAGGGGCAGAGAGAGAGAGGGAGACACAGAATCTGAAGCAGGCTTCAGGCTCTGAGCTGTCAGCACAGAGTCCAATGTGGGGCCGGAACTCACTGACTGTGAGGTCATGACCTGAGCCAAAGTTGTACGCTTAACCGACTGAGCTACTCAGGCGCCCCTGTTTTAAAGCCATTCTTAATAGCTTCCCTGTCTTCTAATGATGAAGTTTCTATTTCTAGTTCTCTGTACCATCAGGAACCCACCAGTGACAGCCCAAATTGTCTGTCAAGAAATCTTGGGACACATTCTCTAATTTAAAATATTGGCGTCTTTTGAATTTAAAAAGTATATGGTGGCATGAGATACTTCTAAATACTGTCATACATTGTAAAATCATCTACATCCTATGACAACTAGAATGCTTTCACATCGATAGTAATTAAACATCCTCTGCCATTATGTAGATAAACATTTATTTTTGTTTATATTAGGCCTAGCTTAAGTGCTTAAACTGAAAAATGTCAAAGAACACTTAACAAAACTTTACATATCCTTTGCTCTTATTTTTTATTATCATTTGTGATGAAACAGAAGTTTATTTGCTTTCTCTCTAGCAACCTGCTTTCAGCAAATATTTGTTGAGTTCCTTCTTTGTGCTAAGAACTTTACTGGGTACTGGGATACAGCTGCAAACAACACAGACAGAAAAACTTGCCCATACAATGCTAGGTTTTTAGAGTGGGTTAGGCAATAGAAAATAAATAGTTGATATAGGTAATATTGTAAATGCAAAGTGCTATAGAAAATAAAACAGGGAAAGAGTTTGCCATCTTAAATAGAGAGGATAGGAAAAGCTTCAAAGAGAAGGTCATGTTTGAGTAAAAACTTGCATGAGGTGAGAGTGAACCTTGCAGATACACCTGTAACCACATTACAGGCAGAGGAAACAAGGGCATAGGACTGGAGGCAGGAACCTACAAGTCATGATCAAAGATCAGCAAACAGCCTGGGTGGCTAGTGGCAAGAGTTCACAAAGAAATGGTATAAGATGAGGTGTAAGAGAGGTAATTAGAAGGAGGGAGGGAGGGAGGGAGGGAAGGAAGGAAGGAAGGAAGGAAGGAAGGATAGATGGGAGGGAGGGATGGAGGGAGAGAGAGAGAGAGAGAGAGAAAGAAAGAGAAGGAAGGAGGGAAGGAAGGAAGGAAGGAAGGAAGGAAGGAAGGAAGGAAGGAAGGAAGGAAGGAAGGAAGGAAAGGTAGATGGGAGGGAGGGATGGGGGAGAGAGAGAAAGAAATGAAGAGAGAGAGAAAGAGAAGGAAGGAAGGAAGGAAGGAAATAACTTTTGGATACGTTGCTAACTTTGGCGTTTGATAGCTATGAAAAATTTAACAGAATTACTAGGATGTAAATTTTGGCTACACTGTTTTATCTTTTCAGTACGCTTTTTATGGTGTCAAATGAATGGGTAGTCCACAGTGCAAATGCTCATTTTTCCCATTCACTGTCAATTCAAGACTTGTGATTATTTGGACACAAAGTAACATGAAGTTTGTCTTTGTTTAATATCATAATTATTAGAGAGATAAAAACTAACTTAAATGAAATAGTTTCAAATTCTCAAACACTTCAGAGGTACCAGACAAATAAAATGCTGACTGTAAGCAGTCTTAGATTTTCACTAAAACAAGGTTATTAACAGCTGAAGGGCCCTTTATTTATCTCTCCAAAGTGAATGTAAAAACAGCCCCAAACCTCACATTTCTCACTGTTTGACTGCCCCTCACCCACAATTAAAAATACTTTACTGTAGTTCAGAAAGTTCTGAATATGATAAATCTTGATTATTTTATGACTTCCCCTTGACAACTAATGATAACAGCTAGCATTTAGGGAGCACCTGTGCCAAACCCTTTATAAGAATGGTTTCATTTGACCCTTATAACATCCTATGAAATAGGTATTATTATTATCTTCATTATGGAAATGAGGCTAAGCTTAGTGGAGTAAGACAGCTTGTCCAAGTCATAACCTAAAGTAAGTGGCTTAGTAAGGATTTGAACCCAGATTTGTCTAATTGCAATATACCTAACCAAACTACTTCCAGCAGTATATTTTATGTGTTGAAGAAACATTTTCTAAGATAACAGTATCAAATGTTGCTCTTGATATACATATGTTTTGTTTTCATTAGTTATTTCTGCAATAATGCCATGTAACAAAGCCCTAAGGCTTCTCCTTGAATCACATTTGCTCACAGTCAGTTGGCTAAAGGAAATTGTAGGGCCGGGTCCCGTGTCAATAGAGCAGGAAAGTATACTCTACTCCATGGGAATATATATTTCTTCCCCAAGGGAGAGAATATTTCTTTTTTTAAGTTTTTATTTTAATTCCAGTTAGTTAACATCCAGTGTTATATTAGTTTCAGGTATACAGTATAGTGATTCAACAATTCCATACATCACCCAGTGCTTATCACAGCATTCCTTAATCCCCATCACCTATTTTACCTATCCCACCCCTCTATTGTAACCATCAGTTTGTTCTGTATAGTTAAGAATCTGTTTCTTGGTTTGTCACTCTTATTTTTATCCCTTTGTTTCCTTTGTTTCTTAAATTCCACAGATGAGTGAAATTATATGGTAATTGTCTTTCTCTGACTGACTTATGTCACTTAGCATGATATTCTCTAGTTCCATCCATGTCCTTGGAGATGGAAAGATGCCATTCTTTTTCATGGCTGAATAATATTCTATTATATATATATACTATATATATATAATCCATTTATCATTTATCAATCATTTATCCATTTATCAATCAATGGACACTTGAGCTGCTTCCATAATTTGGCTATTGTAAATAATGCTACAATACACAGAGAGGTGCATATATCCTTTCGAATTAGTGTTTTCCTATTTTGGGGTAAATACCCAGTAGGGCAATTCCTGGATCATATGGTAGTTCTATTTTTAATTTTTGAGGACCCTCCTTATTGTTTTCCAGTGTGGCTGCACCACTCTGTATACTGGGAATACCGTTGTATTCCCATCAACAGTACATGAGGGTTCCTTTTTCTCTACATCCTCTCTAACACACTTGTTGTTTCTTGTATTTTTTATTTTAGTCATTCTGACAGGTGTGAGGTGATATCTCATTGTGGTTTTGATTTGCATTTTCCTGATGATTAGTGACGTTGAGCATCTTTTCATGTGTCTGTTTGCCATCCATATGTCTTTGGAGAAATGTCTATTCATGTCTTCCTCCTATTTTTAATTGGATTATTTGTTTTTTGGGTGTTGGGTCTTGTAAGTTATTAATATGTGTTGGATACTAACCCTTTATCAGACGTGTCATTTGCAAAATCTTCTCCCATTCCATAGGCTACCGTTTAGTTTTCTTGATTGTTTCCTTTGCTGTTCAGAAACTTTTTATTTGATGTAGTCCTAGCTTATTTTTGCTTTTGTTTCCCTTGCCTCAGAAGTCTATCTAGAAAAAAGTTGCTGTGGCCAATGTCAGAGAAGTTACTGCCTGTGCTCTCTTCTAAAGTTTATGGTTTCAGGTTTCACATTAGGTTTTTAATCCATTTTGAATTTATTTTTGTATATGGTATAACAAAGTGATCTGGTTTCATTCTTTTGCATATTGCTGTCCAGTTTCCCCAATGCCATTTGTTGAAAAGACTTCCTTTTCTCCACTGGATAGTCTTTCCTGCTTTGTCAAAGATAATTGACCATATAGTGGTGGGTTCATTTCTGAGTTTTCTATTCTGTTCTGTTGATCTATATGTCTATTTTTGTGCCAGTACCATACTGTTTTTTGATTACTACAGCTTTGTAATTTAACTTGAAGTCTGGAATTGTGATACCTCCAGCTTTGCTCTTTTCTTTTTCAAGATTGCTTTGGTTATTCAGGTTCTTTGTGGTTCCATACAAATTTTAGAATTGTTTGTTCTGGTTCTGTGAAAAATGATGTTGGTATTTTGATAGGGATTGCATTAAATATGTTTGGGGTAGTATACACATTTTAACAATATTTGTTCTTCTGATCCATGACCATGGGATGTTTTCCCATTTCTTTGTGCCATTTTCAGTTTCTTTCATCGGTGTATTATAATTCTCAGAATATAAGTCTGGTTTGATATATTCCTAGATAATCATATTACTTTTGGTACAGTTGTAATTGGAATGTTTTCTTAATTTCTCTTTCTACCACTTCATCATTGGTGTATAGAAATGCAACAGATTTCCATACATTGATTTTGTATCCTCTGACTTTACTGAATTTGTTTATCAGTTCTAGCAGTTTATTGGTAGAGCCTTTGGGTTTTCTATATATACTGTCATGTCATATGCAAATAATGAAAGTTTTACTTCTTCCCTACTGATTTTTTATTTATTTATTTATTTTTAATTTTTTTTTTAACGTTTATTTATTTTTGGGACAGAGAGAGACAGAGCATGAATGGGGGAGGGGCAGAGAGAGAGGAAGACACAGAATCAGAAGCAGGCTCCAGGCTCTGAGCCATCAACCCAGAGCCTGACGCGGGGCTCGAACTCACAGATTGCGAGATCGTGACCTGAGCTGAAGTCGGACGCTTAACCAACTGAGCCACCCAGGCACCCCCTTCCCTGCTGATTTAGATTCCTTTTATTTCTCTTTGTTGTCTGATTGCTATGGCTAGGACTGCCAGTACTCTGATAAATAAAAGTAGTAAAAGTAGACATCCTCATCTTGTTCCTAACCATCAGGAATAAGTTCTCAGTTTTTCCCCATTAAGGATGATGTTAACATATATGGCCTTTATTATGTTGAGGTATGTTCCCTCTAAACCTACTTTGCTGAGGGATTTTATCATGAAAGAATGGTGTATTTTGTCAAATCCTTTTTCTGCATCTATTGAAATGAGCATATGGTTCTTATCATCTGTCTTATTGATATGATGTATCATATTGGTTGATTTACAAATATTGAACCACACTTGCATAGGAGGAATAAATCCTCCTTGATCATGGTGAATGATTTTTTAATGTATTGGATTGGTTTGCTAGTATTTTGTTGAGGATTTTTGTATCTATGTCCATCAGAGATACTAGCCTGTAGTCCTCATTTTTGGTAGTGTATTAATCTGTTTTGGGTATCAGGGTAATGCCGGCCTCATAGAAGGAATTTGTAAGTTTTCCTTCCATTTCTATTTTTTGTAATAGTTTGAGAAGAATAAGTATTAACTCCCCTTTAAGTGTTTGGTAGAATTTGCCTGTGAAGCCATCTGGTTCTGGACTTTTGTTTTGGGGAATTTTCTGGTTATTGATTCAATTTCTTTGCTGGTAATTGGTCTGTCCAAATTTTCTATTTCTTCCTGCTTTAGTTTTGGTAGGTTATATGTTTTTAGGGATGTATCCATTTTTCTAGGTTGTCAAATTTGTTGGCATATAGTTTTTCATAATATTCTCTTATTGTATTTCTGTGGTGTTGGTTGTTATTTCTCCTCTCATTTGTGACTTTATTTATTTGAGTCCTTCCTCTTTTTTCTTAATAAATCTGGCTAGCAGTTTATCAATTTTAATTGATTTTTTCAAAGAATCAGCTCCTGGTTTTATTGGTCTGTTCTATTGTTTTTTTTTTTTAGTTTATATATCATTTATTTCTGTTCTAATCTCTATTATTTCCTTCCTTCTGATGGTTTTAGGTTTTGTTTGTTTTTCTTTTTCTAGCTTCTTTATGGGTAAATTTAGGTTGTTTACTTGAGATTTTTCTTGCTTCTTGATTTAGCCTATATTGCTATATGCTTCCCTCTTAAAATAGCTTTTGCTACATCCAAAAGGTTTTGAAACATTGTGTTTTTATTTGTTTCCATGTACTTCTTAAATTTCTTCTTTGATTTCCTGGTTGACTCATCATTGTTTAGTAGCAAGTTATTTAACTTCCATGTAGTTGTGGTCTTTCCAGTTTTTTCTTGTGGTTGACTTCTACTTTCATAGCATTGTAGTCAGAAAAGTTGCATGGTTTTACTTGGATCTTTTTTAATTTGTTGAGGCTTATTTTGTGGCCCAAATGTTACCTGTGCTGGAAAATGTCCATATGCACTTGAAAAGAAAGTGTATTCGGCTATTTTAGGATGGAATGTCCTGAATATATCTGTTAAATCCATCCGTTGAAAGCCATTGTTTCCTTGTTGATTTTTTTGTTTAGATGACCTGTCCATTAATGTAAAGGGTTGTTAAAATACCCTATTATAATTCTATTATTGATCTCTTCCTTTATGTTTTTATTAATTGTATTATGTATTTGAGTGCTATCATGTTGGGTGCATAAATATTTACAATTGTTATATCTTCTTGTTGGATTGTCCCCTTTACTATTATTTAGTGTCCTTCTTTGTCTCTTGTTATAGCCCTGTTAATTTTTATTTTGTTTTATGTAAGTATTTCTTTTTTTCTTTTTTTAATGTTTATTTATTTTTGAGAGAGAGAGAGACAGTGCAAGCAGGAGCGGGGCAGAGAGAGAGGGAGACACAGAATCTGAAGCAGGCTTCAGGCTCTGGCTGTCAGCATGGAGCCTGACGTGGGGCTCAAACCCATAAACTGCAAGATCATGACCTGAGCTGAAGTCAGATGCTTAACTGACTGAGCCACCCAGGTACCCCTATATAAGTATTTTTACTCAGGCTTTCTTTTGACATCCATTTGCATGATAAATGTTTCTCCATCCCCCAATTTCAATCTTCCAGTTTTTTTAGGTCTAAAATGAGTCTCTTTCAAGAAGCATATGGATAGGTCTTTTTAAAAATCCATTCTACCACCGTATGTGTTTTCATTGGAGTGCTTAGTCCATTTATATTCAAAGTAATTATCGATAGGTATGTATTTATTTCCATTTTATTACTGTTTTGTGGTTGTTTCTGATTTTCTCTGAGCCTTTTGTGTCTTTCTCTCTTTCACAGTTTGCTAGTTTTCTTTAATCATATATTTGGATTTCTTTCTCTTTATTCTTTGCATATTTATTAGTGGTTTTTGATTTGTGATCACCATTAGGTTTATATATAACATCTTCTGCAGATAGTGGTCTGTATTAAGGTGTTGGCCATGTAAGTTTGAGCTCATTCTTTACTACTCTCCTCCTTACATTTAGGGATATGGTGTCATATTTTACATCTTTTTATTTAGTGAATTCTTTGCCTGATATTTTATAAAAATATTTATTTTTACTGCTTTTGTGTTTCCTACCTTCATATTGTCATGTTTGGTCTGTCCTTTCTACTCAGAGTGCCCTTTAATGTTTCTTGCAGGGTCGTTTAGTGGTCATGAATTCCTTTAGTTTTTGTTTGTGTGGAAAACTCTCCATCTCTCCTTCTATTCTGAATTATAGCCTTTCTGGACTGAGCATTCTTGGCTGCAGATTTTTCCCATCCAGCACTTTGAATATATCATGCCACTGCCTTCTGCTTGGAAAGTTTCTGCTGAAAACTCTCCTGGTAGTCTTATGGAATTTCCCTTGTATGTGACTGCCTTCTTTTGTCTTGCTGCTTTAATTTTTTTTCTTTATCACTGGACTTTGCCATTTTCATTGTAATATGTCTTGATGTGGATCTGCTTTTATTGATTTTGTTGGGGGTTATCTCTGCTTCCTGGATCTGGATATCTGTTCCCTTCCCCAGATTAGAGAAGTTTTCAGCTATTATCTCTTCAAATAAATTTTCTTCCCCCTTTAACCTCTCTTCTTCTTTTGGGACTCCTATAATGAGAATGTTATTACATTTGATGGAGTCACTGAGTTCCCTAAATCTATTCTCATTTTGCATAATTCCTTTTTCTCTCTTTTGCTTAGCTTGATTACTTTCCTTTACTCTGTCTTCTAGGTCATTAATTCATTCCTCTGCTTTTTCCATCCTGCTGTTCATTCTATCAGGCATGTTTTTCATCTCATTTATTGAGGCTTTATATCTACTATGTTATTCCTTATCTCTGTATTAAGGATGTCAGTGATATCCTCCACTGTTGTCTCAAATTCATTGAGTATCTTTATGATCATTGCTTTAAATTCTCCATCAGGCATGTTACTTATATCTGTTTCACTTCTATCTCTGGCCATGGCCTTGTTCTGTTCTTTCATTTGGGACAAATTCCTCTGTCTTCTCATTTTGTCTAAGTTTCTGTGCATGCTTCTGGAGGTTAGGAAAGTCAGCTACTTCTCCTATTCTTGGAAGTAATGGCCCTATGAAGAAGAGGTCCTATAGTACCATGCAGTGTAGTATCTCCTGTTTTCCAGGGCCTGGTGTTTCAGGGAGTGTCTCCAAAGTGTGGTGTATATGCTGTCTTGTATCCTGGCTGCTTCAGGCTAGTTGTCTGCAGAGGCTCTTGTTGTCTATGGTGGTGGTGTTTGGTCCCTGGCCCAAATGTGGTAAGTTTTAGCTAAGTGTGATCTCATCTGCTTGTGGAATGAGACCTGTCACCACCAAGGCCCTGAAAAACTCTTGGGTTGGGAGACATGTTGTGGACAGGATCCTGCAGTGCTAAGACTGAGGTAAGGGTGACTGGGAAGGGTAGTTCCACAGGAGGGCAGGGGCACAGGATTTGGTGTAACAAGTTAGGTAGTGAGTGTCAGCACTGCACTGGTTTTTGCAGGTGGCTCTGTGTTTATGCTGAAGGGTGGGGAAGGGAAATGGCACATGCCAGTTCCTCTGTTTCAGGAGGGGTATCTCTGTGAGTATTATCTCTCTGGGACATGCTCTGAGATGAGCAAATAACTTCCCCACTGTGTGTCCCAGGCACTCTTCAGATTGCTGTTTCCACACTGTATGTCCATGGGCTGTTTGCCCTGCCTTCTCTCCAAGAGCAGCTCCAATATCTCTGGGCTATCCCTGAGTCAAACCTACTGATCTTTATAACTCCAGGCTTTAAGCCCCACTGGTTGCAAGAACTCATGAAATTCAGCTGCTTTCACTTTCCAAGCCAAATGCTATGGGGATTTGTTATCCCTGTGTGCCCCCCTGTGTGTCAGTCTATCTCCTGCCCTTCTCTGTGACCACAGCTCCCTCCCCACTGCAGTGGCTACATTCTGTTTTGGGAGGATAGTTCTAAAACAGTTTCAATCTATTACAAATTGCTTGTGCAGTGCTATGGGTAGAATGCTTTCCTTTGTTATTATCAACATTGTGCATGCTAAATTTATGCAGTGAACATGTGTATATATCACAGGTCCTATGTAGAATGGAAACTAAAGTATATAATAAATTATTAGGTGGAGTTTCTGTTTTTATGGATAAAATTTAAATGTTTTTATTAATTCTTTAGTTTTCTAAATAAAAGATCTGCTGCTATTTGGAAAAATAGCGCTAATAAGGCCTTAAAATTATTTTGTAAAAAAGCGGGTTATCTAAAAACACATATACATAAATAAAAGTTGAGCCTCATCTTGGTTTCTTTTTTCTTTTTTTAAGTTTGTTTGTTTGTTTGTTTGTTTGGAGAGCATGTGTGTAGGCAGAGGAGAGAGAATCCTAAGCAGGCTCCAGCCAGCACAGAGCTGGACATGGGGCTTGATCCCATGAATTGTAAGATAATGATCTGAGTCAAAATCAAGAGTCAGACCCTTAACCTGCTGAGCCATCCAGCCCCCACTCAGCTTGGTTTCTAATGCCATTCTCTAATAAAAGGAAAAGTATGAAAAAGATGGGGGCAATGGAAAAAGTAATTTTACAGTAGAGAAACCTGACAAACACTACCTCAACCAGGTGGCCAAGATTAACATCAATAGTAATAAGTCATGTTGATAGTATGTACTCATGATATGATGTGCCTAAGTGACACTTTATGTCTGTGGTATTTCTCCCAAAATATACAACCCCAGAAAGACATCAGTAACATTCCAACTGAGGGACATTTAACAAAATACTTGACCAGTACTTCTCAAAACTGTCAAGATCATCAAAAATAAGGAAGATCTGAAAAACAGTCACAGCAAAGAGGAGCCTAAAGAGAAATGACAGCTAGCTATAATGTGGCATCCTATATAAGATATTGGGGCAGAAAAAAAGGTACATTAGGTAAAAACTAACAAAATAGGAATGAAATATAGATTTTAGCTAATAATAATGTATCCATGTTCATTTATTAATTGTGACAAATGTACCATAAGATGTTAATAGTAGAGGAAACTGGGTGTGAGATATATGGGAACTCTGTACTGTCTTTATAATTTTTCTGTAAATATAAATTATTCTAAAATAAACAAATTATTTAAGAAAAATATTAAATTGCAATGATATAAAATAAAGAAAAATAATTAAAAGACCAAGTCAAATACTGGAAGCAGTTTTTTTTAAAAAAAGAAGATTATAATGTTAGTAAATAATTATAGCAGTTGGGAAAGCCAATCAAAACTAAAAATCATCTGACTATTGATAGATATGTTTCATTATGATCATTAATATTTTACCTTTAAACAGTTAGAGCTGGATGTCCTGAAGGAATTGCCCTGGGACTGCCTAAGACAATGGTAGGAAGGTTCAAATGCCAGTCTTATGGATTGAAAGTCCAATTTATTTGATCGCATTCTGTCTTTGTCTCTGTCTCTGTCTCTCTGTGGTACCATTGATCCTTGCTGTGGTTTCTTGTTCTCTCTTACTGTTGCTTATTTCTGGACCCCCATCTGTCACCCTCACTCTTTTTATTTCTGACTACCCAAAAGAAATCTGTAATTACTTTGAGCTAATGAGAAAAGGAACATGGACAGGAAAGGGCTAAAAGGGGACTGGGAAGTGAGGATAGGTCTTGGAACACCCAGGTCACTAGGAAGCTAACTAAAAACATTTGAGAAATTTTCCAAATCCCCTGATGATGCAGAGTGAATAAAAAAAAACTCTATTAGTTGCATCAAAAAATGAAGACTAACACCTTTTCAATGATTTCTTTACACAAGAAAAATTTGGTTGGATTTTGATAAAGGTGAAATGGCTTCTAGTAGCATCTCTCTCTCTCTCCCTCTCTCTCTCTCTCTCTCTCTCTCTCTCTCTCTCTCTCTCTCTGCTGTATTTTACAGTTTCTCTTGAGAGAAACCATGACATGCCATTTCTGGTTCATATGTTTTAGAAAAAAAATGAAAGCATATTGTCAGTCATGTAATTGATATACAGTGCTTCTTGACATGTCTATTTTTAATTAAAACACATTTTAATTAAAAAAGGAGAGAGCAATTTTAAGAAGAGAAGCTCTCTGCCAGATGGTGATTCCTAATTTACCTCAAATGTGTTGGGAGCCACATGATTCATTTTGATTAGCTTGGGTTTGTGCATTGTAGAGAATAGCAATTTTGTTATGAAAAATAACAACCCATAGCACCCCTTTCTAAGTATGTGTGTAGGGGCATGGTCATTGGCATTAGTGAATATATTTTACAGATATTTACCCAGAAATTCTAATGGCATGAGTAAGATGTCTGTGTAAAACTTTAATGCAAGTTCTAGAGCTTTTGTTAATAAATACAGCCCCTGCAATATCAGATTCAGGTTTGCAAATCCAAAATCACATTTGAGTGCCAGTCCTCAGAGTCAAGAAATACTGCTGGACAGGGGTTCACTCACAGAGCTTCCAGTAAAGGAGACTGGGAGGAATAATATTGTTTCTCCCTTACTCTTTTCTATAGCTTCATACCTCATTGGCTTCATGACCAAATCTGAATTCCTCATAAGCTCTGTGGTACACAATACAAATATTTCACGTTTCAGGTGTTCCACATCTGTAAACTACAGTAAGTGTGTATATTACTATATGATATACTGTGTTTAGTATGCTATATACTCGACATTAGTAAGTATAGTTCTATGTGTATAGACTATACTGAGAGAAAGCAATGTGGACCAGAGGATAGTAGTTGTTCCAAAGAATTTCTCCCTATTTAGAGGGGCAGAGAAAAACTAACACCAAAGCATTCTAATAGACACTTCTCCAAGGAAGACGTCCACATGGCCAACCGACACATGAAAAAATGCTCCATATCACTCATCATCAGGGAAATACCAATCAAAACCACAGTGAGATACCATACCTCACACCTGTCAGAATGGCTAACGTTAACAACTCAGGCAACAACAGATGTTGGCGAGGATATGGAGAAAGAGGATCTCTTTTGCATCATTGGTGGCAATGTAAGCTGGTGCAGCCACTCTGGAAAACAGTATAGAGGTTCTTCAAAAAACTAAAAATAGAACTATTCTATGACCCAGCAATTGCACTCCTAGGCATTTATCCACGGGATACAGGTGTGCTGTCTCGAAGGGACACATGCACCCCCATGTTTATAGCAGCACTATCAACAACAGCCAAAGTATGGAAAGAGCCCATATGTTCCTCGATGGATGAATGGATAAAGAAAATGTGGTACATATATATACAATGGAGTATTACTCCACAATCAAAAAGAATGAAATCTTGCCATTTGCAACAACATGGATGGAACTGGAGGGTATTATGCTAAGTGAAATTAGTCAAAGAAAGACAAAAATCATATGACTTCACTCATATGAGGACTTTAAGAGACAAAACAGATGAACCTAAGGGAAGGGAAACAAAAATAATATAAAAACAGGGAGGGGGACAAAACAAAAGAGACTTATAAATATGGAGAACAAACTGAGGGTTGCTGGAGGGGTTGTGGGAGGGGGGATGGGCTAAATGGGTAAGGGGCATTAAGGAATCTACTCCTGAAATCATTGTTCCACTATATGCTAACTAATTTGGATGTAAATTTAAAAAAAATAAAAAATAAATAAAATTTAAAAAAAACAACAATTGCAGCATGTAGTTAAACTAAGCCTAAATTATCAGTTAAAGTATCAGAAGAAACCAGCAGTAGCATTCCGTGGATGTATGACTTGGGTGAGCCATTAACCTCTATGAGTCAATTTCCGTAACTGTGAAAACATATAATAATACTTGCCTCCAATAATAATTGCAAGAAATTAATGGAATGACAATTAGGGTAATTTGTAATGGCCAAATAGCATAATATATTTTATTAATAGTGAATTCAATAACGCTGCTTTTCTTGGATTTGAATATTCTATTGTCTGCAAAAAAAGTCCAGTGGCATTAATGTTGTTGTCTGTTTTTTAATATCCTCTGTGAGACCAAAGAGGAATGGAGCAAAAGAGAAAATGGCCCAGGTATTTTGGGATCTTAAACGAACCTAAATAGTTATTTCAATCAAGTTTATAATTTTAATCATTCATGAGACACTCACAGTTTCTTTTTCTTGCCCAGATTCAGTTCCTGAGTCATATTCAAAATAGCTGTAAAAATGAGAATATAAATTGTAGGCATTGTCAAAAACAACCATAACTTTCAAAACAAGGTGTCATTTTATTTAAAATCCTGTGATGAAATTTATCCCAATTTGAAAAAAGGAAATCGTTTATTGGACTCAATGAGAAGATTGTGCTTTCTAGTGTATTTTAAAGAATGTTTTAGTATTTAAACACTGAGTTTCTGACCACAATTTTAAGAAATGACAGGGTTAGGATACTGCATTGATTCTTACAAGTTATTATAACACCGTGAGATAAAATTGATTGACAAGTAATAGGAGCTTAACAAATTTCAGATTTAAAGATTTTCAATAATAATAAAACTTTAATCCTGTCATAACTCAAATTCACTTGTGACACATGCCTTAAATTTTACATTGAATTTTGGTTGCAGCAAAGATACCACATACCCTGCATCATAGAATTTATCAGTGAATGAAAATAGTGTGAGAAGGGGGAGTAGGAAAGTTAAGTATCTTTGAGTGTACCTTTTAGATTAGAAGTCAGATATTTGACAGATGTCACATATATCTTGAGGTTAGTTAACATTAATCTTGCCAAAACACAGTTTTACTTCTAAATATTAAAGTGTATTTACACAAAGGCTATAAAGACATGGCTCATTACTTTTACCAAAATGACACTGCTGTAATTTATCTATCTAACTCCTACTTTTTATATTAGTTTACTTTGCATTGGCATGATTTCTAAAGTGTTCAGATCTTTTAAATTTGCATTTCAAAGTAGCTATAAAATATGTATTCCATTGCAAAACATTAGCATAAAGCGATTCGGTATTATATATTCTGTCGGAAATGCCAGGAAGAATTCCACAACTATTGCATTTCCATCTGGCAGCATCTTCCTACACTGAATATTTGCATAAATATTTCAGCAATAAAGTAAAATTATGAAACATAAACTCTTTAGGTTATATTCCAAATTGATAACCTCTTCAAAATTTAATAAGCAAAGGAACTATGCAATTGCAAGGAAATTACTATGGTGCTTTCCACCTATTTTGAACTGTCCTGGGGAAATAGTTCCTTCCTCAATTCATATTTCATTCATATCTTACTCTTTCTGTCCATAAGGAATGAGTGCTCAATGGTTGAAAAAATGAATTCCTACCCAATATAGGTATGAATGTTTAAGTAGTCTGGCTGCCTTTTCCAGAACGTTATTCAGCCTGAATGAAAGACTTATGTGCTGAGTTAATGACAGGTGACTGTCGTGGAATTGGGATATTATAGAGAAAGAACCTTCTATTTTATTTAAATGAATGCCATCTTTTTTACAGCAAGGATAACATTCATCCTCAGAGCTATATTTCTCAGGATTGGTGGTGATTGGTGTGCTAACCAAATTTCCAGAAGCCCATTTATTTTTCACCAGTGGTAACAGACAGCACCTATGTTTTCACCCATACTGTGGAGGGATGTTCATATTTTCAAGAGTAAGTGAAGATAGAGAAAGGTGCTTTATATGGTACTTTAATAATCTAACTCTTCAAGTATTATTATACATTAGGAGGTGGCTAAGTGTCCCTCAGTGGAGTCAGACAGAACTGGTTATCAATTTGGCTCTGATTGATTCTGTGACCTTGGGTAAGTTCCTTAAAATCCTTTTGCTTATCTTGCAAAGAGTAGTAACAACAATGCCAATCAGTGGAGTTGTTCTGTGAATGAAGGGATATAATGTATGTCAAGAGCTCATTCCGAGTGCCTGGCACGGGTAAAGGTTAAGAAAATGAGGTATTGTTATTAAAACTGTTCTTGTCTTTATTATCAGAGTTATTACCTATATGCCGAAACATCACTAAATGACCTCTCTCATAGTTATGTGTGATTTAACAGAAAAAGAAAAAAACTGGGAGTCAGGGCACCTGGGCTCCAGTCTCAGTGCCATTACCTACTAGGGTCTTTGGGTCAGTAATTTACATCTCTGAACATAGTCTTCCTAATATTTAACAGAGCGTTAGGTTAGAAGATGATGGACAAGGAAAGATTCGGTTCTTTCCAGAAGACTAATTCTTACAGAATTAAGCAGTAGTGTTGGAAGCTTGAGCTGGTAAACTTTCCCAAAGCATCCCAGCAACCTTTCTTCTGACTCTGTAAGCCCTGGTCCTACTTTTGTCAGTGTGTAAATGATTTCAGGGAATAGTAGCCTGCAAAATGAGGAGATTTTAACATTTTCCAAAAAGAATGTTGGGTAAAGCTGTCTCTACATGCCGCTCTTGAGTTTTTACTACACTGTTTTTGTTTTTTAATGTTAAATCAACAAAACAGTAGAATCTATGGATAGAATGTTGACCAGCAATTTGCCTGAATATTTTGGTTTTATATGTGTGTTTTAGTATCACATAGACACCAAGAGAGGACTATTTTCCTGAAAGATACTTTTGATCTCCAAGTTTATGTATTGAAAAAGGTAAATGACTTAAATTACACCTGGATGTAATACTGGTCAGTGTTATAAAGGGCCCGCTATAGCCTAAAGCTCACATGTCCTACAAAAGGGACACATCTGTGTGTTAGAATGAGAGAGTTCGGTCTGGTGGACTGGAACCCTATAATATGTAGTTGTTTGCTTGTTTATTTGTTTGTTTGTTATTTTAGATAGCCTGATAATAGAGAAACTTCAGGACTATAATGTTACATGCACATAAGTATGACACTGTCATTGTCCCCTTCCTCTGCTAAATATTTGCAGGGGATTTTTTGGTTGTTGTTTTGTGTGTGTATGTGTGTGTCAGGTATTTTTCCCATTTTGTCAACCCTGGAGATCTGAACACCACTATCAAACTATATTACTAGCTATCATTTAATGATCTCTCACTACGTGGCTTTCACTGTTCTACTACACACACCATGCTACCTGGCAGTTCTACTCCTGGTATATACTTGATAGAAATTCATGTATATGTTCAGGAAAAGACACATATTATAGCAGCACATTTTGCGACTACCCAAATGGCCATCTAGAGTAGAATGGATAAATCATACTAAGGTCACACCATACATAAAATTTATAGGAGATGTGCTTTATAAGCTATTATTACTTAATAATCTTCAAAACTCTGCAAGTACTATTATTTCTGTTTTACAACAAAGCAAGGGGAAGTTCTGAAAGCTAAACTGATTTGTCTAAAAGTAATCACTTAATGAGTATTGTGTACAATTGAAGCTCCTCAGACTTCCAAAGTCCAGATTCTCCATTATACCCATTGCCACTTAATAGCTTAAGCACTTTGTGTTTGGCTCTTAGGTGCTTTACATGTATCATTGCATTTAGTATCATCTCATTTTCATGTACTAACTCTACAAAGTTAGGAAATTGAAACTCAGAGGAACAAGAATGTGGAGAAGTTGAGATTAAAACCCAGCTCTTTTCAGTCTCAAAGCTCACATTTGTTCTGCCATGACACAATATCTCATATGGTAGAGGCTATATATGTTTTTCTTTAAATAAATTTATGAAGCTTATGGTGGGAATATTTTCCATGTAAAATCAGAGATTGTATAGTAAAAAAATCTTATTGTGTTGTAATTATTTATCCTAAAATGTAATATTAGGTCTATTAAACCTGACAGTCTGTTTTGATTTTTTCCCCTCACTTTTTTTCTTATTAAATACATATTTTTAATGTTTATTTATTTTTGACAGAGAGAGACAGACTACAAGCAGGAGAGGGACAGAGAGAGAGGGAGACACAGAATCTGAAGTGGGCCCCAAGCTCCGAGCTGTCAGCACAGAGCCTGACTGAGTTGTCAGCACAGAGTCTGACGCGCGGCTCGAACCCACAGACCATGAGACTATGACCTGAGCGGAAGTCAGATGCTTAACCGACGTAGCCACCCAGGTGCTCCTTCCATCAGTTTAATTACAAATTGTGATGGTTGGGGCGGCTGGGTGGTTCCGTGGGTTAAGCATCTGACTTTGGCTCAGGTCATGATCTCACAGTTCGTGAGTTTGAGCCCTACATCGGGATCTGTGCTGACAGCTCAGAGCCTGGAGCCTGCTTCGGATTCTGTGTCTGCCCCTCCCCTGCTCATGCTCTGTCTCTCTGTCTCGCTCAGAAATAAACAAACATTAAAAAAATAAAAATGGTGATGGTGAAAAAAATAACTAGAGAATATTAGTATTTTCCTTACAATGGGCCTAATATTTTCAATGTTTGTTTTCAAATAGTAATTGTGAGACAACCTGATATTTTTTTTCTGTAAGTTGTTGGGGAAAAAATGATGAATACTTTTGAGGTTATTTTTATTTTATTTTTTAAGAAACCCATACATTTGATTAAGAGAAAGTGCCTAATATAAAGATATAAAAATACTTTAAAACATATCTGTATAATATTTAAAAAGTAAGTCTGGGTACAAAAAACATCATGTCAGCTTTTTGGAGTCCCAAGGACTCTCAGAAAACCATTGGAGGAATTGATGTATCCATTTTTGCCATGAACAGTTCCCGAGACCTTCCTGCACTTAGAGCTCTGCAGAGCTGAGCATATACAGATTTTAATTTACTAATACAAAGTTAAAAAAAAAAGGGACAGACCTTGAGTACAGATATTTTAACATTTTCTTGATCAAGGCAGTCTTTGTAGTAAATGAGAATAGATTCTCCACCCAACATGTATTTATTTATCTTCTGTCTAGTAAACCAAAACCAAATGGAGAAGCTGAGGTAAATTTTGATTCAGAAAGAAATGCAACATCAATTCCATTAAATACCACCTTCTACTCTGCTGTGTACAAAGTAGGTATTCAATAAATATTTGTTGGACACTTTATTGATTTAATTTAGGATAACTTTTACTAGTTTAACAATGAATCTAAAAGTTACAAATTGTTTCATTTCCCAGTAAATTGCATTTTATGAGAACCAACTGTTAGCACTAAAGTTATTTTAAATTTTTATTTGTTTTCATTTCCCATGAACTTCTAAACAACAGCAAAATTGAATGAAAAATTCTGCTACTCGCTGACTTACAACACTAAAAACAAATCTGTTATTTCAACTAGATTCACTCCACAATTTCATTACTTTCTAAAAAAATAAATTTATTCAGCTTTTACTGAAAATACACAATGGCAATGGATTGGTGTTGCAGTTAGTATAACCTTTAATACAAGTTATTCTAATTTTGGCTCACAAAATATAAAATAATTTTGTGTCTGAGGATCTTGCTGCATCTTAATTAGAAACATCACGCTACTATATATCTAGAGGCTATATTTGCAGTATTTATCACTGCATTAATTCATAGGAGTTTTCCCCTGAATATTATGAAGAGAGGCAGTGGATATTCTCTTTCAGAAAGATGCTTCTGGAGTTTCTCAATGGCTGTTTCAGGAAAGAAGAAAGCTTTTCTTCATGCTTTAAATTTTATTAACTTGACTTCTAGAACATTCTTCTTATTGAAAGTTTGAAGAATATAAAGTGTTTATTCTCCCAAGGAAAGAGCACATGTGAAAATGGCTTAATAGTGATTTAAGATTAGGGGTGCCTGGGTGGCTCAGTGGGTTAAGCGTCCGACTTCGGCTCAGAGCATCATCCTGTGGTCTATGAGTTTGAGCCCCTCGTTGGGCTCTGTGCTGACAGCTCAGAGCCTGGAGCCTGCCTCAGATTCTGTGTCTCCCTTTCTCTCTGTTCCTTCCCTACTTGCACTGTCTCTCTCTCTCAAAAATAAATAAACATAGTGATTCAAGATTAAATGAAAGAAATACTATTGTTGCCAGGGTGACCCTTGCTTTCACATCTGGTGGGAGTAAAGGGGAATACTATACTAAAAGAACTAACTACTGGGGCTAGCATTTTAAAACTTTATGCATGCTAAATACAACAGCTATTTATAAGGAATGAACTTACTGCATTTATTTCACATCTAGTACTAGAATGATGTTAGGTAGGAAAATGCAAGTAAGACTCTGTTTTGATTCTTCATTGCGCATTTAAAGACAAGAACCACAGAAAGAAGGGGATTCTATTGGAAGAACTTCTTGCCTTTTCTGTCTTGACAACATGCTAAATGTAAACAGATTGGCAAGACTGAATCCATTGCCTGCTAAAGGTGGATTGTGCTTTTGTCTGTGTTTATTGACAAAACCTTTGCCAAATCTGTTAGATCTGCTACAGCTGCATCCAGCTTACAGGTTAAAGGGAGGCTTTGGGTCACATCATCAGCTCTCTAGAGTCATCCTGCTCTGCAGACATTACAACAATCCAGGCTAGACAGTATAGACTGGATGCTTTTATACACATACACAGGCACACAAGCACACACGTACACCTCCCTGAATTTACTCAGAAAGCATTTAAAGAAACTGAACAAGCCCTCAAAAAGGATGAAAAGGGACCTCATAATTTACTCTCTGGAAGTCTGTCAGAGGGCATAAATCAATGACACTCATTCCAATGTAGCATCTCTCTTGCATTGAACCCCCCAAAACCATTACTGTGTCAGATCAAAAACAAGGAAATGACTAGATCAAAAGAGCCAGGGCTGAGGACATCTATCTTAGTCATTAGTGCAGAAGAAGGTGACGCTATATAAGATCAGATAGCTCTGTGCTCAGAAATCTGAAAATCAGTTTTCTCAGATGCATGAAATAGAAACTTGATAAACATCTATTGTGCTTCTGGTACTCAGTATTAATCCTGCATTCAAAATTATATTCAGTTTCTTGGGGAAAGAGTTTCTCCATTCCCTACTCTTAATAATTCCTGGTTCCCCTTTTGTGCAACCCTCCAACCCACCCACCAATACCTCTCCCCCAACCCTCCCCCACGTTACCAAATCTCTGCCATTTCCCACCTTACTATATTTTTCCTGATGAGGATAAATTTGACTTGGCAATTTAAATTAGAATTTCTTCAGAGATTACAAACCTTAGTGAGTTAGGACTTCATACTAACTGCTGTTTTGCTACGGCTTCACAAAGTCATTTTTTTCACTGCTTATTTTAGAAATTGAGAGTTTAATTCAGAATACTTTAGTGAAGGCCAGTCTGTTTTTCAAAAAGAAATCGTCTTAGAGTTGAGTATTTTATTATCTAGTCCTGTGCTACACCTGGAATACATTTTTGTAGGCAATGAAAAAATCTCAACATCCTTTCTGTACCATGTGTCCTTCTTGGCCATGCCAGTCTGCCTTCTCTTCTGTAATGAAACCTTAGTTAATTCCCTCAGAGTGGTAGGTCAATGTTCAGGCTTTGGTGGGGATTCTTTGTTTTGTTTTGGAAGGCAGTGGCCGCTATATTTAGCAAGTCCCTGTTGCTACTTCTGTCTTGTGCATAGTAGATAGAGAAACCTGACAAAATTTTGATTTGTCACTAGGGTTTGAATTAGGCATTTTAGTATGGAAAAAATTAGACTGAACAGATCTCAAACTTAATGACGAACCCCCCTCCCCCGTAAGCTAATTAGACATTTTTGACAGTAGAATCAAGTTTCTTGCAATTATCAACCTCAAAAGAAAATGTGTCTTAGGGCCTGAAAGAGTTAAACATCCAAAGATGCCTAATTTACTCCCTAGCAGTAGTTTAGGCCCTGGAAGAATTTTGACTCATAGTTTTAAACTTTCTATCTGAAGGAGCAATTCACATAGAGGCAGACCGAACAGAGCACTCATTATAGTAGAAACATGCATTGTGAGCCCCCTTTATGTCTTGCAGAGACCATGCAAAAGAGAGAGCAGCTCTAAATTATACTTCTCACAATGCTTCCCAAAGAGAACGTGGCGAATGAATTCAATTCTTTTAAAGCAAATTACATACCTAAAAAATAAATCCGGACAACCCACCTAGTTTTATGTGTTCCCTTCCCATAATTTCACTGCATTCCCATTACTTGAATTGGGTTAGATCAAATTTAAGGTAAAACACCTTAACACAAATTTGTGGAATGAGCTTTTAAAAAAGAGAGAGAGAGAGAGAGAGGGAGAGAGACTTTAGGACAGAGAGACAGCTTTCCTAAAATTGAATACCACTTGTATTCATAATCTTTCACTGTCTATAGCAATGGTGGTGTATGTTATTAAAATAAAGCTAAGAAAATATACGTGCAGCAGAGAGACCCCCACAGAATCTGCTAAGATATTATCAGATGTCCACATGTAAAAACACAGAATAGACTAAGAATAAACCTCTCTTTTGTTACATATTTCCAGATTGCTGATTATAATTGAGATTCTGGGGAAATGTGTATTTTTCAGATAATGGGTTTAGCATAATATCTGCACACACACATACATTGACATATACAGAAACACATACTAACTGGACAACTAGTCAAGAGAGACTCAGGTGGGTTTTATCAGGGAGAGGATAGGAACTATTGCCCTTTGGAACACATTGTTTCTAAATTTTTTAAAAATGTTTTTATTTATTTTTGAGACAGAGAGAGACAGAGCATGAGCAGGGGAGGGGCATAGAGAGAGGGAGACACAGAATCCGAAGCAGGCTCCAGGCTCCAAGCCATCAGCACAGAGCCCAACGCAGGGCTCGAACTCACAGACTGTGAGATCATGACCTGAGCCTAAGTCGGACGCTTAACCGACTGAGCCACCCAGGCGCCCTTGAACACATTGTTTCAAGGGAAAAATTACTGTGTGGACTAGAATAGCTCAAATGTCTTACCAAAGGTTATGAATTCTGGTAGGGAATTTTCTGAAACAAAGTGTTTCGGTCATCCTGTTTTTAGAGTCAGCATTTTTACATCACTGGAGTTTTTGTTTTTAGTTTTTTGTTTGTCTCTCTATTATATCAACATGCATAAAACCCTCTTAAGAAGCAGTAAAATAGTATGTATGTATGTATGTATGTATGTATGTATGTATTATTTATTTATTTATTTATTTACTGAAGCAAGAAATGGTTATTGAGAATTTACTAAGCGCCAGGTACTATCCTGGATATGTAGTAAAAACGCACAGAAATACAACACAACCTCTAACCTTGGAATCTACCCTTACAGCAGGGTTACAAGACACAATGAACTGAGCAGTAAAGTGAGAGTGCAGGAAGGGCTAATGTGCAGAGGATCACAGGAGATCAGGGTAAGAACAAGTGATTCTGCCCCCATAAGACAGAAGGGAAAGCTTCTGCTAGGGTGGGAGTGGTGGTATTTGAACCAACTTTGAAGGATTAAACTTGGTATCTGGGGAATGTTGGTGTTTGAATCACAGCCAAAAAAACAGAGTTTGAGGGGGCTTCATTTAGTACGAAACCAGGATCCAACAATGGCTGTCCTGAATGCAAACACAGAGACTAGGGAGAGGGAGTTTAGAGGGGTGGGGCAGTCAGATTAGAAATTTCTGTTGGACATGCCTGGCTGGTCCGCTGCCTGTCATTATACATAGCACCTGTGTAGCACTTCCCACCTCTGCAGACCCTCATAAAGGTAAATGGAGGCGTCTGACAACTCCTCAGGACCACTGGGAGAGAAAAGTAATCTGGCAGAGGAAACAGCCTATGCAAAGGCTAAAATGCAGTATAATTGGGAAATGGCAAGTAGTAGGTGTGACTTGAATTTGGAGTATGGGCTCGAGGTACAGTACCATGGCTGTACCTACTGGAAGACCTGCCTGTGACAGGAATTGTCTTCTGTGCATGGCAGGGGCTGCAAGGGGCCAGTGGGAGGCCCAAGGCCCTAACAGAGTCTGCACTTTTCACAAAGAGCCACCCTGTTATTGATGAAACTGCTTCAGTGAGAACTTTGTTGGCTTTTAAGTTTCCCAAGCGAATACTTCATAAGGTGTCAAAGACATGTGCCAAAAACAGGCACCTAAAAATTGAACAGAAGCATAGTTGGCATGTCATATTGATTTAAAACTATGCAATCTGTAAAAAATCCACATGGCAACTTAGAAAATAGGTGAAATCAGGTGGCTAGTCAATAGTAAGGTGAACTTATGGGAGGGTCCCTTGGTAGTCGAAATAATATAAGCACAGTGTTGTTAGTTGAATTGCACATGGAATTTCATAGGATGTTTGAGTCAAATGTCTATATAATTTCACACTCATAAATCTTTTGAAGGACAAGGTGAAAAAGAACACGATTATATGCTGATAGGTTTCAGAGTGGCATAAAATGGTGTGAGGATTCATTTTTCATAAGAGAAATGAGGATTACTGATCCCTTATGCATAACAGGAATCTAGTCCTTTCCCTGCCTTTAATGGATCATGTGACCTTGAGAAAGTTATTTAACCACTTTGAGTCTTTGTCCTTATTTTTATTATTTTAATTATTAAGAAAATTTAATGTTTATTTTTGAGAGAGGCAGAGCATGAGTGGGAGAGGGGCAGAAAGAGAATGAGACACAGAATCTGTAGCAGGCTCCAGGCTCTGAGCTGTCAGCACAGAGCCAACTGCAGGGCTCGAACCCATGAACCAAGAGATCATGACCTGAGCTGAAGTCAGACTCTCAACCAACTGAGCCACCCAGGTGCCCCAATGTCCTTATTTTTAAATCATTTCCAGCTGGTGGAAATGATACTTCCTGCCTGTCAGCTTAATTGATTACTATGAAAATTAAAAGATGCCACACAAATAAAAGTATATAGTAAAGTATAAGATACATATTAAAGATAAGGTATTATCAAGGTAATTAATAGGATAACCTTAAAATTTTCAAGATGGAGTTTACTTGAAAAGTGAATTATGTATCATATGAACCTGGAATTTGAGTAGAACAAGAATGCAGGGGGAAGGTGGGAGTAGGTATAGTAAAAATCAGAAAGAGACTCATTTTTGAACCAGTAATCCAAGGACTGAATGCTACTTCAAGTAAATGTCCTCCTGTAAAAAAGTGAATCATTTAATTCACGAGTAGGTAAGTCTTATAAAGGGAAAGCAGATCTAGTCTCACGCAGTTACTATAACAGCAGGCCTGTTGTGAAAACAAAGACCGATAGGTGTGACTTTTGTGTAGGTATCTTGTTAGTTAGCTGGCAGCACAAATGTGGAAGTGACAGGCCAGGGCGGGTTTAATAAATGACACCTTAGAGCAAACACATACCCAGAACTTTTCACTGCCAAATAGTGCATGACTGGACAAATGTAAATATCTGGGCCCAGAGGAGCCCTCCCTGGTTGTCTAAAGATGCTCAATGCAAACATCATAAGGAGCCCAGGGACCATTAAGCTTCCACTTTCTTTCCGATTTATGAGTGTGTAGCCTTACAGCTTAGATTTTAGCAGAGCATCAGCAGTATCTTGTAAATGGGGAATGTCATTTAAAAAATTTACATACAGTGATATTCACTTTTTCTGGTGTATAGTTCTATGAGTTTTAACAAATACAGAGATCTTATGGCCAGCACTACAAATAGAAAACAGACTAATTCTAATACCCCTTGTAGTCAGACTTTTCTCCTATCCCTCACCCTTGGCAATCACTGATCTGGCCTTTGTTCCTATCTATAGTGTTGCCATTTCCAGAATTTCCTATAAATTGAACTAATCTGTATGATTTTTTTTTTTTGCTGGGTTTGGTTTTGAGCTATGACAAGTTATTATTATAAAAGTGCATGTTGACCAGACCATCAGAAAAAAGCTAAGCTCAGATGGAATTTCAACTGGAAATAGAATTAGTTTTTTTTATAAATTTTTTTTTAAGTTTATTTATTTTTGAGACAGAGAGAGACAGAGCATGAACGGGGGAAGGGCAGAGAGAGAGGGAGACACAGAATCGGAAGCAGGCTCCAGGTTCTGAGCCATCAGCCCAGAGCCCGACATGGGGCTCGAACTCACGGACCGCGAGATCGTGACCTGAGCTGAAGTCGTACGCTTAACCGACTGAGCCACCCAGGCGCATTAAAACTAAATAGAATTAGTTATTAAAACTAATTAGTTATTAAAACTAAATAGAATTAGTTTTAATGAACGTTGTGTTTTTTTTCTCCATTCTTTGCTCAATTCCTGCTTAACAGGATTATGTTCTCAAAAATGCTTCTTGCATTAGGCCTTTCTTCTCAAGGACATTGGTAATTTTCTATCATCTATGGAGTCAGACTTTATTCCACAATCATTTACTGACCACTTACTCATTTCTCTTTGTTTTTAAAAAGTTTTTATTTCAATTCCAGTTAGTTAACATAAGATATAATATTAGTTTCAGGTGTACAATATAGTGATTTAACACTTATTTTTAATTGGGATATGGTGCCCAATGCTAGGGATCTGGAGGTAAAAGGCCTTGTTTCTGCTATGGAGAAGCAAGAAGTTCTCCATCAGTTGTTTCCTGATGACTACTGATGTCTACTATGGAATTCTCAATTCTCTTAGACAACACCTGACTTATTTTCACCTTTATTTATTCAATATTCGAACATGTACTATGTACCAGGCACCATTCTTGACACTTGGGATTAAAACAGTGAAAAAAAGAAAAGTTTCTGTTCCGATAGAATTTATAGTCCAGCTGGTGGAGACAAATAATAAACCATAAATATAATAAATAAGTAATTGGCATGTTAGAAAGTAAAGAGTGCTATGGAAAAAAGAAAAGGTAAGGTGAAATAAAGGAGTGCTAGAGGGGGTAGAGTTGCTATTTAAATTCTCCATTTTTAGAAAAGGTGACATTTATTGGATAGAGATGAGAAGATTGGTCATGTTATCTGAGGAAAGAGCATTTTAGGCAGAGGACACAGACAATGCAAAGGTCCTGAAGTGGGAGCATTTCAGAGAGTTTCAAGAAGAGCAAGAAGAACATATTGGCTGGAACAGAGACAGCACGATAGTAGGAGATGAGACCTGACAAATAATTGGATGATGGGGACTGAGAGCGTGTGGGGCTATGTAGATCATTATAAACAATCTAGCTTTCACTCTGAGGAAGATGGGAATGATTGTAGGGTTTTGAGAAGTAGCATTGCCTGACCTGACTTACATGTTAGAAGGAACTCTTTCACCAGTGTTTTGAGAATAGATAGTAGGGGCCAATGGGGATACAAAGAATCTATTGTAGTAATTCAAGAGAGATAATATGATAAAAACCACGTTATTAACAGGGGAGGTTAGAAAAGTTGGATTATGGATATATTTTTAAGGTAGATCCACCATGATTCTCTAGGAATTTGAATCTGGGTTATGATTAAGAGGGGAAAAAGCATATTCAAAAATGATTCCGTTTTTTTGTTTTGTTTTGTGTTTTGTTTTTTTGCCTGAGGAATGGATAGTTTCAAATTCTCATGAAATGAATTATGGGAGGGCATGAATATAAGATTTGGGGAGAGATCAGCATATGTAGAATGGAAGATAGATATTAGATATCCATGAAGATTTGGGTTATGTCTAAAGTTTGGAAGATAAGTATGAGCTATAGATATAAATATGAGAGATGGTATATAAAGTCATGACTAGAATACATAGAAACGGTACCAGATCATCTTCCTATCTTGGCTCTTATAGCTAAACTGAACTAGAAACCTGAAACAAGATGGAAAAGTCTCACTCTCTCAGATATTAAACATTTCCTACAGTTTGGCCTAGCTTTTTCTCAGTAGTGGCCCTTCCTCCTTCCTTTCTTCCTTCCTTCCACTATGCTTTCTTATCCATCGGTAACAACTTCCTCCAATCAAAGGAGAGGAAGAAGAATAGAAAATGAGAGAAGAAGGAGGAAAGGGGAAAGGATTTTTGTATACTTTTGATTTGATCAAATAATCCCATTTCTCCTATTTTTACAATAAAATACTTGCCATTCACTAAATATACATGAGGCTTAGTTTATGATGAAGATAATTTTTAATTGTTCACATTTAAAGAGCCAGGAAGACAAAGTAGAAGTTTTGTTCAGTCTTTAAATGTGTTTTCCCCTTCCAAATTTTATTGAAGAAGATGGTGAAGAATTTTCTATTCTTTGCTGTGAAAGGGAAGGCTGCCAGTGAATTTTATTGAAGAACCTTTGCACGGCATGTGGAGACAATTGCTTATTTTCATTTCACATACGAATTCTCAAGTGATTGGACTGTTAAAGTTGCCCAAAAGGGCCAAAAGTCAAGAATAAGACAGTTTTTTTATAAGTGACATATGATTAGTTACATTTAACCAATGTAACTAACCAATGCTTTTTCTCCCCCCTAAAACCAAAACTAGCCTCATAGATGGCTGGAAATTATATGGAAAATGTTCTTGTGTCCACCATTCTGAAGTAACTATTCCATCTCCACTTGACCTTGGCTGCCCAAAGGAAAACTAGGCAGGCTCAGGCAAAGCCCCTTCTCCTAGACTAAAGGCCAGAATTTGCACATCTGACCACAAGTTTGTTATTCCTAACACTGAGCATATACTTCAGTCAGGGGAACCTTGACCCTTCTGCCTTCACCCTGTTCATTGCCTGTTTTAAGACTGCACTCTGTACACCACTGGGTCCTGAGGGCTGATCCCTATAATAGGACTGACTCTCCCTGGTACTGCTTCTGCTTCCCTCCCTCACACTTGGTGATGCCCATCACCTTCTCCTGTACCAGGGTGACTGGGCTCTTCAGGGGGAAATTGCACAAACAAGAGCAGGGTCCAACAAGCCTCTGTAACACCTATTACTTACCTGTTTTGCTCTCCCCTATCTCAGTTTCCTACTTCGAAATATTCCCAATTGCAGCTCTTTTGAAAATTAGCTCATGCTTACTCTTTTACTCTAAGTGTGTATAGTTGGTGATGACCAAGGTCTGTCTGAGTGAAGGCTGACAAGGAAAATAAGTGGCCACAATATAATTAAATTAATTAAAAGGTGAATGAGAAGTAGAATAAAAAGATAAAAAAGAAAATTGGCCTAATAGGTAAGTAAATCACTTTAATAAATTGTAATTTTTACATGGTATATAAGAAAGTAAGAAATAATCAAGGACCTTGTATTTAGATAGTAAGCAAAATTTCTTCTTTAATGAAGAGCAGAGTGAAATATGGATAGAGATGATAAATGATCACAGCAGCTGCTAAGTTGGTTTGAAAGCTAGTAATGTGATAGTAATAAACCCAAAGGATGATGGGCCCTCAAAAGTTGTCCACTAATGAAATATTGAATAAATACTATAGAGACTGCTCCTCTCTACCAGGCAGTTGCACATCTGTGTGAGTAGCCATCTGGCAGGCTTTGGTAGATAAAATTATCATGCTTAATTATCTGAATTTCTGTAAGACCCCTAACAAAACACCCACTAGCCCAATCATCCCCCAAACAACTATTTTTATCTAAAAACAGGATTATTAATTGGAATCTCTTCTCCATAGATCCTAATGTTTGGCCAGGTAATACCAACTTATGTCAAAGGTGATGTTTGGGATTGCAAATTGACATTGTCTTAATGAAGGTCATATTTCTCCCTATTCTGCCAGAAAAATAAAACTATACTTTTTGATATAGATAATGGGTTCTATTTTTACTAGATGCTTAGGGAAGAATAAAGAAGTCTATAAACAGACTATACCTAAGGCCAAATAGGAAAATATATAGAAATTCTTCAACTTTTGTATAATGAAAACTATTAATTTCTTTGGACAAGGTAATTCTAAAATAGCCAAATTTACTCTCCATTTTTTTCACAGTGCTGCATACCTATTTTGCATGTTTTTTTTTTGTTTCAATAATAGTTTAACACAAAATTTGGGAATTTTCCAAGGGAAGAGCACTTTGTACTATTTTCTGTTGACAGCATATCTTGCTATCATCACTCTACTTTCCATTGATCTCACAATAAGAACTGCATATTAGCCAAGCTGGGAAACAGGGATTTAGAGTTTGATGCAACCTTCTAAAAGGCCAATAAAACATAATCTAAGAGAATGTTACTTTCAGAAATTGAGCACATAGTAGATACCAACTAAAAATACTTTCTCATTTGTTATGAAGGACTCTGTGGCCTTAAAGAAATGGATTTTTCAGAACTAGCAGGATAGGAATTAGAACAGCTTATAAGTGATCAATGGCAATAAAATCAAGACTCAAGGAGAAAGGACTCTTTGTTCTGTTCCTTGCATTGCAAAGGAAAAGTTTGTGTCTTTAGGACTTTGGGTCTAGCACATAGTATGTGCTCTATAAACATTCCTTTAGTGAATCTATAGGAGTGAATGTTCATAACATTCTCCCTATGGCTTTTCCAGAGGCAGTATTTCCTCAATTCTACTGCCAGAGATTTAAAAGTACTTTGCAGTTTGGCATAGAAAGAAATTGAATGTCACCTCTGCAGTTTGGGCAGCAGAAATGAAAGATACGGCTAGTACAAAGACTCGGGCAGAGCGATGTGGAAGTGACTCATGAGTTCAAAGATCATTATAAATCCTCCACTTGACTAATTAATCCCTGCATCATACAGGGATTTATGTGTCCCTTTCCCTGTAGGGTGAAATAGAATTGAGATAGTGCTTATCAAATTTTAGAGTCATGAGATATTTTTATAGCTGATGCATATGTGTGCACAGGATTAGGGGAGGGAGCCTGTGCATTTCCTTGGATATTTTCAGTTTGTTGATAATGTTTTGAAACCATCTAAGTGCAAAACAAAGCACCTAGTAGGCTTGGCGTTAAGGCATCCTCTACACTGGCTCTTATATCTGGTATTTAGTCTCAGAGAAAGAATTGAGCCTGACAGTGATGCCATGGAGCAACACCTGTATCATGCTGAATTCATTACCATCTCCATACCCTGAAGAGCAAAGGATTGGGGCGGGTGCCCAAGAGATGGCAGACTTGACAGGACTGTCTTCTGATATGAAGTATAATCATATTGGTCTGTCTCTTTTGATATTGCTCTGTAGACAGATATTCTATTTTTAGAATATTCTGTAACAGAAACTGGGTATCGCAGGTTATTACATGATGTTGCTCTGTTATGGGGTAGTATGTTGAAATGTACTAAATTTCTTGAAAGTAGGAGTTGAGTGCTGGTGTGTATGATGCATTTTACCACTAAGTGCCTAGAATAACACCCACTCTATTTCTCCTTATTCCTTTGTCTTGATCACTTTCTCATATATTTATTGTTTATTGTTCCTCACCCTAGAGCACAAGGTTCACAAGGGCAGGGAGCTTGTCTGCCTGTTCACCATTGTTCCCTGATGCCTAGAACAGTGTCTGGCATATTATGAACACTTAAAACATTTGTTGAATTTATAAGTAATATACTCTGTGAGAGTCCTCACAGTCTTATTCCTTGACTAAACATTTCTCACCCAGCAGTCAAAAGTCACCTCCTAGCTCCTCCTCCTACCACATTTATTCTCTCATTCTGATGTCTAACTGTGGTGATTTTTGGTTACCAGCCCTAAATATCTTGTTTGTTAATTGTTTGTTTATTTGTTTTAAGAATTAAACTTTAATTCTTAGCACCAGCTTAAGAGTCAAAAGACCAAAGCTTAAGTTTGAAAGAGCCCTATACTGGTTAACTTTGAACAAGTCACTCACTGATCCAGTGCTAACCACAGAGTAAAACGGTGATTCTAAAACTTGGTACTTTAAAACATTTCATTACCTGATGAAGTAAAAATTTGACAACCCTATCAAGTAGGCTTTGTCCCTAACAGTAACAGCGAAACACATCTTTTGAAATGTTGTTGACCCATGGAAGCCACACCTCTGACACCTCCTACATTTGTGAGCATGCTAGTAGATTTGGGCATGGAGACAGTATAGCTTAGGTTTTATCCAATGATGCTTAACATTAATTCCAGAGGGGCCTGTCAGAGATGGGTCTGGAGAGCCAGCAAGTAGTTAAGCCTAGAGAGACAAGTCTAGACACAAACTACTAATTGTAATAATGGGTAAGTTATTAGTATAACCAAACTGACACATCTGTAAATCAGATGATGTATGTGACTGTACTTTGTAATCTCTGAGCTTTATATAAGTAATTCCATAATACTACCATTCTGTAGCTGATCAAATCTTACTTTTTTATTTGAGTGCCTGGTGCTTTTAGACAAGCAATGGAAGATATACTACAGAATCTGGGTCCAGGTCATAGCCTAATGCCGGCCCCCTGGAGGGCTTCTCCTCTCTGGGATTTTATATTGGTCTCTGAAAAAGCAGAGGCCCTTTTTCCTGGTTTCATAAAATTGAAATGATATCCACTATGAACAGCAATACACCAACAAATTGGATAATGTAGAAGCAATGGATAAATTCCTAGAAACATACCAGTTACCAAGACTAAGTGATAAAGAAATAGAAAATCTGAACAGACAAGTTACTAATAAGAATATTAAATATGTAACCAAAACCTCCCAACAAACATAAGTCCAGGAGTGATTGCTTCACTGGTGAATTCTACTAAATATTTAAGGAAGAATTAATGCCAATCCTTCTTGAGTTCTTCCAAAAAACAAGAGAAAGGAATTCTTCTAAACTAATTTTATGAGGTCAACATTATCCTGATGCCAAAATTGGACAAGAACACTATGAGAAAAGAAAATTATAGGCTGATATCACTGATGAACATAAATGCAACAATCATCAACACAATATTAGCAAACCAAATTCAACAATACATTAAGAGGATCATATACCATGATCAAGGGGAATTTATTTCAGACATGTAAAGATGGTTTAACATATAAAAACAATCAATGTGATATATAACATTAACAAAATGAATGATAAAAATTATATGATTATCTTAATAATAGATTCATAAAAAACATTTGACAAAATTAAACATCTATTTATGATAAAAACTCAACAAAGTGTATATAGAGGATATGTACCCCCACATAATAAGAGTCGTATGTGACAAGTCCACAGCTAGCATCACAGTGGTGAAAAGATCAGAAATAAGACAAGGATATCCATTCTTACCACTTTTATTCACCATAATATTAGAAGTCTTATTAAGAACAATTAAGCAAGAAAGAAGGAATATAAATCATCCAAATTGGAAAAGAAGAGTAAAACTGTCTTTGTTTGTACATGACATGATATATATAAAAACACCTGAAAACTCCACCAAAAAAATAGAACTAATAAATGAATTTGGTAAATTTTTTGAAAACACAAAATTAATGTACAGAAATCTATTGTGTTTCTATAAATAATAATTAAATATCAGAAAGAGAAATTAAGAGGGGCACCAGTGGCTCAGTCAGTTAAGCATCCAACTCTTGATTTCAGCTCAGGTCATGATTTCACTATTGTGAGATCAAGCTCTGTGTAGGGTTCTGTGCTGAGAGTGGAGCCTCCTTAAGATTCTCTCCTTCCCTCTCTTTCTGCCCTGCCCCTGCTTGCTCACTCTCTCTCTCTCTCTCCCTTTCTCAAAAAATAAAAATAAATTTTTAAATTTTTAAAAAAGAAAGAGAAATAAAATAATCCAATTTACAATTGCATCAAAAGAATAAAATGCCTAGGAATAAATTTAACCAAAGAAATGAAAGAACTGTACATTGAAAACTATACAATATTGATGGAAGAAATTGAATAAGACATAAATAAATGGAAAGATACTCCATGCTCATGGTTTGGAAGAATTTATATTGTTAAAAAATGTTCAAGTTACTCAAAGCAATTTACCAATTCAGTACAATCTCTTTCAAAATTCCAATGGCATTTTTTACAGGAATAGAACAAACAATCCTAAAATTTGTGGAGGCATCACACTAATTTCAAACTGTGTTACAAAGCCAAAATAAAACAGTATGGTATTGGCGCAAAAATGGACACATAGATCAATGGAACAGAATAGAGAGCCCAGAAATGAATCCATGCATATATGGTCGATTGATGTACAACAAAGGAACCAAGAATAGACAATGAGGAAAGGACAGTCTCTTCAATAAATTGTGCTAGTAAAACTGGACCTCTATCTTATACCATGAATAAAAATCAATTCAAAATGGATTCAAAATTTAAACATAAGGCCTGAAACCATAAAACCCCTAGAAGAAAACATAGGGGGTAAGCTCCTTGACATTCCTCTTGGCAATGATTTTTTAGATTTGACACCAAAAGCGAGTACAGCAAAAGCAAAAACAAACAAATAGGACCATCGAACCAAAAACCTACTGTACAGCATTGGAAGCCATCAAGAAAATGAAAATGCAACCTACTAAATGGAGGAAAATATTTGCAAATCATATGTCTGATAAGGGATTAGTAGCTAAAATATATAAAGAACTTCTACAACTCAATAGCAAACAACAACAAAAACAAAAACAACTCCCAAACAATCCAGTTAAAAAAATGGCAGAAGATCTGAATAGAAAATTTTCCAAAGAAGGCATACAGATGGGCAAGAGCTACATGAAATGATACACAACATTACTAATCATTAGGGAAATGCAAATCAAAACCAATTAAGTATCATGTCACACCTGTTAGAATGGCTAGCATCAAAAAGTCATGAAAATAGCAAGTGTTAGGAGAAAGAGAACTCTTCTAGACTATTGGTGAGAATATAAATTGGTGCAGTCATTATGGAAAACAGTATGGAGGTTTCTCAAAAATTAAAAAATAACTATCAAATGATTCAGCAAAACCCACTTCTGGGTATATATCCAAAGGAAATGACAATAGGGTCTCAAACATCTGTACTCATACTCGTTGTAGCATTATTCACAATAGTCAAGATATAGAAACAACCTAAGTGTCCATCAACAGATGAATAGATAAAAAAAAAAGATACGGTGTATGTATACATATGCAATGAAGTAACATTTAGTCATGAGAAATAAGGAAATCCTGCCATTTGTGATAACATAGATGGACCCTGAGGACATGTTAAGGGAAAATAGCCAAAGACAAATACAATGTGGTGTCATTTATATATGGAATGTAACAAACAAGCAAACAACAACAAAAGAAACCCAAAAAACAAAGCCAAAGCCAAATTCAGCAACCGAGAGTAGGAAATCGTTGCTAAAGGGCTGGGATTGGGGAAAATTAGGAAGAGATTGTTAAAGGGTACAAACTTTTACTTATAAAATGAACATCTAAGTATCTAATATAAAACGTGGTGATTATAGCTGATAGCATTGTGTTGTATAATTGAAATTTGCTAAGAGAGAAGAACTTTTAAATGTTCTTACACACGCACATAAAAGACAAATATGTGAAGTGATTGATATGTTAATTAACTAGGTGGGAGGAATCCTTCCATAATGCATACATATATCAAATCACCATTGTGTACATCTTAAATACCTTATAATTTATATGTCAATTATACCTTAATAAAGGTGAAAAATTTTTAAACCTAATGATATGAGTGGGAATTAATTTTTGTTTTTTGGCCTATTGTCTTCAATGAAAACATATTAAATATTTGCAGCTTTTCTTCGGTTAAAATTCCTAGTCTGGCACCACTTTGATTTACTTCAACAATTTATTTAACCACTATCCATGATAATTTTTGCCAATAAAATGATAAATAATATAAATATGCTGTTCAGAAATTTTATTTCAATAACAGCAATTTAGCAATATTGTAATCTTGGTAATACCTCATATTGTGTATCTGTTATCAGCTTTACAAGTGGATATTCTTTGTCATTTCAAGAAGAAAGATAATAGTTCAGGGAAGTAAGTGGTGAATAGTATGCCCATATAACCTAAACATCAGGTTGATTATCTGTAGCTAAGGATCCAAATATCAGGGAGTGGAGAGACTAAAACAAATTTGTTTGATATTATTTATGTATAAATATATGTAGGATTTTTCAAAAGAAAATTATGCAATATAGCTATATAGCTTTCAGATTCATAAATAACTGGCCCCAAGTGTTACTTTGTCATGAATAAATAAAATTGAAGAGACCACTTTGGTGCATAAATAACCCAAAGGCAGCCAAATCAAAAGTGAACAATTCATTCTCACATTCAATTTTATTGTCTGGACAATGACAAACATGCACATTTTAAATATTCAGTGTATGTAGAAAGTTGAGGTTATCCAGTTAAAATATCAGGATTGATTGACTTCTTTTTATTTTTCTTGAAAGTAATCAGCTGCCCCTAGACATAATCAATGAGCAATTTAAAGGGAAACAAAATCATTCTTTTCAACCGAATTCACACTCCTGAGAACTATCTCTCAGTGAACAGTGTTGGAAAAAGAAACTTTTAGGCTAGCAAGCCTGAGTTTTGGTCCCATATTTCCAAATACTAACTGTATGACTTTGGTCACATGCTTGCTTTATGCATCAGTTGCTCCACATGTACATTCTTTTAGTGAATGTGATCTTGATAAAACTGAAATTAAGTATGTCACTACTCTGCTCTAAATCCTCCAATGGATTTTTAAATTTTTAAAAAAAATTTAATTGAAGTATAGTTGACATAGAATATTGTATTAGTTTCAGGTGTACAGCATAATAATTCAACAGTTATATATATTACACAATGCTTGCCATGATAAACGTAATTACCATCTGTCACCATACAAGTTATTACAGTATTATTGACTATATTCCCTATGCTGTACTTTTCATCCCCATGACTTACTTATTTTATAACTGAAAGTTTGGATTTTAATTGAAGTAAAGACCACAGTTTTTGCAATAGCCTTTGCGGCTGTAGATGTGGCTCCCTGTGTCTCCCTTGGTGTCCTTACTGATCCTTACTTGCTCACTCCCTCCAAGCCATACTGGCCTCCAACCTGCTTTCCCCCAGTTATTCAAGTTGTTCACTTCCTTCCTTTCTTAAATCTTTACTTAGTGTCACATTGTTTTTTTTTTAATGTTTATTTATTTTTGAGAGACAGAGCATGAGCAGGGGAGGAGCAGAGAGAGACACACACAGAATCCAAACAGCCTCCAGACTATGAGCTGTCCACACAGAACCCGACACAGGGCTAGAACTCAGGAACCATGAGATCATGACCTGAACCGAAGTTGGATGCTTAACTG
The DNA here is from genome assembly GCF_027475565.1 of Acinonyx jubatus. Lineage (NCBI taxonomy): Eukaryota > Metazoa > Chordata > Mammalia > Carnivora > Felidae > Acinonyx > Acinonyx jubatus. Next base: position 103,880,325 of record NC_069384.1, on the reverse strand, counting down.
ACTGAGCCACCCAGGAGCCCCTAAATGTCACATTCTTAATGAGGCAGTCCTTTCTCAACACTCCTTGCACTCTTCCCTGCTTAATTTTTCTCCATGACACTTAATAATCATCAAACATTCCATATGTTTTCCTGGTTTATCTTGTTTATTGTCTGACTCTTCTCATAAAATGAAAGCTTTACAAGAGTAGAGATTTTTGTCTGTTTTGTTCAACTTTGCATCTCTAGCACCTAGAATGATAGTTGGAACTAAGAGGCATTTCACAAATATTTGTTGAATGAATAAATGAATTGGTCGTTTATTTCCTGAGCACATGTATCTTGCCATACATCATGTTGACCACTAAGATCCAAATGTGAATAAAATTGCAACCCTAATCCTCAGAGAGGTCACATTCTGCCAATGTGAGCCAACACTTGCTAAAAAGCTGTCTAAGTTTAGTAAGATACAAGGAGTGTTGGTCACATGGAGGTTGGAGTGTGAAACTCTTGTGGAGACTGAGGGAGGTTCATGGAGGAAGAAATCTTTAAGCTGAGATGTGTAGTGTTCCTTCAATTGGTTGAAGCCAGAGTACCGAGGGGAGAAAGAGGTTGGGTTTAAGGGCATTCCCTATATCACAGAGTTTAAAAAATAAAAGGAAACAGTGTATATGGAAGTGCTTTACAAACTAGTGCATAAAAGAGTGTATATATTATCATTATTTACCTGTGTTTGTTTTTCTTTTCTCATTGGCATCATCTCACAGAATATTCCATAATACAGCATTATGGCAAAAGACAATCATGCACATTTGAATTTTATTGGAATAGATCATCAAAATTGAGATACTCATATTGGTCAAAGAATATGTGTCAAAGAATATTATGAAATGTTTAGCATGCCTAAGCATTTTTTAAACCTGTTTTTTCAGTAATTAAAAGCTGTTATCTCTAATTTTTCAGGCTGAGTACAAATTAAGTAGGACACTCTGAAAAAAAATTAGGCTTAAAATAAGCCATGCTATATTTCTCAAGTGTACAAATTGTTAATTAGAACCGGGAAGTGAACAGAAGGGGCTTAAAATAAAGACCTTCGATTTCAAATTAAAACTGAAAATGGACCATGTTTGACACTAGCATTAAAAAAAAAAGCTAAGAATTATAAGGCCTGAAATAACAGTTGAGAATTTCTGAAATATTTAAATAAGTTTGACTTTAAATTTTTATATTTATTAATTGAAATGTTCATTTTGCCTTTTTATTTTAGTAATTTTGAATATTTTAGAACACAAGTATATTTTTAGAAAACATGAGAATTATTTATTTTTGTAGTTTTACATTTACTTTAACTTACATTTTTTATAATACGCTCAAACTTTGTATACTTTGAAAGCAACTGCATTTTGTTTTTCAATCATTTAGATAAGTGGTCAGCAGGTTATACCCTACAGACCAAATCTACACCTGTTTTTCTATAATCTGCATTCTAAGAATGTTTTTTACATTTTTAAATAGTTGAAAAAAATCAATAGAACAGTAATATTGTGGCATATAAAAACTACATGAGATTCCAATTTTAATGTTTATAACTTTTTTTTTTTTTTACTTTTTTGTTTATTTTGAGAGAGAGAGAGAATGCAAGCAGGGGCAGGCAGAGAGAGGGAGGGAGGGAGGGAGGAAGCGAGGGGAGGGAGGGAGAGATAGAGAGAAAGAGAGAGAAAGAGAGAATCCAAAGCAGGCTCCATGCTGTCAGCGCAGAGCCTGATGGGAGGCTCAAACTCATGAACTGTGAAATCATGCCCTGAATCCAAATAAAGAGTCGACACTTAACTGACTGAGCCATGGAGGCACCCCTGTTTATAAATAAAGTTTTATTGGAATACAGACATACTCATTTGTTTACATGTTGCTTATGGCTGCTTTCACATTACAAAAGCAGAGCTGGATAGTGGAGACAAACTCATGATGTCCATAATGCTGAAAATATTTACTATTTGTCTTATACAGAAAAAGCATGCTGACTCTTGCTTTAGATTATTATTGTCAATAGAACACAAATTATGTGGAAATCTTGACTATAATAACATACTATATCCTTAAGAAAAACAACTTATTTATATTTTAAATGAATAATATATCAAAGAGACTTTTTAATTTTATTACTTTTCTAAATATCACTGGCCCATTAACAGAACATAGCTTTACATGAATCATTTGAATTTGGTATTTTCAATGTGTTTGTCAGTGGGGGAGAAATGAACATATTTAATGGATTATTGACTTGATTTATAAATGTTAAGTATTTAGACATATGGTATAGGTGAGGCCCCACTTGTACTCTTGCCTCCAGCTCTGTCATGTTAGGGGAGCTGGGAAACAAAGCAACCATAAAGAAGCAGAAAGAGTGGAGGAGGTGAACAGAATGATGGCCAAGCAAGTGATTTGACAGAAGACACTTAAAGATTTCTGAGCAAATTAGAGTCCAAGAAGCAAGCATATCTCTGAGCCCTGTGGGTATCTGTGGCCTGAAAGAAGCTCTTCCTCGGTAACTCCACACATCACAGAGCAGACTGAAACACAGTAAGATTATCAGTCATAGTGTTAATTATGATGAGACACGACTAACTAAATCAATCCATGCATCAAGGAATCATTAAAAATCCAGAGATTATAGAAAGATTTAATTTCAAAATTATCTGTCGTAATGACCTTACATGGAAATGTCAACTTTATGGCATTAGAGATGTAATACTTGATATTGCTTGTGCCTGAGACACATTTGTGAGCAACATTTATTAAATAACTTTAGGATTGTAGACACTGCACTAAGAGCAATGAAGTACAACTATATAGTTCAACATGGTGAGCACTAGCCATGTATTGACCATTGAGCACTTTAATTGTGGCTGGTTCAAACTGATGTGTATTCTGTGTGTGTAAAATACACAATGGACTGTGAAGATTTACTATGAAGAAAAAGAATGCAGAAGTCTCAGTCGTAGTTTTTTATATTGGTTACATGTTGAGAAAATGTTTTAGATACATTGGGTTATGTAAATTTTATTAAAATTAATGAGTATAAGTGCCCTCAGGGAGCTCACATTTTAGGCAGACCAATAAGGAAATAAATAATGGCAGATGACAGTTATAAGCATGGGCTGCTTTGGTAACATCCAGGCAAGCCCAGGAAGCCCAGGAAGGTCAGAGGAGCCTGAAGCAAGAGAGAATGCCCGGGATGAATCTTCAACGATGAGCAGGAGATAACCTTTAGGGCAGAACAATCCAGGTAGAGAGTACAGCACAGCTGTTTGAAATAGCTTTCCTTTAGAAACCATTAATAGTTTGGTATATTTAAAACTAGGGTGAGTTTGTGGGAATGGGGAAAGCAAAACTAGAAAGGTAGTCACAGGCCATTAATGAAGGGTTTTGAAAGTCAGGCATTAAGGAGAGTTTGGAGGAAATTGTGGACCTGGTCTCATTTATGAAAATGTGCCATCTTCCATGAATGTTGAAAAAGCACTTATAAACTTGGAGTGAACCTTCTCCAAAACCGCCCATGTGAATTCTAGAAATGATATTGAGTGTTCCCTCACATTTGATTCATGAATCAACTAACATATGGCCCAACAGAAGAAGAGTGTCCACAGAATTATTGCATATGTATAAAATATAGATAATGCTTAGAAAGGTGCTGAAAAGTGAAAGGCCCTGTTAGGTAACAGAGAAAATAGTTTTCCAGAGAATGCAAGAGTTACTCAGACAAAGGCTACTTCCTTCAGTTGTAATTCACTAGTTTTTTATGCAAAAAGTAAGCAATAATCCACTGTCCAGGAGAGACTGCAGCTCTACATGTTTATGCCGTCGTCTTGAAAAAGAGACAAATGATGGTAGTATCAAGGACTTTGTAAAAAAAAAAACCTTGTTTCAGAGCCAGCTCTGTACCTAGGGACTGATAGTCCTGGTGTAACCATTGCTTGGCTCCTGCTGGAAGAGTCCTTTTCTGCTGATAGCTGTGGCTTACTTGATTGCCCAACAAAAGCTTCAACTCTACCCCTCATCCTGGAACCAATTAATTCCTAAGTAAAGGAACACTTTAAGGCCCCCAATTTAGCACATTATTTGACTAAATATCACTTCCTATATGTTCCAAACTTGGATTCCAGGTCTAATAATGAGGCTTTGAAAAAGCACTTATTTTTTATTATTTTAAAAAAATTTTTTAGTGTTTATTTCTGAGACAGAGAGAAACAGACAGAGCATGAGTGGGGGAGGGACAGAGAGAGAAGGAAACACAGAATCAGAAGCAGGCTCCAGGCTCTGTGCTGTCAGCACAGAGCCCGACGCGAGGCTCCAACTCACAAACCGTGAGATCATGACCTGAGCCAAAGTCAGTCGCTCAACTGACTGAGCCACCCAGGCGCCCCTGAAAAAACACTTAGTTGAACCTCAGCATCTTTTGAATGGGTACCTGCCATTCTCTTTCATCTAATCCAACTTCATATTCTTGTCTGGACCTTCTTCCTCTTCTTGCCTGTCCTACACCAGTGAGCATGTCATGATTGTCAGCCTTGTTCCACCTCTGGGCCAGCACACCACAGTTGATAGACCTGGAGACCCTCTGCCTCTACAGCAATAGCCCCAATTGTAGACTCCACATTGAAAATGCTCACTGAGAAAAGCACACCATTTAAGGAGTCAGTAATGCACCGGCATCCACTGAAAAGGCTGCTTTGACCCTTAATATTGCAGTGTTTAGATGTGGTATCTGATTAATTTTATGAGCTTGGACTTTCTTCACAAGTGAACTACTCCATTGTAACACCAAAGTTGAATTTTCAAAGGTGGCAGAACTCTTCAATTTTTACTTTATTCTTTTTCAGTTCCTTAATTCTTTTGAACCAAAAAGTAGGCTTGATTGCTAGGGGTTAGCAGTGAATTTACTAATTGTTTGGCTGGACTGTGGAACATAGAATGAATATTTCTGAAAACCAAGCACTCCCATTGACACAAATAACCCATTTTCTATACACTCCTATTAATTTTCCTTATTTCCAATCAAGATGAGCTGGGCAATTTTAGCCTGCCTCCAAAAAGTGCAGTATCTCATCCTGGTCCTCGTTTCCTGAAAAACAGCATGGCTGAAGTATTTCCTTCAAGTGCTTCCTTCAGGGTCACACTCTGGGTTCACAGGTTTAGCATGGTCAGAGCCTGGGTCTGCTTACCTTTTGTTTTGCAGATGATTTGTTATGGCCTATAGACCTATATCCTGTAAGCATGGGGGAAATAAAGTTAAGTAGGAAGAATAGGCAATCACAGATCTATTATTTTTTTCAGACTTGGGTTGTCAGCTGCTGTCTCAGTCATCTATTTTTGGTAGTCTTTTGAGATGCTGAGTAACTGGAGGAAGCAACTGATTTTTTTAAGTAATTGAAGAATAATACCTCTCTTAAGGATCATGAGCCATTTACATTGGAGCAATTTTTATTTTTTCATCTGGAACTATATAATGCAAAATTAATTTTGTGTTTTTAGTCTCAACAGCTTGTGGTATTTAAGCACTTTTAAAAAAGTGTATGTTTAACAAGTCAGCTTACTGGGAGAAATCTTGTGATTTAGAATTTATAAACCAAAGGATGGGCTGTAAGAACCACAAAGACAGTGTAAGAGAGGAGTGAGAGGAGTAACCATGTCATCCGGTCTCAAGGACAATGAACACATACTGCATCTTCTGTTCCTTTCAATTGTGTACTGCCTTTGGTGAATTTGCTGCCAGGGTCTGTCAGGTGGGGTGATGTGGAGCCAGAGAATGGCTACATTTTAGGAATGATTAAGAACTTAAAAAGGCAGAATCAATGACTGTGGTTTTCTCCCTTTGAAAACAGGATCCATCCCTAACAATGAAAACTCTTCAAAAGCAAAAGTATTTTCTTCAGCAGCCCCACACGTCTGCATTGTTATTACCTAATTTGTAGTAGTTAGGGGAGCAGCTCAGGAGATGTGTAAGGTTAATGTCGGTATTTGTGTGTCATCGAAATTCAGACTGACTGCTGGGGTTTGCTGAGCTTTGCCACATCACCCAGTTAGTTCCAGCCACAATGAGTAGGCAAGAAGAGGTATTTGGACAAAAAGAATAATTCTTCCTGGGTGGTGATATTGACTTTCAGGAAACCTTTTCTGGAGGTACAACATCAAAGAGATCATTGACTCCTAGAGTGGATGTTTCTGTTCTTTGTTTTTAACTTTCAAAATATTTGGGAACTGTTATATCTAACTAATATCTGATCATATCTAATCTCAAGACAAACTCACTCTCAAAGGAGGAAGTGGTATCTTTTGTTGTGTGATTGCTCTGATTGGCATCAGGTCCTGAGGCTTGTGAGGACACCCTTGTCTGTATGTCAGGTTTACACTGTACTCTGAACCCTGGGTACAGTGTTTTCAGGAAAGCTCTGAGCTCTGTCAAGCAGGAAAGCAGGTAATTGAAAACAACTGTGGAAGCCGAATCTGTTCACCATCATCTGTTATTATCACCTAGACACAGCCTCTTGTGAAGAGAAGTCTGCCTCCAAAGTCGCAGTGGCAATTAATAATGTCCACACCTAAATAAAAATTCCTACCACTGCTCTTACTGGTAATGTAAGATTCTTCCTGTTTCTTTCATAAATTAGTTGATAACTGTCTCTGCTTCTCTTTTGAGTGAAAGGATTTTAATTACACAGTGCACAGAAGCACAAAGCTTCATCTCACGGGCAGCAGGCAATGGAAGCTCATGATAAAAGCACATTAAACCTTCATTGAGGTTGTTTATACATTTCTAACAGTGGCTGTAGTCGTCTCTGATAGCAGGGACAATAAATCAAAACCTTAGGATGTTCTTTTCATTAGCCAATGATTTTATAGCCTGTGGTAGTTTTGTTTTGTTCTGTTTTTTACTATCTGTGCATAAAAGGAGTGATATAATTTGTAATTACTGGAAATAACTAGTTTTAATTGCCCCAATGGATATTTAGGGCTTTTATTTGATTTGGAAGATTTAAGTTGGCTTCAAAATAATGCATTGATAATCCCCTATCAGTCACACAACCCACTATGCATGCTGTGAACTTCCATAGGCTTCTTCCTCAGCCCTTTATTGGGGGTTACATTACTCTTATAACTCAGAATATGGCCGACATAGTGGTAGTGTTGATCCCAAACAGATGACAAAAAGAAAAGCCATCTGATCTCCTGGGGAACAGATGGGAAGAAGAAATGAAATGTGAGAAGAAATATATAGAGAGAGTTCTCTCTGGGAAAACAGGAGAGACTATATTTTCGTCCTACTGCACCACATACCAGGTGTGTGGACTTTGACTTACAACCTAGTCTCTCCCATCCTCAGTTTCCTCATATGTAAAGTGGAAGTTATCATATCTGTCTCTTTCAGAGGACCAATGAGACGATGTCTATGACAGTGCTGTGCACAGTTATTCAGTAAAAGGTGCTCAGTAAATTAAGACTCCTTCATTTGTTCAGTCATCTGCAGCATGTGCCACCAAGTGGTCTGATATTTCCTTATCTCTTCCAAGAGGACTGCATGAAAAATTGATAATAATAATAATAATAATAATAATAATAATAATAATAATGTTGTAGCCTCTTCAAAGTTCCCAGATATCATCCTTTTGTTTTCTAGCAGGAAATCACAAATGAAATTTTGCATTTCAGAACCCTAGTTTGATGCTTTGAGTGTGGATGTAATTTATAATTTCAACCCAAATCCCAACCACACCCAGAGCATCAATTAGAGGGAAAAAATGGCAAAAAAGAGAAACTTAAAACGCACACATATCTGGTTTGAAATGTTGAGTCAAGTTTCCTTGAGCATCAGAAGGTGTCTGAAAACATCTGCAAAGTCCTGTTATTGAAAAATACCATGATTGTAAGTGAGGGTAGTCAGTCCTAAAATCCTAGGGAGTGGTGACAGCACAAAACCCATTTGCAGGTGGGCCTTGGGTAGAACAATCTTTCTCTCTTCCAGCCTCAATATCACATCAGGAAATAGCTGTTATTCACCTTGTTTGATATCAGTTGTTGATGTGTTTAACAGTGACACATTTTCAATTGCATATCTTCTTTTCCTCCAAATAACTAATGATATATAGGCCACCAAACTCTAGACATGACATGGTCAGGTAGAAGTTTCTTATTTCTTCTAATAAACTATATAGAATTGATTTTGCTTTGAATCTGCCTTAGGTGTCATTGTCATATTAATATTATTACTCTTATATCTATACTTAGATCTAATTAATATATTAATACCAATATTAAAGTATAGTAACTTTATATGTCAGTATGTAATAGCAGTCATTAATACATATATGTTATATATTATGATAATATCTCTATTTGCTTAGCAGTTCTCAGGTGCTAGGCTTTATATACATTATTCTAAATACAACATTCAGGAAAGATGGAAATTATCCTGAAGTTACAGATAAGGAAAGTGAATGAGGCTCAGAGAAGTTTGGCAAAATTTTCAGTGCTATATGGCTAGTAATTATAAAAGCTAGGATTCAAATACAGTCTGGTCTGACTATAAAAGCCAAGCAATTTTCACCATATGCAGTTCCATCTTTTTCTTGGAAAGTGGACCACACTCTAGTAAAAGATGTGTCTTATATGGAACAACATAGTCTACCACAGTTCATAACAGAGCTTAAAGAGCAGTTGCTATTTTAGTCTCTGTTAATGCCATAAATGTGTCAAATAAGTGTCACTTTCATGTGGGCAAATTTTAACTACCTCATGAACTACATTTACAAGAAGATGCCTAATTTACTGTGGGTTGTTTATGAGAGCTCTCGAGTGAGGTGAATCATTTAGGACAATTTATTTTCACAGTAACACAAGTGGTATATTAATAAAATACAAACAGAAGCATTTTAAGCAAACTCAGAACAAGGTGGACACAGCAGATTATGAGGCTAAGAGAGCTGAATTTTGAACTTAAAGACCCCTAATGCCTCTCTGTAACCCTGATGCGGATATCACTGGTCTTCATTTCACAAGACCAACTTTTTAGTGACTATAAAGCTTTTTCTTTTAAAAAATCTGAATTGAACCTTATTTACTAGAAGATTTCTTTCTCCCTACTTTTTCTCTACCATATTTAGTTTAGACCAAAAAAACTTGGAGTCATCCTTCAGACCATTTTCTTACGTCTCCTACCTGATCCATCCAGAAACCCGGATATCTTACCTCAAAGATACATTGAGAATATGAGTATTTTCACCATCTCTGAAGTTACACCCTGGCCTGAGACCCCATCATCTCTTGCCTGTGTTCTAACTGGTCTTTCTGCTTCACCTGTCCTCATGGTCTGTTCTCAACACAACAGCCAGCACATGATCCTTTAAACCCTAGTCAGCAGGTCACTCCTCTGCTGTAACCTTCCGTTGGCTCCCGTCCCTCTCAAGGCAAAACCCTGTACCTCTTGCGTGACCTTCTTACTCTCATTGCCTTTCTGACCTCTTTTTCTACCATACTTCTGACTGCTTCAGCCTCCTGGCCTCTTTGCTGTTTTTTCAGTTTGGTTCCCTTCAGGCCTTCATATGGGTTGCTCCATCTGCCTGGAGGATGGCCCCAAATGTCTGCGTAGGCAGTTACCTCACTTCTTCCAAGTTTTCACCCAGGCGTCACCTTCTCAGTGAGGCTAAGCTTCCATAGTAGATAATATTGCAAATTGTCCCTTTACCCTGTTCTGCTACTTCTTTTTATGTAGCACTTGTCAACTTATTTATTATGCCCACTGTCTGACTCATTATGACTCTAGAATGCAGGCCACAGAAGAGCAGTGACCTTCGTTTCACTCGCTGACCTACCTCATGGGCCTAGAGAAGCACCTGGCACATAGTAGATATTCAATAAATATTTTCATAATGTTAGACAAATAAAGGTGTGGTGCCAGTATGGGCAAAGAAAAATAATGGTTTTGCCTTATGTTTTAACATTTGGCAGATACTTTCTAAACATAACGTACGTTTTTGCTAGTGGACAATTTCATAGTAGACAAAGCTGGCATTTGACTAATACTTTGGACTAATGTGGCATTAGCATCATTGCCTGGTCTCTGAAACAAATGACTGTTCAAGGAATATGATAAACCTTTGGCTTTCTAGGATATAGAGGACTGACCTGGGTCTGCACCAGGAGGGTTTCATGCTCTCAGGGTTAAATGACATTCAAGAGATACACTGACTTCTACATTTTGCTCCAGTTCTGCTTTTCGTTGCCTGTGGTAGCAGCTCTTCAAAGCAACAGCAGCATGAAATCATGGATATCAATATCAGCAGATATTAGAGGTACTCCTTAACAAAGAAATAATCAAAGAGGCAAACAAAAAGGTAAAGAGATTAAACAAAAAAAATTAGTCATAAATCTATACTAAAATATCAATGAAAACAGTAATAGCAACAACAAAGCCTACTATAGACTTCATATTATAGTTCATACAGTCATTTGTTATTATTTTTTCATTTTATCAAGTTGAGCCAATGCTTTTGACCAAATTGACCCAATATTCTTAAATTTGTACTCATATTGCTTTTACTCTGCCTACTTCCAAAAGAGACTAAAAAAAAAAATGAGGAGCAGATTACTTTCAAAGGTCCAAGTAATTAAACTCTTAAAAAGCATGAAAACTAAATATCAGAAGGTAGATGTAGAAATAATACATTTTAAAATGATATTTTCAGCAATTTAACATAGCATCTAGGTATCACTTAGGAGATGCTAGGTTGTGCTGCAATAACAAATAATCTGAAAGTTTCCATGACATAATATAATATAAACTTATTTCTTGCTCATGTTACGAATTCAGTATGGTTTGAGAGTTCCCTCTGCCTCTAATTGATCAGTTTTAGACCCAAGCTGACAGCCTCTACCATCTTTTAGACCTTATCCATAGCTTTCTTTTTCTGAAGAAAAAGAGCTGAGAGATGACTCTAGCAATTAAACGCTTTGGCCTAGAAGTGATTCATATTGCCCCTAGTCACCTCTTTTTTGGGGACCAGAATAAGTTATATAGCCACACCTACCTCCAAAAGAATAGGGAATTATACTCTCTGTGTATCATAAATAGACAAGAACTAGATATAGGTGAATATTCTTAATAATATCACAACTTAGATCGAAGCTCCTTGTCAGTGAAAGCCGAAAAAAAAAATGTTTTTCTCTTTGCCTAATAAAAGATCACACCAGTTCATTAAGAGAGAAAAGCTTTTACTCACTCATTCCTTATGGGGTTGGAGTTTGGCCCTTTTACCAAAAAATACCCTATGTTTTATTTATGGACATTTTTTTAATGTTTATTTTTGAGAGAGAGAGACAGAGCGTGAGTGGGGGAGGGGCAGAGAGAGAGGGAGACACAGAATCTGAAGCAGGTTCGAGGCTCTGAGCTGTCAGCACAGAGCTCTTTATGGACATTTCTTATATCAGTCTTTGACAAACAGGCCAAGGGATTAATTTATAATTTTGTAAAGCTAGTTTCACTGAGAAGATGGATAATCCAGATATAGAGAATTATGATAACCTGTTTCAAAGAATAACCAGGTAGAGTGAATCTAGAATAACTAATGTCTGGCATATCTTTTAGAATCTCTAGAGTGTTGACTATTTCTCTGGGATTTTCTGATCTATTGTTTGCCAATCTCTACAATTCACCATCACTAGGGTAAGCTGTGCTTACTGGAAATGATACCAAGTCATACAAATCTAGGTTTTAAAGGGAGTGGACAAGAAACTCAATTATCTCAAGAGTTGCCATTTTTCCCCTATTAGATCCATTCCCAAAAAAAGAGGAGCCTTTAAAATTACATAAGAAATAATTGCATTAATGACAAAACACTAGAATCATTTCCACTAACATCAAAGTAAAGAACATGGTAAGAACGGCTGGCATCACTCCATTACTCAGTGATGTCTTGGGAATCCCATTCAATGGAATAAGAAAGCAAAATAAATGTGGTATAGATATTTGAGAGAGGAAGACCAAATTACCAGTATTTATAAGTGATACGATCTTTTACCTGGAATATTTAAGAGAATCAATTGAAAAACATACAGAACTAGAAAACCAACCATAAGGTAAACATTTAGAAACATAAATTTCTTTGCTCTATACCAGCAATAACAATTATAAAATGTAAGAGTAAAATATTTCATTCATAAAAGGTCAGAAACTGAAAATGCCAAGGAATAAACTTAACAAGAAATACATAAAACCTAAGTGACAGGACTATAAGACTTTACTAAAAGGCATAAAATAATAGTCAAATAAAGGAAGTGGTGGTTGGGTTTCTGGATATAAGACTCAATAACTTAAAATTTTCAGTGTTTTCCAAGCATATTTATAAAATCAGTGTAAACCCACTCAAAATCCCTTTCGGCCTTCTGTGGACCTGGACAAGGTAATTTGAAAATTCATCATGAAAATTATATGTGAAGGCAGAATTAAGCAAAATGGGAAAAAGAGAAACATTGAAGAGGATTTGCCATTCCAAATAATAGAACTCCTGTTAAGCTACAGTAGTTAAAATAGTGCTGTATATTTTTAAGAATTAAACAATGGGGGCGCCTGGGTGCCTCAGTCAGTTAAGCATCCAACTTCAGCTCAGGTCATGATCTCACGGTTTGTGGGTTCGAGCCCCACATCAGGCTCTGTGCTGACAGCTCAGAGCCTGGAACCTGTTTCAGATTCTGTGTGTCCCTCTCTCTCTCTGTTCCTCCTCTCCTTGTACTCTGTCTCTCAAAAATAAACAAGCATTAAAAAAATTTTCTTTAAGAAGTAACCAATGGATCAGTGATACAGAATGTGGACTTCAAAGGTAGACTCATGTAGAGCCCTGAGAATATATAGAATTGTTGCATCACTATAGTGTTCACCTGAAACTAATATAACACTATATGTTAACTATACTGAGATTAAAATTTTTTTAATTTTTTAAAAAACATAAACTATTTGCTAAATTATTTCGAGATAACTAGTTTACCCATCTGAAAACAAACATCTTCATACCATATATGAAATAAATTCCAGGTGGACTAAAAGTCTAAATATATAAGAATTTATAAAAGAATCAGAAAAATATTTTTATAAGCTTTGATTGGGAAATACCATTTATAGAGAATCATAAAATCCTATACCCAAGAAAGAGCATTTTATACACATACACATACACACACACACACACACACACACACACATAAATACATATATATATGTATGTATATATATATATATATATACATATATATACACATACATACACATACATACATACATACATACATACACATTTAGGTCAAATATCTCAGTGCTTTCCTTTCAGAGTGAAAAAATTTTTAATTTGTAATATTAAATGTGAGCAAGGTGCTTGGGGATGTGGTCGCCCCAAATACTTTTATTAGGAATAAGATCGTCAAGCATTTTTAGAAGGCAGTTTGGCTCTTTGGTTACTCTTTAAAATGATCATATCTTTTGATGTAGTAATTGTACTTTAAGAAACTCTCCTGCATAAGTACTAGCAAATATGTATTAAAATATATACATAAGCTCTGCCCCTCCCCTGCTTATGCTCTGTCTCTCTCTGTCTCAAAAAGAAATAAAATATTTAAAAAAAATTTTTTTAAATGGGGCACCGAGGTGGCTCAGTTGGTTAAGTGTCCAACTTTGGCTCAGGTCATGATCTCACGGTCCATGAGTTCGAGCCCCACGTCGGGCTCTGTGCTGACAGCTCAGAGCCTGGAGCCTGCTTTGGATTCTGTGTCTCCCTCTCTCTCTGCCCCTCCCCTGCTCATGATCTGTCTCTCTCTGTCTCAAAAATAGATAAAACATTAAATTTTTTAATATATGCATAAGGATAATTAGTAAAATGTTTCTCACAGGAAAACAAAGTTGGAACAATATAAATGTTGCATTACCTTAACAAACCAAGAGTGATTCAGGGAAATGTGATGACTTTCTTACCTTAAATTGTTTGGAAAAATGGTTGAAGAGTAGGAAATGGGCAAAAGAGATTATGAGGTATTCTTTCAGTAGAGTTTAGATGTTGTCTAATGGACTCTCCATGGATTATATGATTCCATAAGTGTGTAAACCTCATATTTCTATTGATTAGACTATTTTTGCAACTCTGAAAAGACAGAAGTTGTAGAAAAGGAACATTAATACAAATGGTTCTTGTCCATAGGAATGCAAATGGACTATGCCCCAAAGAAATGTAATTGATTTCTACCCCATAGAGAAAGATAACCTCAAACGTTACATTTAATTGAACCATAGAATATTAACCAGTTTTGCTTCTATTAGCACATTCATTTCACCATTTTTGATTGCCTATATATGTTTGTTCTTCAAGTTCTCCTTTGAGCTGATCTTTACATGTTTTGGATTCCCTTATTAATTTATGAGCTGGAAACAATCTTTGATATGTGGTCATTTTACATTTGCATGAGGATCAAGATTGTACCTTTCTGAAAATTATACATCAGCATAATATTGAAGTAGTTGCTTTTTATGAGACAAGAAGCGCTTTATTGCATAGTCTCTGCTATGGCTTTTGACATCTGTTTTTATTCAAAATAAAAATAAATTTTACTATGCCATGGACAAGAATAAGATTTATTTGGTGATACTGTTGAACTCTATGTTGAGACAAGGATGAGGCTTATCTGTTGGGCACAAAAACCAGGTGAGCCAGAGAACATTTCCTGGAGGTTCTGTATTCTCTTATCCCAAGGCACTTCAACACAGACTTTATGTGAAATTTATGCTAAAAGAGAAGGGGATTTTAAACATCAAATAATTGGGGCATCAGAGAGAAGTCATTAAAAAAAACAGTTCCTTTGATAATTAAAATATTAGAACAGTGGTTCTTGAAAGTTTAAAAAAAATTTATTACACTTAACACTTTGTTTTCCTTTGCCAAGGTAAAATGCATCATGGGTAATTTCAACAAAATAGAGCTGTGCCCTGTTCTAATCCATTTTGCCATGTGGGCTGCCAATACTGGTATTTGTTGAAGCAGATGTGAAGGCACAATAGTATGGACTTTTGTCATGCAGCCAAGTCATTCTTCTTGCCATGTAGGCAGTTCCTCAGGGAGGAGAAAAAAATCAAGGTGGTTAAGGAAAAAAAAAATAAAACAGAAGAGAGAATTCAATCTGTATAGCTCTGTGAAGTACCACTTGTTTCTTCCCTCCATACAATCAGTTAATCACCTTATAAAACGCCGAAATCATCAGAGCCTGAGCTGAAACAGCGAATTCAATTTTTTCTGTCTTTTAAATGTCTCCTTTTCAGTTATACAGTATTTTATGAAAAATTGATGTCTTGCTAGTCAACATGATGAATGTTGGGACATGCAGGGAATAGTTTAAAGAGTTTGTTTTAACAGTTATGCATTTAAATTGTCCTATTATAGTGGACATGTTTCCTTTGCCAACAAAAAAATCCGTTCTTAGAGGTCCAGTTCTCCTAGAATTTTTTTGCTGCTTTCAATCATTTTGATAGCAATCCTGATGAATTCATGAATTAAAATTATTTCATCCAAATGTTAGATTTCAAGGTGGCAGTTCAGAGCCTCTTTTTCTTTTATTGCAGGGCTTTAATACATAATACTGAAGACATTTACAGTTTAAAAATATGATACATTCTCTAAGGAAAACCTTTAGATATCTAGGCTCAGTGCAGCATTTGTCTGAGAGCAATTAGGTCGTACAATGTGTATCTGTATAAAAGCCACTTCTGCTACTTGATGTACTTTTGTTTAAGTCCAGTTCTTATTAGGTAAAGGTTCTAGCCTCTGATCTTGCTCCTAGTAGATACATAATAAATATTTATTAAACAAATGAGCACATAGAAAGCAACATATATTATGCTATACCAAGAGTGAGAGAAAAAGGTAAATTCTCTTTTGCTATCCCTTTGTTCTTGCTTTTCTACTTACCCCAGAATCGTGGATTTATAGAATCCATGCTTTCTACTTACCCCAGGATCGTGGATTTATAGCTGGACTTTATGAGCCATTAAAGCCAATTTCTACATTTTACAGATGGAGTAACTGAGGTCTAGAATTTTGAAGTGCTTATACACAGCTACACAAGTTGATAGCATGACAACCAGATGGTAAACCCAGGCGTTCAAGGTGTGAATCCAATAGTTCTCTCATTGTTCCAGCTTGCTTCTCAGGTGTGTTCCCATAATCCTGGTAGAAGGTAAACTGAGACTAGTAACCTGGCTAGTAACTAGGCCTTTTGGCTTTTCCTTTTCTGGGGGAAAAGAGAGATCCCAAAAAGACCTTTCTTTTTTTTTTTTTTTCTTTAAGTGTCCAGACTTTTGGAAGCACCCCAGAGCTGGTATATTTCTCCTTGGCTGCCTGTCATAAGTTATTATCTATTTCAGTTCATAGCAGTCAGTGCCACTTCTGAACCGTCAACAAAGCAGGATTAGTGGCAATGTGGTTGCATCAGTGTCTGTAGTACTATTCTAATAAAGACCAGGAAACATGACTGAAATTTAAGACAGTGTCCTTGGAAGAACTCCTCCCAAGGTGTTCTATGATTACAAGTTAGTGAAGGATTTAAGAGCTGTGATGAACGTTCTGGTAGGTTAGGGGTGGCCATGGAGGAGTTTTAAGCTTGAGAATGACACATCTGATTGGCTCTTTTGAAAAAGTAACTTCGGAAGAGTAACTGTGACAATAGAGCTATAGCATGAATGCAAGACTGGATGCAGGAACAATGAGAGGCAGCAGCTATGATCCTGGCAGTCTGTGTATGGAACCCAAGCTGAGAGGTAGTGGAAATGCAGAGAAGTGAAATAATTTGGGAGGTATTTTGCAGTAGGATAGTCAGGTCTTGATAGTCAATTGAATTTGGTGAAAGGAGGAGTGAGGAATCAGGAGATTCAAAGATGACTCCCAAATTTCTGGTTTGGTTGACTGGAGAAAGTGCAGGTTCGGAGGATAATATGTTGAGGTTTTGTTCATGTCAAGTATGAGTATTTTAGGGCACCCAGGTGGAAATGTCCAATCGATGGTCAGATATACTACCTAGCATTTTGACATGTAGAGGATTATTCAAACAAGTGTGAATAGCAGTCTACAGCACAGCTCAGAGAATCTATTCCCACCCTAACCTTATAATCTAGTGCCCACCCTTACCCTCCACTCCATTCCAACTACACCGGCTTCATTTTTGTGGTCCTACCACACAGACACACTACAGCCTGAAGATTTTTGCAGTGGCTATTCTCTCTGCCTGGAATGTTTTCCCCAGATCTGCATGTCTAACTCCTTAAAAGCTTTGCTCATGTTTTTCTTTCTCAGTGAGACCTTACCAAGACCACACTATTTAAAATTGTGATCCCAACCCCCTCTCCCCCACATTACTGTTCTTTCTTTCCTTGGTCTTCTTACTCTTTATTCCATAGTTCTTATCATCTGGTATCATACTGTATTGTGTATTTATTCACTATATCTATCATTTATTGTCTCTGTCCCTTTATAAAAATGGAGGCTCCATATAAGCAAGGATCATTATCTGTTCACTGATCTATCCAAGTGCCCAGGATAGTGCTTGGCACACTTAGGTCAATGAATAAGTATTTGTTGAATGAATGAATGAATGAATGAATGGATGAATGAATGAATGAATGTTTTTGTAGCACTTAAGTACCCCATCTATTGACTTTCTGAAGCATCAGAGTCTCTGTGTGGGAGCCCCCATCCCCACTACTGTGACAGTCAAGGAAAGAATAAGGTCCGTATGTGCCAGAAGAGGTAGAGATGAGACGATTGGGATGGACCTTGAAGAAAGGAGACAGTTTGGATAGGTACAGAGAAGATGGAGAGGACATTTGGTAGACAAGAGTACTATGCCTGTGATAATTGGTTGAGAGGCAATTGGTTGAGAAGTGTTTGGTTTAGTTCCTATCAGAAAACAGACTGGTGTATTGAGCAGTTAGACTATTCATTAAATAGTATCTAAAATAAATTCAATATCTGTTATATGCTAGGTACTTTTTATATACTATCCTAATCTTCCCATCAACCTATATGATAGTATTGCATGGTATCTCAAAGGAATTAAATTACTGGACTCTGAGTACATGATTGGCAGCTACTTGGTATTCAGTGTGAGTTTGACTCCAAAGCTTCTGCTCTTTCTACTCCAATATCATGCCTTATAGAAATGAATGTGTCTGACTGTGGGATCCTCTGCCCACTGGAAATCCTCAAATTCCTCCAGCTTCTGGAGAACTTGAAGTGATCCAATCATGGGCTCTGGGAACAGTGAGCAATTGATGGAATGCCACTTTATCCTTTACTCCTCACTGCACCTCTTGAAAGAGAAAAACTATTCCTTTCCTCTCCACTACTACCATACTTACACTTCCAGTCACCAAATGTGTGGAGGTTTCTCCCAGCAACCAATTGTCCAGTTCTCAGTGGATACCAGTTGGGTGTTCTACAATTTCACTCAATTTTGACACTAACTTCTTGTAGTTAGCAGAGACCCCCACAGGTTAAGGGCTCAGTTCTACAAAAATGTCCCCTTCCCTGTAATGTCAGGTGCCAGTCACAAGTCCAGGTTGTCACCTTTGCTTATGACTGATCAGCTGTAAATTGGAAGTTTCTATGACCCCATTGTCAGATTCAATAATTTGCTAGAACAGCACACAGAACTCAGGAAAACAGTTTACTACTAAATTACTGGTTTATAATAAAAGGATATATGAATCAGGAGCAGCCAGATGTAAAAGATACATAGGTCAAGCTATGTGGGAAAGGGCTCAGAACTTTCATGTCTTCTCTAGGTGCACCACCCTCCCAGCACCTCCTCCTTGTGTTCACCAACCTGGAAGCCCTCTCCCTCTAACCCCATACTTCAAGGACTTTTATGGTGGCTTCATTACATAGTCATGATTCATTAAATTATTTGCCATTGGTGATTAATTCAACCTCTACCACCTCTCCTCTCTTGGAGGTCTGACTTTTAGTCCCACCCCCCCCCAATCACATGGTTGCTTCCTCTGGCAACAAGTCCCCATTTGTTATCTAGGATCTTTCCAAAATCAGCTCATGAATGTAAACTCTGGTGTGGTTGAAAGAGGCTAGTTATGAATAACAGAAGATACTTCTTTCACCTTTCTAGAGCTATTACAGGAACAAAAGACCACATATAACAAAAGATGTCCCCATCATTCCTTATTGCTTAGGAAATTCCAATGGTTTGGAGATCTCTGTGCCAGGAACTGGGAGGAAGACCAAATATATATTTCTTATTATAAATTACAGTATCACATCTCTGCTTCCCTCTTAATTTCCCTTTGATTTGGATGTTCCTGCAGTTGAGACATAAGCACCTAATACCCATCTCTTAGGAATGGAAGGGAGCAAACTCTGGACTTCAAATTCTTCCCCATTTTCTTTGCCCTGTGACTCTGGACAGTTACTCAACCTCTCCAAAACTCAGAAGCCTTATTTATTAAATAAACATAATAATAGTACTTGCCTAATAAAGCTGTTATGAGAATCAGAAAGGATTAAGGCCTGCAAACTTCCAGCCCTTGTGCATGACACATAGCAAGAGCTCAGTAAATGCTAGCGATCAGAGCACTTGCCCTATAGTATTTTATGTGCCCTTTATCTGTTTCCCCCACTAACAGTAAGCAACTTGAAGGCTTGAAGCATAGGATATTCATTTTTGTATTTCTATACTTAATATTACACAAATAAATAACTGAACATACTATAATTCCACTGAATTCAGTAAATATCCAGGATTCTGGTATGTGCTGAGCTCTGCATTGATGGTGAGAAGTTGTGCAGAGTTTAAAAAGTCCTACCTTTGGGTAATCTAGACTAACTGATGGTAGTTAAATTTGAACAGTATTGAATGACATCTATTTGTTGAATGAAATAATTTTAGATAATACTAATAAGAATAGTTACCATTTTTTACCCCTTTGTTACATGCCTGGTACATGGACAATTTCATTTCATTCCCATACTAATCCTACATGATAGGTCTATTTTTATCCCTACCCAAAAGAAAAATAAACATATTCCAAAAGGCTAAGTAATTTGTTCAAGTTCAATTAAAAAGTACTAAAAATGGTGCTCAAACTCAGGGCTTTGTGACTCCAAAACTCATACTCTTTTTAGCTTTCTCTCTACACACGGTGTGAAGTACTTACAGAAACATCTCCCAAACATCCAAACATTTATGAAGGGGAGCATGTAGATAATATTGTACCTAATGGAGAAGACATGGAAGGCCATAGGCCAGTTATTGTCAAACTGACAGAAACTCATTGACAAGGGTGACCCATGGCCCACCTACTCTATCCATTCTTTTAGTGGGTAACTAGGATGTGTGGACAACCAAGAAATGTAGGAGCAAAAGTTGGGTAGCATTTAAATATACATCTACTGTACAAATAAAAGTATGGATGATTTCTACCTGAACTATAGGACATATTTGCTGAAGGGTATTGATTAGCAAATAGCAGATCAAAATTATGTTGATACACTAGTATATATTGAAGGATTAACAAAATAACCCAAAACAAAAGTAAATAATATACTTAAGAACTGCTAATAAGAAACCCTTAATTCCTTATTAAACTGAAGTCTATGAAATCTCATGTCATTTATCCATACAACAAAATGAAACACCTACATGTATGAACCAGTTCTCGGGCCATTATCTGGACCCTTGTGGCTTGGCACTGGGCCACACAGATCATACACTGAGAATTGCTCTCATGTTACATTGTAACAACAATTATAATTGAGACCTGTGTTCATTAGACCCAAAAGTCACTTTTAAAGCTCAAGTTAGTGAACTAGACACCATTCATGAGGCATGAAGACCAAGACTGTGAACCTTTTATTTCAGGGAAAACAGAGTGTAGTCATAGAGAAAAGTCCAGAGTTGAAATAAAAGAGAAGAGGAAAATCAGAGCAAGCAAGAAATGAAACCACTTATCACTTAATACAACTATAAATATATTATTATTATTATGTAATAATTATCAAGTGTTTATTATATGCCTGAGATTATGCTAACTGCTTTGTATATATTACCTTGTTTAAATTTCAAAACAAACCAATAAGGTAGTAACTGTTACCAACCCCCTGTTTATAGCTGAGGAACGGAGGCCTAGAAAGGATAAGTACCTTCTTTCAAAATCACTTAGTGGTAGAGTCGGATTTTGAACCCAAAGCCCATCCTCTTAACCACTAACCAATTCCATTACTATATGCTGAGTTTAATGTCCTCTCAGCTAATGTCCTATTAGAAATCAGACTACATCTCTTAACATAAGAGTTATCACTCAAACTGAGATACTTTTAACAATAAAAGGGGGCACTCTTTTTTGTGGTTGTTGGGCATTCACCAGGATGGTCCCAGGGAAACAGGGACATATAGACAGCCTATTAAATATATTTCCACTTGACATTCTGACATGATACATACATAGCAAGAATTCAAACGCCAGTTTGTAACCGTAGTTGAGAATACTCAACTTAGATGGTATACCACAAACACCTGCAGGGTAACCACTATGATATATGTATCGATGTGTTAGCAGATCTCTAATGCACTTGGAGAAAATTTATTTTCCAGGTTTGAAAGGGATCAATCAATTGTATGGGTCCAAAATAGTGCTTTGTGTCTTTGTAAAGCAAAGTTGCACTACAAAAATCCACAGAGGCAAGAAACTATTTCGATGAAACGCTGGGACCTAGTTACAAAGCCAGCTCCCAACATCCCTGGCCCAGCAGGAAGGCATTTCTGCTAAATAGGAGACAGGCACAGCTGCAGGATCTGGATGGGTCCAGGCTAGACTGACTGGGATATCAGAGCAGTACCAGAGGCAAGAAAGGTAGAGGCATTAAGGTTGGGGCAAGTGAGGGGTGGGAGAGAAAGAACAAAATAAGGCTGCAGAGGCAAGCTGAGATATGATCAATGTTAGTTATGCAGATTCCTTTCAGACATTGATACTTTTATGATAATTATTTTTGTGAATTGAAAAAGGAATTTTAAAAACTCTTCTACATAGATATTCATTTAAATCATCACAAAACATAAGCCATCACAAACATACCTATCTCTGGGAGCTGAAGATTCCTACATTCATTCAACAAATATTTTTTGAGAGTCCATTAAATGTTCCAGAAGTCTTCTAGGAGCTAGAGATATGTATCTAAATGCTTTTATGGAAAATGGCCCTTTAAAAAGGTATTTATATAAAGAGTATTTTTCAAGTCATGAAAATTATATTCCCTCTCTAGTCCTCAGTTCCCTCAAGTGCAAAATGAGGGCACTGACCTGAATACCTCCCCAGGCCTCTTCCAGCTCTAAAATCCTATGACCCTGATATCATTTTTTTCGGGTTGGTGTGAAGGGCAATGCCTCTCTTTATTCAACTTTTCCAGTATTAATATTAAAAATATAAATCCATCTGACTGCAACACATTCCATGTTTTTCCATATGCTGAATACAAATAAAAAGGTTAAACACCTAAATCACTGAGGAATTAATCAGGAGGTATGGTTATGCGCCCAATACGTAACAGATCTTTCCACTGACAGCTACACCAGAAAAATCTTACTCTGCATTTTGTGGGCCTTATGTAAACCAGTATTCTAGAGAAACCAGAGGTGGCATCACACCATAATTAAGGAAGAAATTTTATTTTCCTTTTTTTTATTCTTGAATCTGGAATGGGTAAATAGACTCCAAAGATGGCGACCCTTTTCCAGAGTAAGAAGAAAGTCACCATTTCAAGGTCAGGACTGGTAGGAATTAGCAAGCTAATGTAGGCAGAAAATCAGTCTTAAGGTTCCCATTCTCCATGTCAGCACTATGAAGTGACTTACATATCCAGCCTCTATGCCTCACAAGAAGTCTATTTGGTAAGCATTGTTACTTTCCATTTTAAGATGAGGAAACTAGGTATGAGAAAGGGCAAGTAAATTGTTCATGATTCAGCTAGGAAGGGGTCAGAGTTGAGATGCCATTTGAGTCCAGAACCCTACTCTTTGTAGGTACTTCCCTTTCTGGGCTACCCACAACATGTTTAATGCAGTTTAAAGACTCCAAATTTAATTATATATTCAGAATTTTAACTTTTGGTTCTTCACATGTAACTTCATAGTATTATTATATTAAAATAACATAGAGGTACTCCTGATTAAAGAGAATTTCTTTAAGGTCTGTCAGACAATTTTGGCATCTGTTATGTTGTCACTGGCATCTACTGATTGTCTTTCCCCCTGTGAATTATGGTTTTTCTGATGTGTGTGTGTGTGTGTGTGGTGTGTGTGTGTGTTGAGTAATTTTGGATTGTGTTCTGGATATTTTGAACATTATGTTTTGAGACTCTGTTACTTAAATCCTATGGAGAGTGTTGATATTTTCACATTAGCAATTAACTGTCCAATTGGGTTCAGACCACAAGCTCCCACCAGCTTTCTGTGCCTTATGGTTTCAATGTCAGTTTGTTTCTTTTTCCCAGTCCTCCCACATGTGTGCCACTGGTTGTGAAGATACAAGTAAATGCATAGCACAGTGCCCAGTACATATAGATGCTCAAATATTGCTACATGTTCTCTTTGAATCATCATACCTATGTCTATCTAATTTAGTTAAATCACATGAATGAGGATTGATTTGTTTTGAGATCAGACAAGGAACTAAGCCAAATTAGTGAAGAGTAGTTGATTTAACACCAGCATGGTGAGGAAAAATGAACAGAGTTTGTGGATTCAGGGACAAAATTTGAATAGAAATTTGGGCATGTAATAACTTTGTAACTCTGGGTGAGTTACTCCAACTCTCCGAGTTTCTGTTTCATTCTCTGTAAAACAAAGCAAATAATACATTGCAGGATATTTTTACAGATTAAATAAAAATATACAAATTAAATACTGAAATTAAAATATATTAAACCCCTAGTACAAACACATGGCACATAGTAAGTACTATACTTAATAAATATTTTTATTACAATTTAAGAAAACATGTACTCTAATAAAGTTATTAAAAAGAAAGAACAACAGTGATATTTTCAGTGCACTTAACAAAAGTCTACTTTTGTTTTGCTTTGCTTTGAGAATATATTCTCATTAGTGAAAGATGCTAATGGGGTTATAATGGGCTAAAACCATTCCAATGGCAAGCAGTGAAACTGATGGCCTTTTAGATTTCACATGATCTAGCCCCTATCTCTCCGACCTTATTTCCTACCACTGCCCCTTCATTTACTATTTTAGGATCCCCAAATTGTCTAACCCCAGTACCTTTGCATCAGCTCTTTCCCCTTTCCCAAAATCTACACGTGGCCAATATTTTCTCATTATTCGGGTCTCAGAGCAAATGTAATCTGTCCACAGAGACTTCTTCTGATCACCCCATCCCAAATCATGGCCCTACCTCCACCCATTACTGTCCATCCTGTTACCCTAATTTTATTCACAGCATTTATCACTATCTGAAATTATTTAAGTTATCTGTTTATTTAGTTTCTTATTTATTGTCTATTTTTACCCAGGAAAATATCAGCTTTATGACATAGGTATCTCTATATTTCTACTGTGGTATCCCCAAGGCCTAGAACAGTGTCGAGCACATAAAAGCCTTTTAAATACTTGTTGAACGAATAAATAAGCAAAGTTGCATTTTGTTGCCTATAATTCTTGAACTGTTTTACTCTACTAGAAGAAAATCTATAAATATTATTTGTTCATTCAATTGGACTTTTTTTCAATTTCTCGTCCCCCAAACATTCAATAATTCATTAACATACCTGAATAAATTTTACATTTGGATTGATTTCCACATTTAAAATTTTGATTTAATATTTTTGTTATAGAAGAATCCAATGAAAATAGGAAGCCATTAATTGCACAACTTCTTGGCATCCAACACATGCATATGGTGTGGCTACATGGGGCTCCTGAGAAGGGCATTAAATTATATAACAATCACAGGATACTAATAACACACCTGAGGTTTCATAAGACAAAATGATCTATCTAATCACCTATGATTAGTGCCATCGCTCCCTCTAGGGAAAGCAGTCTTCAGCTTTGTACAAGACGAATGTGGATTCCTGACCGAAAGATGCAGCCAGACAGTCATGTTTGAGAAATATAAATTCTGTGATGATTCTAGCCAACTTCAATCTCTAATGTGGCTGAAAATGAACAGAGGTTGGATATTGGATTTCAGGCCAAAAGAGCTTCTCCTGGACTGGCTATTACATGTGTCATATTTCAATCCCTTTGGTCCACTTCATTTGGCAGAATTTGTTCAAGACAAGCCCGGGGGTCATTTATCCTCCTCACTAATGAGCTATCCCTCCAGCAGAGTAGCTCTCCCCAAGCTGGGGCCCAAATCATTAACAGAAGGATCTGGAGGATACATTCAAATCTTGGGAGACCATTTGACAGAAAGAATTTGGGATTCAAAGTCACCGAATTATGAAGAGTCACTCTGAGTCTCACGGAAGCTTAGATACCTCAGTAAAATAGACATTTAAAATTTTTTAAATTAATTTTGTATGATAAGCTTACTAATTACATATAGTTCTAGAGTTGAGAAATGGATTTAAATATCTATCCCACCCACATCCACAAACCTACATCCCAAAAGATAATCACTATTGTAATTTCCTTGGCATCCTTCTAAAAATGTTCTAGGTAAATGTAAACATACATCTATATATGCTAACGCTTAGGTAAATAGATGGCTGGGTAGTAATGGGGTCAATAAATATGATTCCTCAACTTATATTGTGTGGCAGATTGCAATGATGGCCCCAATGCTTCACTCCTTCCTGTAACT
Organism: Acinonyx jubatus; assembly: GCF_027475565.1. Taxonomy (NCBI): domain Eukaryota; kingdom Metazoa; phylum Chordata; class Mammalia; order Carnivora; family Felidae; genus Acinonyx; species Acinonyx jubatus. The sequence continues at coordinate 103,854,441 of NC_069384.1, read as the reverse complement.
TTGCAGTGCTCTCCTGCCATAGGTAGTTGATCTGCCCTGTGTCTTGACACTAGACTCATCTATGTGATTTGGTTTGGCTGCTGGGTGATGAGGGACACAGGAAGCAGAGCTGAGTTGTCCCAGACTCCCTAGCCTAGGTCCAGTCTGGACCACCCAACAGCCTGGCAACCCTTAGATATGTGAGTATGCCCAACTAATAGCAGTAAAGACTTCTGGCTACCTCTCTTCTCCCCATCTGACACCAAATGCTTAGGGAATGAACACTTTTTCCATAGCCACTGAAATTGGTGATTATTAGTTATGCAATGTTATTATGACAATAGGTAACTGATCCCTATGTCTTGTAGCTCTTTCCATAGTGGCATATAAGGACCTACCTCCTTTTGTTTTAATTACTGAAAAATATTCCATTGTATGTGAGTGTACTCAATTTACTCAATTCATTCTCTATAGACAAGCATTTATATTGTTTCTAGTTTTTTGCAAGACAAACAACACTACATAGAACATATATAGACAGATATCTTTCCATACTTGGCACATTGATCCAAAGAATAAACTCCTAGAGGTAGAATTGCTATGCTGAAGGACAGTGCACTTTAAATTTTGCTGGAAATTGTCATAAAAACTTGCTTCTAAAGTATCTGTGCCAGGTCTTGATTTTATTTTAAAGATGAGAATGTTTTCAGCCTCTTCTAGAGTAATACATCTTTTTGAAAGACTATTACAGGAATTTGATATTTATTAGCTTCTAAATTTTATTAACTGGCTTGTAGTGTTTTGCCTTCAAATTATACAAAGTATTGACTATTACCATCATTATTTATGTTTTGAGATATAGAGCTTTTTCTTCTTTTCTTTCTCTCTTTCTCTCTCTCTCTCTCTCTCTTTCTCTCTTTCTTTCTCTCTTTCTTTCTCCCTCCCTCCCTCCCTCCCTCCCTCCCTCTCTCTCCCTTTCTTTCTTTCTTTCTTTCTTTCTTTCTTTCTTTCTTTCTTTCTTTCTTTCTTTCCTTCTTTCTTTCTTTCTTTCTTTCTCATTTTTAAATGTAAGAAATTATATCCTCAAAGTCAGACTTCATTTGCTCTGCATATCTGACCTGGAAAATTTCGATGAAGGACTGGGAGCCCGTAAAAGGTTCCAGGACATAGTAAGAGCATAAAGGCCTAAGGGAAGTAGGACTCAATGGCCACCAACACTGCATTTCTCTTCGTAAGAGTTGCAGCTCTTTTGGGGTGCCTGGGTGGCTAAGTCGGTTGAGTGTCCGACTTCAGCTCAGGTCATGATCTCGCAGTTTGTGAGTTTGAGCCCTGCGTCAGGCTCTGTGCAAACAGCTCAGAGCCTGGAGCCTGCTTCAGATTCTGTCTCCCTCTCTCTCTGCCCCTCCCCCACTCACACTCTGTCTCTCTCTCCTTCAAAAATAAATAAACATTAAAAAAAAATTTTACAAAGAGTTGCAGCTCTTATGCAATAGAAAGAACAAGGTTTTGGAGCTCACTGAAATTCAGTTTGTCTCAGGGTTTTGTCCTTTATATACTGTGTGAATTTGAGCATGTTATGTAAATCTGTGGGCCTTAGTTTCCTCGCCAAGGAAACTTCATCAAGGAGATGATGAAACATATGTATTCACCATTTTGTGACATCTAGTCCTCTTCTCATATGTCTGGGAACAAGCAAAAACACGAGGTGACCACTGGAGCAACTTATACTGTGGAGATAAGGAAACATACTGAAGTGGAGAGAACACCACAAACCTGAGTAGAAACACTCAACATGCCTCTTAGTGGCTGAGTGATCTTGAGTGTGGTCAGTTCATTTCACTATAATTTTTTCCTCTGGACACATGGAACCTGAGTTGCAGGGCTGGTCTGAGGATTAGAGGTACTGTGTGTGAAGCACCTCACACAGGGCCTGGCTCACAGTAGATAGTACTTTTACATGTGTGACTTTCATGACTGTAAATGAATGGTTGTTACTTTCCCTCACTCTCTTCTCCTACAGTATTTTATATAATTTAGGAGCATATTCTCCACATTTCCACATCTCTGAAAATGCTCTGTGGCTTAATATCAGTGATACTTTATAAATGCTGTCAACCAGGCTGTAGTTACAGTGTAATTGTCATTGCCTGTGAATGGGGAAGTTGGTGACATGAATGGACAACTAGAACCTCTCAGTGTCTCAGTTCACAGACCACTTAAAGACCATTTGAAGAAGGACTAGGATTCCCACTTATCTGAAAACTGGTTATTTCTACTAGTGCCATTTTTATTACCTTATGTTACACCCAACATTTATTAAGCACCTAATAAGGAATCTGGGCTAAGACTCAGAAATGCAAAGATCTAAGAGTCTTACAATATCACCAGGAAAATAGGGCACAGACATAAAACATAATACATAATTAACTGTACAAGGCAGTCTGTGGCCGGTGCCAAGAAATAGTGCAAACACTGTATGAATGCTTTGGGAAGCAGAGAGAGAGAGAGAGAGAGAGAGAGAGAGAGAGAGAGAGAGAGAGAGAGAAATGGCTGGGAAGGTGGGAGTTCAGAGGAAAATTGTCATGGGACTTTATTATTTATTTTTTTAATGAGGATAGGATTTAGGGATGAAGGGAGATCTTTTTGGCATGGGGATAGCTAGAACAAAGGAGCAGTGTAAAAACATGAAAGGGTGTGAAAAAAATATTAATAGTCTCTTTAGGGCGAAGCATCAGGCACCAGATGAAGAAATGGTGTGGCAAAGAAGAAAGGTGAGAAAGTTAGGTACAGGCTAGATTGTGACCTTAGAGTTGCATCGTCTGTCCCTCCTTATTTTAATTCATAAGTTAATGATGTGAATACTTGTGGATGATTGCCATTTAGGCCATTGAGAATAGGAGGGAAATTTCTTCTTCATGGATGATTTGATCTGATTATTCAGAACTAGAAGAGGTCTCAAAAGACAGTTTGTCCTGCTATGTCACTATTACTGGAAGAAATGGCATAATTATCAACCACCCAGAAATGGAGATCATTATTTTTGGCAGATGTCCTTTAAATGTAATTGGTTCAATTTGATAACCCCAGGAAACAAGTTGATTCTTTTGGTTCCTGAGAATCTTTATAGAGACATTTCTGTGGCCGTGATGGGCAATTGGTAACACCTGCTTTGAAGATCACACAAGGCCATATCATCCTGACAATATGGTATGCAACTTTTATATATAAGCAATTATTTGTTTATGTAGTAGATTCAGGCCATTTCTTAAGGCAAGCCTGCCTGATGCTGAGAAAGAGAGCCTATCAATCTAAGAGTCTCACCTTATTGAGGTCCCCCAATATCCATTAAGGACGAGCCTTACCTTTCAGGAAGCCCTGAGATCTGGACAGTCTGTTGAAAATTACAACCTGCCCCCTTCCCTGCTGTTTTTTCTCCTATAGAATTTGTCACCTTCTAGCATGCTATATACACTTGTTTACTGAATTTATTGTTCATTGTATGTCTTACCTGCCGAATGTATGCTTCAAAAAGGCGGGAATTTTAGTCTGCCCTGTTTATTACTGTATCATGGAGGTCTAGAACTATACCTGAAGTTTGAGAACTTCAACTATTTGAAGAACTATTACTTGGATGAGTAATACTAACAACACGAATCCTGGGGTATTGTGAAGACTGTCACACACTCCTGGGATCAGTTCCTCATATGATTCTGTAGTTTCATTGTTTCTTTATTCTCTGAATCCATGACTTTACACTATAAAAAAGGAGAACCATTGAAGTCAAATTCTTTTTAAAAATATTGGTTGAAATGTGACACATGCTTAAGCAATGTGTTATTGGATATGTCTAATGATACCCTGTCAGGTCTTTTTGATCTAGAAAAGGACCAACAGAAAAGGACATGAGCATATTCTTATATCTCTCAGTTACAGAAATTGACTCTGTCTATTGCTTTTAACCACTGGAGTTTGGAATTGAAGTATATAACTGCAAAATAAATAAATTAGATACACTAGTTCATTTATTGGATTCAGCTTTTACAAGGAATTCTTAACTTACCACCAGCCACTACCAGTAATTAAAGTCACATTGAGCCTACTGTATGTTTCTCTCAAGCCCTTCAAGGGCACTATTAAACCATGGTGCAATTATATCAGCACTATGACACTTCGGAGAGGGCTTGTGCTAGAAAATGAAGACAAAATTTTCCAATGCCAGTTCTCTTCTGAGAGACAATGCCATATATTTAGGTGAGAGTTGCATTATATTTTGTTATTCAGTTGCTGAATTTAAACCATAGGATCATTTTCAGCGTTTTCTCCATAAGGGACAACACTCCATAGAGGTTTCATCTGGTATGGCTCTCAATTTAGCATGTGTAAATAGTAATATGCCAAGTAGAAATCTAAGCTGTCCTCAATTTCGTTGTTGGATTGCAAGGTAGGGAATGGAAAGAGTGGGAGCACGTTACCTATTTATCCTCTGACTTAGAATTTTTTTGGAAAATTCTTATTGGTTTTGCAAAAAACAAAACAATAAACAAAAAACAAAAACAAAAAACAAAAAAACAAAAAACCTCCTAGTTTTTATCCGCTTTTCCAGATACATCCAGCAAATGCTTTCTATGCTAAGAAGGTATAGGCCAGAAAAAAGGAACACCTGGTGCCTTTAAATCCAACTAACCTAATACTAGGGGATTAATTAGTACTATTCTTTTAAAAAGATTGTATTGAGATTTTTCTTTAAAAAGGGCTTATGGGTGCTTGGGTGGCTCAGTTGGTTAAGTCTCTGACTCGATTTCAGCTCAGGTCATGATCTCACAGTTCATGAGTTCAAACCCCACATCAGGCTCTGTGCTGACAGTGTGGAACCTACTTGGGATTCTCTGTCTCCTTCTCTCTGCCCCTCCCCTGCTCGCCCTCTGTCTCTCTCTCAAAATAAATAAATAAATATTAAAAGGGGGGCTTAAACTTATATAAGCTTACAGCTCAATAAATTTTTATAACCTGAACACACCTGTGTTAACAACGCCCAAATTCAGAAATAGAACACTGTCAGAAACTCAGAAGCATCCTCTTGTGATCTCATCAAATCACTAGACACCCCTCAAGGGTTAATCACTATCTTGACTAGCAGTAAAATGGATTATTTCTCCCTGCATTTCTGTGCTTTTTTTTTTTTTGCTCTTTATATCAATGGAATCATATGGTATGTATCTTCTGTGTTGGCTTCTTTCATTTTCTTATGTTGGTGATAGATATTTTTTCCTTGGATTTAATTACAGATTATTCATCCTCACTGCTGTATAGTAGTGCACTGTGTGAATATCCCACAGTTTACGTACCATTTCAGCTCTTAATGGGAATTTGGACAGTTTCCAGTATGAGGCTATTGCAAATAATGCTCCCATGAACAAATTCTATTGCATGGGCTTACAGTGGAAATATATAGACATTTGTTACTTATATACCTAGGAATAGAATTTCAGGTTCTAATACTTTTCTTTAAATGAACTTTGTTCTCTGGCAAGGAAAACATACATAAGCATCATCAAGAAGAGAACACATGATGGTGAGAGAATCCAGCGATAGTCATAAACTCTTGATGATTTCATAAGAGGGCTATAAAGCAGCTTCCATAGGGCCCTCCCTTTCTGGGGCCACGAAGAATGCAATTACATGTCCTCAACACCTGTCCTTATCTCCCCCGCAGAGAGGTGGAGTGAGGTATAAATATCCCCATCATCACAAAAACCCACAGAGAACTTTCCTCTCCAAAATTAAAGCATCTGAGTGATAAGTGAGACCATTGCTTCTCATTCTAAGAAATTATCCTATTTGTATCTGCCAAGGAGGGCAGGGAACCATAATTAAAATTCACAGTTGCATATCACTCTCCATCTGTAAAGTACTTCATAGATATTAACTAATTAATCCTCTACCTCTCTCCTCCTGCTTTCCCACCCTTCCTCCCCACCATGAAGCAGGTGGCGTCTCCATATTATGTTGCCCATTTGCAGAAAGATAAACACAAGAACAGGTTATGCCATTCCCTTGATGAGGTCCAGGAGTGTAAAATAAATACTTTGCTGCCTGGGGCCTTTGTGAAATAAAATTACCACATACTTTAAGCCTGGAGATCTAAATTGCATAAATAACGACTGACGATTTTTTTTTTGTCACATATGACAGGAAAGATGGATTTATCATCATGTTTGTTTACTAAACTGTTACAGTGGTTGCTCATGAATATCAATGATGCAATTGCTCCTGGGAGATCTGTGTAAAAACCCTAAGAAGGAAAAATTACTAAATGTTTTCTAATATGGTACCAAGAAAGGCTATTAAGGTGGTTACTCTGGGTTAGTTTGTTTCTCAATTCAAAGAAAAAACAATTGAAATTGGTTAGAAGAGAGAGCATGGTGAAATGACCCTGAAATTTTAAATATAAAAAAAAGAAGTGATATCTATTCCTTCATGTGTGTGATTAGAAATGAGCATTTTGCTGTGATTTTTTAAAATAACAGTACTGCATATGAGTTCTAGTTGTCTATATCCAGATATTAACCACTAATCAAGTTCAGTTTAAGTTATTATTTTCCAATGGGAAAAAGCCTAAGCCTGTGGAAATTTTTCTGTCATTTCACATTTATGATTTATAAAAATGGAGTAATCTACTTTAATTTTAGATACAACCTACATTTGTAAAACCAGGAGCCAGGAGAGTCATCAGAACTAGTGATTATACCAGACAAAAAAGAATTCTTCCTGAGGCTACATTCCGCTCTGATTCTATGCACACAGCTTGCTCTGGATTCCCAGGACATTTTTGTGCACATTGAGGGCACTGTAAGCTCCTTAGGGTATTGAATAGAAAAATAAATAAATAAATAAAAGGGGGAAATAAACAGTTATTAGGCTTGATAAGTTTGTCCAAAAAGGAAATTAAGATGCTTAGTATTTGATTTTTTTTCTATCCATTTAAGCACTGCTGGGATGAAAGCCCCAGATCAGAAACTACCAAGAAAATAAAATAGAGCACTGCCCTCAGGGAATTTCTATAGAGTGGCAGGAATAAATCAAGTAGACATATGTCTAAATTACAAGATAGACTAAGAATAGTCTTCTGTAATAGAGTAGACTTCTGTAGTGGAGCCACTCAGGAGGGTCCTCATCCCTGTACCCCCACAATATACAGAAATGCCCCCCAAATAATAACACATTTATTGTTCAATAACAATAAATGTATAACAATAAATGTTACTGAGAAATACAGAGAAGAAATACAGAGATAGAGAGCGATGCTCCAGGCAAGCAAAGGATATCTTGAGATTCTAAAAATGAAGAGGGAACTCAAAGCTAGAAAGGTAAGTAGGCATTGAAGCCAAAGCCCTAAGGAGAAAAGTCTACCTTAGGGCCAGGACTTCTAAGACTAATTTGAAGTATATGTTGAACATCTCCTGTGGAGAGGTTTTTAATGAGTTTGAGAAATAGGAGAGAGAGGAAAACAAAGCAAAACAGCATCAGAAAGAACCACTTAAGGAGATATGAGAAGACCAGGAGTGAATGGACAGAGCTGACTTGACTGAACTATGAGCATAGTACGTGCAGGGGCAGAGGGGCCCTGGACCAAGGAGCTGTTTTCTAATTTTGGTGCCTCCTAAGGTCATGGAAGATGAAGTCTGAGAGGTCATTGTATTTGCATTTGACAATTAGGAAGTCTTTGGTGATGCTTGGGAGAGTGGTGTCAGCATGTAGTGGGCTGGATAGAGTTTAAAAGGGAGTGGCTATGAAGGGTAGAGGTAGCTGAGGAGGAAGAGGAGGAAAGGTGTGGGGGAGGGGAACAAGCAAAAAAATGAAAGGAAAGCCAGACCAAATAAAGAGTTTAATTTGTTGGTGGTTGTTTTGTTGTTTTAGGTTAGAAGAGATCTTTGTATGTTTGTAGGCAAGAAGTCATAGAGAGAGAAAGAGACATTGAAATGCAAATGGCAGTAATAGATGGAGCAAAGTCAGGAAGAGGCAGAAAAGATGGGACTCAAAAGTAGGTGGAGGAGTTAACATTGGGAAAGGGTAGGTAAAAGCAGTGACTTTTCCTTTAGCCTTTCAAGATACTGTATTATCTTCAGGCGTTACTGTTGCTAATGAGAAGTCTGCCAGGCTGATGTCATTCCTTTGTAGGTCACCTACCTTTCTATTCTGTTAGTAGGTTAATTATCTGTTTTTGCAAAGCAAATTATTCTAAAAGGCTGTAGCTTAAAACAATAAGCATTTGCTATCTCACACAGTTTCTGTGGATCAGGAACCTAAGAGTAGCTTGGCTGAGTGGTTCTGACACAGGGTCTCCATGATATAGTAGTCAGTATGTTGGCTGGGACTGAAGGCTTACCTAGGTCTAGAGGACCCCGCTCCAAATGGCTCACCCTCAAACCGGGAGATTTAGTGCTGGTTATTGACAGGACTCTTAGGAACTCCACATGTACCTCTTCATAGGGCTGCTTAAGTGCCCTCACAACATGGCAACTGGCTTCTTCAGAGCAGATGATCCAGGAGAGAGAGAGAGAGAGAGATTGGGAGAGCAAGGGAGAGAAAAGAGGGAGTCACAAATCCTTTAGTCCTTTAGACTTGCAATCCTTCAGACTTGTAAGTTGCATACCTTCACATCTACCACATTCTGTTCATTGGAAGTGAGTCCTTAAATGGTCCCTACATGTAGGGAGAAAGGAATTGGGCTCTACCTTTTGAAGAGAGAAGTATCAAAGAATTTCTAGACGTCTTTTAAAACTATCACTGGCAGCTAGATGTTGAGGTGGATACAGTTAAAAAGTTTGGGGAATCTTGGGGCTCCTGAGTGGCTCAGTTGGTTAAGCAGCTGGCTCTTGGTTTCAGCTCAGGTCATGATCTCCTGGTTCATAAGTTGGAGCTCTGCATCCAGCTCTGCGCACTCACAGTGCAGAACATGCTTCAGATCATCTGTCTCCCTCTCTATGCCCTTCCCCCATGCTCTTTCCCTCCCTCTCTTTCTCTGTGTCTCTCAAAAATAAATATTGGGTGCCTGTGTGGCTCAGTTGGTTAAGTATCCAACTTCAGCTCAGGTCATGAATTTGCGGTTCGTGGGTTTGAGCCCAGCGTCAGGCTCTGTGCTGACAGCTCAGAGCCAGGAGCCTGCTTTGGATTCTGTGTGTGTATGTGTGTGTCTCTCTCTGCCCCTCCCCCACTCACATTCTATCTCTCTTTCTCTTTCTCTCTCTCTCTCTCTCTCTCTCTCAAAAATGAATAAACATTAAAAAAAATTTTAAATAAATGTTAAAAATTTTTTTAAAAAGAAGTTTGGGGAATCTCACATTGGAGATAGTTAATATCCTTACATGATCTGAAATTCGTTAGGTGGGAAATAATGAAGTATATGCCATGTTATTCTGCTATACATACCAGAGAAGGTGCGTGTAATTCTGAGGATATTATCAGTACATTGTATCTGCTGTGGCATCTAAGATACTACAGTGCTGATATTGATAATGGAATGGATGTCAGGGAAGGGAGTAGATGCATCCATGGCTCTATTTCCTACTTTATTTCCTTGCAAACCTCCTCAGTGAGTACTCTTTCTTGAGGCTTGTCACAGAAGAAACAACGTTAGTCACAGAATTTCTGTAAGTTCCTACCTCACTTGTCCAGCTGGTCCCTTGTGTGAGTGGAAAGAGCCAGATTTGAAGGGAGGTTTCTAAAACAGACACATTAAAAAGAGGAGAATTTGCCCCCAGTTTTGTTTCCATTTTCCTTCTGTGAGCTTGGAAGGAAGAAGGAATTAATGAGATTCATTGTGTATGCAAGGGTAAGCACAGTTAGTGTTGAGCTAAGTCTAGCAGAAGCTGAAAAGGCATATCTGGCACAGCTAAGTAATTAGACTTCACATTTCTAGAATTTTGTAAGGAAAAAATGTCCTTAGTGGAAAGTGTCTTCAAACTCATTTTCCACAGACAGAGAAGACTTTCTCAGCCCATCCTCATACTTGGTCCTTTGTTGACTACATTTAAAATAAAGATGGAAATTGATATTGTCATGGTTTAAGTTATTTGTATGCTCTGTACGAAAGGGGTGACTGCTTGAGGAGGAAAGAACATGTCGGTGCTATGTTCTTGGCTAGAATTAAAATCCAGCAAAATGTGTGTGCAAATCAAATGCAGGAACCAGGGTAGTGATGAAAGCATCTATTTCCATTTCTCTCAAATGATTGGAAATATTTACAGAACAGTGAACATATCTTCCATATACTGGCTAATACCTGATCTCTGTAGCCAGACGGTCTGGATTCAGTTCTGGCTCTGCCACTTACTCTCTGTGTAAATTAACTTCATTTCTCTCTTTTTTTTTTAATTTTTTAATTTAAGTAGACTCCACACCCAGCATGGGGCTCGAACTCATGATCTCGAGATCCAGAGTCACACACTGTACCAAACTGAGCCAGCCAAGTGCCCCAACTTCATTTTTCTCTGTCTCAGTCTCCCCATATGTAAAATGGGAAAAATAATAGTACCTACCTCGTCATGTTTTGTGGAGAAGAAATAAATAAATATATGTAAGTCCCAAAAAGAGAAACTGGTGCATTATAAGCACTGTAAAGCTTATCTACTTTTATAATGATTACTAATTATTACCAAGAATAATGTCATGCACAGAGTAGGTTGAATAAGTATTTTCTATTTAAACTGAACACCAGGAAAGTTAAGGGCAGAATCTATGAGGAGAGATGACTCCATCCCCATCCTGTCCTCATTACAGCATCGGTAGCTACTTCTCATGGTCCTATAACAGTTATAGCACTCCTCTGTTATAGCACTGCTCACATTGCTTCATAATTTTGTGTCTAATCTGCCTCCCTTACTTGAACTACCAGCATATTAAAGGTAGAGTGCATGTCTTATTTATCTCTTTATCACCAGCATCTATCTTAGTGCCTCACATATAATAGGAGTGCACAATGAATATTTGTGGAGAGATTAATTAATTAATTATAATTAATCAGCAAATATTATTAAGCACTACTATGTATGAGGCACTTTGCTAGGTGTAGGAATACAGCAGTGACAAAAAAAGACACCATCCTTGCTCTAATTAAATTCATGATCTAGTAGAGCTATTTCCAGAATGCTAGATCCCTCCAAGACATTGAAAGAGAGGAAAGGAAAGGAGGGCATATGTTTGCTGATTTCTACTCTACACCAGTTAGCATTCATTAGACTGCAGATATTGAGAAACCCAATTAATAATGGCTTAAAACCTAAGGAGGCATATTGTTGAAGTAACAAAAAATCTGGAGTTAGATGGTTCTGAAAATGGTTCATTAGTTTCCTGAGGTCAGGGTGATAGGTTAGGTTGTCAGCAATTCTATTTGCCTTTCCCTCAGGGTAGCAAAATGGCTGTCTAAGGTCCAGGCATCATGTCCTCACATGATTTTTTCCATCATTTTCCAAGTCAGAAATAACGGGTTTCAGTGTGCCTCTCTCCTTTTAATACAGAGAGAATATTTTCCCCCAAACCTCTCTAGCAGATCTTCTCCTGCATATCACTGGCCAGGATAGACTCACATGGCATCCCTACCTTCAAGGGAGGCTAGGGAATTGAGTTTCTGGTTTGTGCGGGTTTTGTAAGGAAAAATGCCAGAAGAAAAGGAGGGAGGTTGGGAATGACTTTTCAGTGGTCAGCCAACAGTGTCTACTGCTCTCCGATTACTCCTGCTCTTCTATTGCCTTAACCTTGAGAAGAATGTGTAAACAGGCACTGCTTGATACTCTGTACCCTAACACCACCCTGTCTTCTACCTGTAAAATGAGGAGATGGTGTGGATGGTCCTTAAGTGTTCATCCAGCTTTGCTTTTCTAGAAGCAGTTAATCCATGATGATGGACTGCAAGACCTGATAACAACCAGGGACACTTCTGTGTGTAATTACTATGTGCCAGGTACTATGTGCACTTGACTGCAGTAGAATGGAATATTTGCAGTTGAAAGATCTAAATTCTAATCTTAGCCTTGGCTTTTGGCAAGTCACATGTCTTCTCCAAACTTTAGGGTTCTTATCATTTAAATAAGGATAATTACTCCCAGCAAGTTTGTTTTGAGGGTTAAATGAGTTAATCAGTATACTTTACATTTTATTTATTTATAATCTGCTATTTCAAGGAGAATTTGAGTTGGATATTCTCTGTAAGCTATTGTTATTACTACCTCTTTGTAAAAGAATCAGCTTTATTGGGATATAATTGATACACAAAGAACTACACATATTTAATGAGTACAGTTTGACACCCGTGATACCATCATCATTTCCCCTACCCACTAGCCCCTGCCAACCACCATTCTGCTCTCTGTTTCTATGAGTTTGACTATTTTAGATACTTCATATAAGTGGAATCATGCATTGTCTATCCTTCTGTGATTAGCTTATTTCATTTACCATGTTCTCCAAGATCATCCAAGTTATTTTAAATAGCAAGATTTTCTTCTTTTTTAAGGATAAATAATATTCCATTGTATGTATCTTTATTCATTCATCTGATGATGGAACGCTTACAACTCAATAGCAGAACACCCTAGAAAACAAAAAACAACCTTATTAAAAGCTAGACAAAGGACTTCAACAAACATTTCTCCAAAGGAAACTTATAAATGGTGAACAGGTGTATGAGAAGATTCTCAACATCATTAATTATCAGGAAAATGCAAATCAAAACTATGAGATACCAACTCATACCTATTAGGATGGCTGTTATTTTTTTAAGTGTTGGCAAGGTTGTGGGGCAACTGTTGGGGAGAATGCAAAGTGGTTAAGCCACTATGGAAAAAACTATGAAGTTTCCCAAAAAATTAAAAATAGAACCACCATATGATGTAGGAATGCTACTTCAGGAATTGAAATCAGGATCTCGAAGAGGCATTTGCACCCCCGTGTTCATTGCAGCACTATTCATGTTAGCCAAGATATGGAAATGTCCCAAATGTTCATTGACAAATGAATGGATATAATTACCTCTTTATACAACTCTGCTATGAAAACAATCATATCAAAGCAAAAGAACACTCAAAACAAACCCCAAATATTTCCTTCTACACCTACAGTGACAAGTGCTAGCTCTCCTGGGGAACTTTAAGCTCATTGCCATCATAATTGCCTGTTTTCTGACTACAGGTGCTAGCATGTGAGCTCTTGTTTTATTGTGTCCCCTTGGACTTCTGAGATCTTCAAGATGATTAAACACAAACTGTGCAAGGCAGGTGAAGAACTTTGCCTTAGGCTTCTTACAATTTCAAGGTTCATTCATATCAGAAGGTACTTTCTTTCAGACAGTATGCATGTAAATGTAGTCTTAATTTTGCTAAATATTTGAAACATGCTAATAAGAAGGCTATGTTTGTGTTCAGTTGTGTTCACGGGTATGCCACACTTTGCGTGATGTCTTTCCCCATACTAAGCATGTGCTGCTCCTCACACTATGCAGGTGCGAATTTCTCTCATACCAGGCCCAAATCCTTGGAGGTATTTGAGGAAAGGTGGAAGTATAATTTTTTGAAATCAACTCATGATTTCTGAAATCTAACTCATTTGTTTTTACAAGCCAAGCTTATTGAATCATATCACCCAGCAGGAGATACAGACAGCCAAGCCAAATACAAGAAGAGCAGATTAGTCCAGTTTGCATGATAAGAACATCCTAAGCATGTGTCTTAACTGCTTAGGACACATGATGGAATCTGACAGCCCAACCTAAAAGCTTTAGCTAGAAAATGATGGAGAACAGAAAGCTGCTAAAAATGCTCTATAGCTGTGGTCACCTAAAGTAACTCTGCAGTGTTATAAGTGATTTAATCAGTACTGGTATCCAAATAAGAGTGCTGGAATTTTCTACACATCCATGCACATTCTCACACATAATTTCTTTAACATTTTCCTATCTTTTAAAATAAGCTCTGTACACAGAGTAGTAGTATAGGCTTTGTAGTCAAGCAGACCTGGGCTTGGATCCCTTCAGGACCTACTTGTTGAGTGATATTTAGTTCTTGGCAGCACAGTTTTCTCAACTGTAAAATGAAAAGAATACCTACCTCGGCACCTTGCCCTGAGGATTAAGGGAAATAATCTCTAGAGAGAATCTATGTCTGTAGTGAGTGATCAATAATAGTTAACTTCCTTTCTTTTTTCACCAGGACTAGTGGAGATTTTTTTTTCCAAATACTATTTTTTTTTCCAAATACTAATGGCTAATATAATTAATTTGGGGAAAACCTAACGAACATTCTAGTTTTTTTATTGGACCTTAAACTTGGAGAGTGGATTCTATTTTGACCAGATTATAAAGAGTGATTGGGACCCAGGTATTTGCAAAGGGAATTAAATACTGAAGGGGCAAGTGGCACATTTATTATGTGAACAGTAAGGGCTTAAGTGCCAGGTAAAATGGAATGATATTTCTTAGCTTAGATGTCAGTTTGCCTCCTGGTCAGCACATATGACATATTCCAGTAGTCTATCTTTCATGGGGTCATCCATGTCTAGGGTCCTATATCTGTCCTCTAGGCAGTTCTAAAGAGCTACTATGTAAAATGACCCTAGTGAGCATGACTGACTCCTACCAATTCTTAGCCTTGATTTATAGGTACTCAGTTACTGTTGATTATTTGGAATAGAATATTTCTATTGGAATAGAAATACTGTTCATTCTTTCTACTCCTAGCTCCTGTTTCCTTTGCTAAGTCCATACTATAATTTATGAGACTCCCTACTTTCTTAAAGACAAAATCCAAGCTCCTTAGTATATAAGGTATTCTCTTACCATGTCCTTACTCTTCTCTTGAGTTATCTCCATTAATACCTCAGATACTTGATAACTTCTAGCCACACCAACAATCTTAAAGGCTAGAAATGTGTATCTCTCATCTGCATGCCTTTGAATATGTTCTTTCAACAAATGCCAGATTTGTCCTTTCCTCCTTTAACTATCTGGCTAAATCCTCCTATGACCACCCTCAAATATGTAAAGGTGATTTCTCTAAGATTCTTTTGTATCTTCTCTTTTGGAGTGTCATCCTGGCCTATGGCTGCTTCAGGACTTACTCTGTGAATTATAAATTTTCATTTCACTCTAGACTCCGAAGTTCTTTGTGTCAGGAACTGTGACTTGAATTCCCTGATCTCCACTGCTTAATTTGGTTCTGGCCCATGGCAGATTGTCAGTAATTGTGAAAGGAAGGAAGGAAAGAGTGAAGAAGGAAAATTAATCCCCATTGTCTTTCAAAAATATACTTCCTACAAAGGGAATCCAAAGTCATTTTCTTGCCCACCTTTAGCTAAAGGGCAATAAGCCTGAATTCTTGCTCAAAGAAAGCTCTAATGGAGAATGTTTTGGATGCCAAAATTAGTTTTATGAGACAAGGTTTATATTTAAAGGTGAAACCAAGTTTTAATATTAGAATCATAGAATCTTTGATAAAGAAAGGTACTAGTGAGAAGTAATATTGCACTGGCATTAAGAATAACAATCATGTAACCAGAGTATCTTGGTTCATATCCCAGCTCTACCACTTAGAAACTTTATGAAGTTGCTTAATAGCTCAGTTTCTCCAACTCTAAAATGGAAATAATAATATTACTTATAGGAGTGGTTGAAATGATATGATGTACATAAAATACTTAGAAAAGAGCCTTGCATGTGGTAAGCACTAGATAAGTGTTTGTTCTTATTCACAATTTTCTAGACTGGACTTTTCTTAAATATTTAGCTATAATTTTTTGTTTGTTTGTTTCACACAATCTTACCTGGAAGCCCATTACAAAATATAAATGTAGAGCTGTCATGTTGAGATGGCAGCGAGGTAGGCGGGTGGCTGGGATGAGGCCCAAAGCTCCTTACTGCCTATTCCTGAGGGATTTTTTTTTGAACTTGAGGGCTATAGGAGCCTAGTTGAGAAACTCTGATAATGCCCCAAAGCCCTTCATTTTCTAGAAGGTGGATTGAGACTCAGCCTTGGCCTGAATTGTCCAAGGTCCTACAGGAACACCCCACTAGGCAGTAGCTTGGGGCCTAGGTCACCTGGTTCTTAATCCAAGCCTCTCTTCCCCTACCTTGAGGCCCCAAGAGGATTCAGAATTAGGACAGGGGAGCTGGTTACCACTCCACCTTCTGCAGTAATTTCTGAGTGGCCACTCAAAAATTTTGTTCCATGATGTGGTTGAATCTCTTTGTCTTCAAGAGTGGAAGAATGTGCTTCTGCAGACTCCAAAATTTATATCTTAGAGGCTGAAGAAAGAAAACAAATGAAGATAACAAATGAAGATGTGATTTTACTGTGCAATTATCCCTGCCCTTTTTGGTAAAATTAGAACTAGAATTCACTCATTTTTTCTTCCTTTTCCCAAATATCTTAAGAATCTCCCCATCCTTAATTCATCACCAAGCATATTTTTAATCCTAATTTGCTATTATTTGGGCACTCAAATTGTCCCAAATCATATAGGCTATGACCATACTGTATGCATCTATGCCAATTTCCAAATCAGAAATTTTATCATACTATAGAAATAAACATATGTTCAAACCAACCCAACCTTTTCTGTAGTCCCTATTGGTCAGTTGGTTGACTCAGCAGAGATGTTTGGAGCTGGTTAACATCCTCACTCAACTCAATGGCTCCTTTCCTAGTAACTAAAGTCCACTTTTGTGGAGAAAATAATATATCTTTGTTTCCTAAAGCACAGCTTTCTGACCAGGCAGCACACTTGAGAGCTGCATAGGCTATTTTCTCAAGACACAGGAGAATTATCTTTGTATGTCTAGATCCAGAGACCCATAATCACCATGCTTGTAGGGTAGGTTCTGCTAGCTTTATTGTTACCTGTGAGATCATGTGGAGTGATCACAGAAAACTAGTCTTTCCCATTAGTTTGTTTTCCTAGACTCTGACCAAAAGAGAGGCTGTGAAATAATGTGTGCGCATGTGCACATGTTTATAATTCCTTGAAATATGTGCTTCCTGTTAGCCTTAAATGACCCAGCATGTTTCATTTGTGAATTATTTGTTTTTATTATTATGGTAGAAGAAGCTTGAACATGTTCCGTTATTCTTTTAGCATTCATTGATTACCGAGTGGTGATGATTCCTGTCTCCAGCTTCTAATTTACCTTCACAACAGTCCTCTAAAGTGGGCACTGTTATCCCCATTTTATAGGTGAGTCAACTTAGAAAGCTCAAATAACTCGCACAAAACCAAGCAATTAGTCAGGGGAAGAGCTGGGATTTGAACCCAGATATGTGACACTCCAGGCCAGTATGCTAAACTACTACATGACATGCCTCCACTTGACAGAACTTACATGTGGTGATGAAGATTAAAAATAGTAAGTGACATAGAGTACCTGTGTGGCTCAGTTAGTTAAATGTCTGGCTCTTGATTTTGGCTCAGGTCATGATCTCACAGTTTGTGGGCTCAAGCCCCTTGTCAGGTTCTATGCTGATGATACAAAGCCTGCCTGGGATTATCTCCCTCTCTCTCTGCCCCTCCCCTGCTCTCTGTCTCTCTCTCTCTCTCTCTCTGTCTCTTAAAAATAAATAAACTTTAAAAATTTAAAAAAAAATTGTGACAAACTCTGCCTTTGGGAATCTCGTACGTACCAATACATAACTCTGACAGAGTGATAAGTGCTACATGGAATGATACACTGCAGGGTTCTGGGCTAGGGAAGGATCAAGTCTGCCTGGCAGAGATCAGAGAGAGCCTCATGGAGAAAGACCTTTGATATTGGCCTTGAATGGTAGGTAAAAATTCTCAGAGGGCAGAGGGAGGAATGTTCTAGTAAGAAATAGCATGAACAATTAGATGGCTATGTGTTATGTCCAGGGAGTGGTGATTAGGCTGGTGTGGCCAAAGTGTAGTGTGACAAGGGTTAAACTGGCAAGAGCTGAGATTAAAATTTATCCTGAAGGCAATGGTGAACTATATCAGCCAGCATTCCTTGCTTGCAAGCAAGAGAAACAGATTCTATGTTAAGCCAAAGTACACTCATGGGGGAGTGCACTGAGAGCTTACAAAGTCTATAGGGAAGCTGGAGAACCAGACTTGCTGACTGACGAGAACTGTTTGCGAATAGCAGCTCCAGAGTGCCAGGAAAGAGAAATATTAGTAGTAGCATCCCAGTAGGAAGAATCTGGTCAGGATATGAGAGCTCTGACCATGTTTCTGTCCTCCATCACGTGTCAATGATTTAGAATCTGGAAGGATAAAACACAACTGGTGACTTTAGGTCCCTTAACCTCCCTGGGCCTGAGGAAAAGGGCTGTGGGAAGAGCATCCAGAGGCGCTTTCAGTTTTTCACACAAAGGGAAGAGTAACTGCCCAGAAAGAAAGAAGAAGGATCTTCTGTTAAGGGAGAATAGATACAGGGTAGATTAAAACAAATTCCTCTGTAGGAACTATCTGTGGTTTCAGAGCAGGGCAATCACATGGTCACATCTATGAGGTGGGTGCTCTCTGGCAACATAGTGGGCAGTTTAGAGAAATTTGTAGGAGGGCCAGTGGTTTGGCTAAGAGGCTGCTGCTTTGGTCTAGCTGAGAACAGCTGCCTTCAGAGTGCATGTACAGATGGAGGTGAGGGGACAGATTCACAGGGTGAAAGGAACAGTGCTCCACTGCCATGCTTACCTAGAACATCCCTTACTTGGACAGTGTTACATTCATGTGATGAGAATATTATTGATCTAATGAGGGATTATCCCAAGGCTTATGATTTTATAAATGAGAAAATAACACACACTCCAGGGAGACTTAGCTGTTACATTAACAATTAATAGGAAAATCTGACAAAGCCAAGGCTTGGAAGTCATGCTTATCATGAATAATATAGAGCTGAGAGAGTTGGTCTGAGCCCAAATACATTCAGAGTAATTTTCCATAAACCTGCCACCTCTAGTTTGAAAATATTTCATGTGTGAGACTGCAATTTTCCCTGACAGGCTAGGATAGGAAGAAGAGGAAGTTGAAAAAGTAAATTGCTCTTTTTGTAATGGTAAAAATGTCATTACTGTGAAGAACATTAATCTTTCTGATCAGGTATTAGATTTTGAGCTGTGATTCTGCTTCTGTAATTCTCAGTGCTATTAAGCAAGCATGTTTGAGAACTCCAAGTATACGATAACTTGTTTTATTTTACTATCCAAACCATAATAGATTATTTTTTTTCAAGTCATTCAGTATAGCCAATCACTTTTCAAAACACTGGAAACAGCAGTAGTTTCAAGGTGAGGTCATTCTGATCATGGCCTCAACCAGCTCTGGTGGTTTCAGTGAGCTTCTTCCATCAGCCCTGCCATGTCTCTTGTATTCTCTGGGCAGCTTGTACTTTGTAGGATCTGCTGGAGATAATGAGGGCAGTTCTGTGTCCGTCAGTTAGCCTCACTGTGTTCCATATTCTAATCCCAGATCTGAGGACCAGAGGGCTGTAAGGAGATGGTAGAAATGGTCTTCATTTAGGCTCCCCAACTGCAGATCCTGAGACAAGAATTTGTCTCAGGACTACAAGAAAGTAGTTTATTTGGGAAGCACTGGTGAAGTGAAGAGTAGGAGAGGAGGAAAGACAATGAAGGTTGCATTTGTGAGTAGTACAGCTGTGGAGAAGGGGAGCTCAGTCCCACCCAGGACCCTCACAGAAACTATATGGGACACACTTCAGAATTGTCCCCCTGAGGGCCGAGGAAGCTGGGACATTGATTCACCATCTTGTCACTTGTTGAGGGTCACTCCTGGAGTGCTAAATCTTTAGTGCTTTGGGCCTGCCCCACTCCAGTGCAGGCCAAGCATGCCCCTGCAGTCAGAGAACACCCTCAAGTCGCCTTTTGCATGCACAAGAACTGTCTGCTTCCAGGCAGGTGACTGCTAGGGTAGGCCCAGAGGATATGGGCAAAGTACAAACAGCAGGTGATACAAAATGCACTGGGAAAAATTAACTACTGTGTTGGAAAACCAGAACAGAACAAAACATGGCAATGAGTGCCCTTAAAGGACTTGCCATTATGTTAAATGAGGTAGATTGATTTCCTCTCTGAGTGAGGCACTCAGAGTAGCTATTCAGCCATGGATCATACTTTAAACTACTTACAATTTAATAAAGGAGTTAGGATGTATTTACAAGTAAGTATAATACAAGAGACAAAGTGCTGAGAGATCTAACAAGTCATATACAGGGGGAGAGGCAGGAGGAGAGAGACTGAAGAATGACTTCTTAGAGAAATCAGTACTGGGCTTTTACATGCAGAGATGAGGAGGATGGTCATTCCATGCAAAGGAAACAGAATCTTCAAAGACACAGAGGTTGGGAAGCAAGGGACAAGGCTTGGGTCAATCTAACTTGACCTTGGGGGAAGGAAAGTGAGCAGTTGGAGGGCAACTGGGCCCACACTGTGAAGACTCTTAAATACCAGGCTCAGGTTGTTGACCTTTGCCCTTGCAAATAGTGTACCAGGCACATGGAGGTGCCAGCAACCCTTAAAAGGTATGCTACCACTTGTTTTATTAAAATGAAAACTTTATTTTTGCTGCAGCATATGTGCGCGCGTGCACGCACGTGCACACACACACACGCACACACACACCACTCTACACATACTGTTATGTTGATACAGTTTAGGTAAACCTAGTGGGTCATGTGTCATAGTGTAGGGCAGGGTACAATTTGCAAGGAGCAAGTAGAGAGAGGTAGAACGGAATGACACAACAATATTGCAACATGAGAGAATGCTGCCTTGTGTGTATATAAAGAAGCCTAGGCAGGGCAATAGAGAGATCTCAAATGCCATCTCAAGTTCAAAAGGCAACCAAGTAAATAGTTCAGTGACAATAGAAGTAATCCACTTAATACTTTCAGCTGGCATAACAGTTGTTAATGTTAATACTCTATGATCTTAGTAAGCTACTCATCTTGGTTTGAGTTTGCTTATCTATAAAATAGAGATAATAAGAGCTGCCTTACAGAGAAATTGTGAGGATTGAATGATACAATTTATTAAAATTCTTGGCCCTTGGTGGAAGCTTAATAAATGAGAAATCATAGATACTTTATCACTAGGTGTCTCAGGAGCAGACCTTGAAAGTCCTTCAAAGCAAAGCTCCAAGGAATTCTAGATGAGATGAGACTATCTGTTAAGTGAAGCTATGGTCTTCTATATAAAGGAAGTTCCCAGGACATTTAAGCTTATGCAGTTAACACTTGGACAATGCAGGGTTAGGCGCTAACCTCTGCATAATCAAGAATACATGTATAACTTTTGACTCCCCCAAAACTTAATACTAATAGCCTAATACAACTAATAGCCCACTGTTGACTAGAAGCCTTCCTGCTAATACAGTCATCTCACACATATTTTGTATGTTATATGTGTTATATACTGTATTCTTACAATAAAGCAAGCTATAGAAAATAAAATATTATTAAGAAAATCATAAGGAAGAGATAATACATGTACAGTGCTATAGTATTTATTGAAAAGTTCATGTGTAAGTGGACCCCCACACTTAAAACCCATGTTGTTCAAAAATCAACTGTATCGATACCATATGTTTTCACTCTTATGTGGATCCTGAGAAACTTAACAGAAACCCATGGGGGAGGGGAAGGGAAAAAAAAAGAGGTTAGAGTGGGAGAGAGCCAAAGCATAAGAGACTCTTAAAAACTGAGAACAAAATGAGGGTTGATGGGGGGTGAGAGGGAGGGGAGGGTGGGTGATGGGTAGTGAGGAGGGCACCTTTTGGGATGAGCACTGGGTGTTGTATGGAAACCAATTTGACAATAAATTTCATATATTGAAATATATATATATATATAGTTAAGTGAGAAAAAATCAACTGTATCTGTTAACGTTGGGTGTAGTTCTTATAGAAAATGGGATATATATCTCTCTATATATTCTTAACTGGAACCATGAGGCTGAAAGTTATGAGAATTATATTACTACACAATTCTTCAATTACTCTTCAACACATTATGTTACCTCACATACTTCTTTGTTTATTTAATAATTAATTCTGCAGCCATTTTTTGAGCATATACTATAAAAGTAAGGTATGAAGGCGACAGAGAAGTTGAAACTTATTTAAGGATCTTACAGTCTACATGTAAAGTCAAACTCTCTCTCTATAGTATTATGTATACAGTACAAATATAAATTGTGCCAGTTAAGTAATACTGCCAGACAGTATCGATTAAGAACAAAGATGAAGCATGTGACCATGAATATTGTAATTGTTTAGAAGTGGAAATGATCAATCTGAGTTGAAATGATGAAGAATGGTTCATGGACAGAAGCCTTAACATGGCTTTGAAGAATGGCTCAGATAGCATCATTTAGTAGGGAACAGGAGCCTGAATAAATTGGACAGTGAGAAAGTCAAGCCAGAGAATAGGGTTATGTTAGGAATCAATGGAAAATAAGGCTGTGAAAGTAGCAGGATTCATGCTGCAGAGAGATTTCATTGCCATACCAAGCAATCTGGCCTCTAGATCAAGATCATAAACCACAATACCTTCAGGAGTCAGTGAAGGTTTGAGGTGGTCAAGGTAAGAAGTAGGGAGTGGTAGAGACTGTGGGAGTTCAGGAAAGTATAAACGTCTTTAAATTCAAAAATACTTCAAACACTTGGGCTTTCCAAACTAAACATGTCTCCAGGCCAAATCCTGTCAGCCAGAACCTGGCTTCTAGCCACCGTTATAGACTATTTCTAGACTACCCATTGCTATGCCACCTGATTAGCAGACATTATCAAACACACAGATCACTATTTCTTACTGAGCCTAGACGATCCCTTAGAATCTGCTTCAATATAATAAATTATGAGCATTAGTTCTTTGTTGATTCTTTTCCCACCCTATTCTCCAGTCTTAATACGATTGTTCCAACAAGTTTTCTGTATATTTGCAAAAATACATTAACTTATGAGTGAAGGGAAGTAGTATTATCAGAAGACTTATCAAGGTCTCATTATGTCCTGTGAACAAGGAATTTAGGGATCCAGGCTAGGGTAGACAGGGAAATAAGGTTATTTAGGGAATTGGAAAACAGATCCCTGGCTCCATTGCTGACTGGTATGAGTAACTTAGCCTCTCAGTCTCAGTTTCCTCAGCTGCCAGTGAAGGTAATCATCTCTTCTTTGACCACCTGGTGATGTTATTGTGAGAATCAAATAAGTTCATGGATGTACAATCCAGACAGCTAACAGACACGTGAAAAAATGCTCAAGACCACTCATCATCAGGGAAGTACAAATCAAAACCACAATGAGATATTACCTCACACCAGTCAGAATGGCTAAAATTAACAACCCAGGCAACAACAGATATTGGCGAGGATGCAGAGAAAGAGGATCTCTTTTGCACTGCTGGTGGGACTGCAAACTGGTGCAGCCACTCTGGAAAATAGTATGGAGGTTCCTCAAAAAAGTAAAAATAGCCCTACCCTACGGCCCAGCAATCGCACTACTAGGTATTTATCCAAAGGATACAGGTGTGTTGTTTCGAAGGGGCACATGCACCCCAATGTTTATGGCAGCACGATCAACAATAGCCAAAGTATGGAAAGAGCCCAAATGTCCATCGATGGATGAATGGATAAAGAAGATGTGATATATATGTATACATACACAAAGGAATACTTCTCAGTGATTAAAATGAAATCTTGCCAATTGCAACAACATGGATGGAACTGAGTGTATTATGCTAAGTGAAATAAGTCAGAGAAGGATAAATATCATATGAGTTCACTCATATGTGGAATTTAAGGTGTAAAATAGATGAACATAAAGGAAGGGAAGCAAAACTAATATAAAAACAGGGAAGGTGACACACCATAAGAGACTCTTAACTACAGAGAAAAAACTGAGGGTTGCTGGAGGGGTATTGGGTGGGGGGATGGACTAAATGGGCAAGGAGCATTAAGGAGGACACTTGTTGGGATGATACCAATACTGGGTGTTGTATGTAAGTGATGAATCACTAAATTCTATTCTTGAAATCATTATTACATTACATGTTAACTAACTTGGATGTAAATGTAAAAATAATTATAATAATAATAAAATAAAACATATACCTTAAACAATACCTTAAACACCCTATCCAGCAGTGATTTGGATAATGTAAAATAAAAAGCTGATGTATGTATAAGGGTTTGGCAAATTAATGTTAAAAGAAGGCTTTTAACATTATTCTTCTGTCTATTCCTCTCATTTATCAATCACAAGGGATGAGCCTGGTATGTGCTGATTAAGTTGTATAATTTTAAGATTTACCATTAAATATACCATTTTATAGGGTGTCCAGGAAGCCATGGGAGTTTTCTCCATAGAGAATCATGTTTGATGATAATAATCACAAAGAACAGAAGTAAAACAAAGAAATAACCATCATTTTCCAGACTGAGTGTTATTCTGTGCTACAGATAATGAAACTTGCTCCTCTCCAGCCGCTATCATCCTAACAACCCTTACACACTCATGAACCCATGTGGTCTTTACAGTGCACCGTGAAGTGGTCTAGAAAGAGATGAGTACCCTTAGTGAGAGCTGAGGAAATCAAGAACAGAGAGGGGAAGTTACTCATGCCTTGTCAGTAATAGAACCAGGAATTAGATTTGGGTTTTCTGACTCCCTGTATAACTCTGTCAATTTCCCTATCTTTTCCTATCTAAAAATATTATACAACTCAGGTTCCAAAGGACTATGGGAATGGGAAAGAAAAAGAAATCAAAACGAGGCCATTCCTCTCTATGTGTTCAGTTTAGGGCCAGAGATTGCACTCCCAGATTTCGGCTGACCTTAGCTTGCATACTCATGCCCTACTTAGTAATTTGTGTAGAAGTAGCCTTACTTGCAATTAACCTGATGCTCTTCTGCTTTGCCCAAATGCTAGAAGGGATGGATTTATACTTAAATCAATATTTAATCTAATGTACCTCCCTTGACTCCATTTGTAAAATGGTGTGTAGATTTTGGATAAGAACACAGCCTGTGAGCTTAACCAAAGCCTTTTGTAAGACAGTAAACTCAAGAAGGAGACGGCAATACACAATAATATATGTAGAGGAGGGGATGTTTCTTTGGCAAGGGCCAGTGTATTTTCCTACCTTCCCCCCTTTTTATTAGAGATATGGAAAAGGGAGTCAATGGTGATTTAATTGTGCCCTATTGCAAAAGAGGCTTAGGATTCCAGTAGGCCCAAAGACATTAGCAATAATGAGAAACAATACCTTAATAACATGGGCAGGAATTCCTTTCAGCCATATATCATAATATTCTGCAGGATATTTTATTTGGAGGACAAAAGTCCCTGTGTATATCATTTTTCCATATCATAAAATAAAAAAAATAAACACATGGATACTAAATTACACTTAAACTCAACTATTTCATTTATTATGTAGAACTTGAAATCCACAGGTAGTTTTCAAAGTGCGTTGATATAAAATGATTTGTCCAATGCCATTTAGATTGTTAATTTCAAACTAGAAATGAAATTTTCAGCCTGATATTTCAGAAACAGGACTTGAACCTCAGTTTCCCAGCCTGTGAAATAAACTGTTGTCTATGGAATGGAGATGGTAAAGTAAGTTAGACTGAAGGAAGAATGGAAGGTGGGAAGAAGGAAAAATAAAGGAAAAGAAAAAGAAAGGGAAGGGAAGAGGAAAGAAAGGAAGGAGAAAGGAGAAGAGAGGGAATAGTGTATCTCTAGCGACTTGAAGGAATCAACGTTACTAGAGTAAATAGTAAGATTTTATATCTTTCTTATTGTCACGATGAGACTCATTTTTAATTAAGAAATTTTAAGGTTTTAAGTTTAGTGAATTGGTCTACTTAATTTAAACGTGTTCTCACCCTCCCTATGCTAAAATATTGTCCCACACTCGGTAATGTTTTCTATGACCCTGGTTTTGATTGACAGTAAAATCACAGTAAGGGATTCATACCATAAATTTACAATTAAGTGACTCTATGAGGCATATGAAATGAGCAGCATTTCATCAGTGAATTCTATTGCCCACATCTAAGCATCAACAAAGTGCCTCTAAATCCAGGTTGCCTTTGGAATCACTCATTGTGTTCATAGAAAACTTTAGTTATATGCTTCAAAATACACAGTTCCAACAAGCAGTGACACCACTCATAACTAGTATGTTTTTTAATATAATTTATTGTCAAATTGGCTAACATACAGTGTGTAAAGTGTGCTCTTGGTTTTTGGGGTAGATTCCCGTGGTTCATTGCTTACATACAACACCCAGTGCTCATCCCAACAAGTGCCCTCCTCAATGCCCATCACCCATTTTCCCCTCTCCCCCACACCCCCCGTCAACCCTCAGGTTGTTCTCTGTATTTAAGAGTCTCTTATGGTTTGCCCCGCTCCCTCTCTGTTTATAACTATTTTTCCCCTCTTCCCTTCCCCCCTGGTCTTCTGTTAAGCTTCTCAAGATCCACATATGAGTGAAAACATATGATATCCATCTTTCTCTGACTGACTTATTTCATTTAGTATTTTTAATATTACTCATGGTAACTAGGGCTTTTGGGAGTCAACTCAGATTCTGAACAAGGAGCATGTTTTGATAACATATCTGTTACAAAGCTTGAGCTTTGGATTTCTTTGGTGGTGAAATGCTTTCTTATAGTCTCCTTCAGCCTCTGTCCCAGAAGCCTCTTCAAATAGATACATAATCAAAGCAGAAGCATGGTGCTTGCTGTGCAAATGCAACTTCAAACCAAGTAGCTTTCTCCCCTTCAATCCAATGGCCTCCCCTAAGACCATACTATAACAAAATTTTACTGGAACAAAATCATTACATTTGAGAATGTACAAAATAACTAACTTTGCTCAATTACTATTTTCTTAGTGTGGCTATGAGATTTTGTACTACTTGGATTAATTCACTATAATAAGCTAACAGTTTGATACAAGCATACAATTGAGAACAGCAGTCTCTATCTGGAGGGTAAATGTTATAGTCCACGTGAGTGGTCATTTGTTTGTAAGTTAATTGCTTACACTTCCCTCTTAACCTTGATGGCACTTGTCTGATTATGTTAATGGGCAAGAGAGTGTTGGACAAAGCCACTGTGGTCAAAATAACAGGGAGAGCAGATGGATAAACCACATGAGAATCGCATCCATTCATCTGTGACCTCTTTAAGAACACACATTTACACTGTGAAGGCCTGATAATGATATTTACTTTGTCATTTTTAAGTTTAACTAAATGGACAGTCAATTAGAAAAGCATGAACTATGCTTTAACTGACCTTCATTGTAAATTAGATTATACCACTCCTGTTGTATCCATTTGAAAAGATTAAATCAATACTTTCTTTAAAATTCACCTCCAAGAATTTTTAGTTGACATTTGAATCTCTTCACAACTGTTCAAGCACTTAGTCAACACATGTTTATTGACTGAATAATCTGTCTGGTGCTATGGAAGATGCAAAGATAAGTAAGACTGTCTTTCCGTAGGGATTTTAGAATCTAGAAGGAAAGTAAGATGCACACAGAGACCCATGATATAAAGCAGAACACACTACAAGGAATACATAAGTAAAATGCTGTGAGAGCTGAGAAGAGGATTTGACTGGAGCCTGTCAAAAGATGTAGATCAGAGAAAGCTTAAGGAACAGGTGGCTATTTAAAAGAGGGTTAGATTTTGACCCCCAGATAAACATACTTCTTCCCCTTCCAGAAAAGAAAATCCCAACTTTCATAATCTTGCTCTGAAGATGGTTACACAAAGAAGTCCTCAAGAAAGTGAATCGCATGGGCCAAGTTGTCTGTATTGTGTGCAATTATTTCATCTAAATACCTAACTTCGCTTAGCCATGACAATAAAGTGCCCCTCCAAAAAACTTGAAACATCTCTTATAACAGATTTGCTCTACCATCAATGCAAGAGAGAATACAAAAATGCATAAAGAAAGTAAAATATCAGATGACAGAAGTTAAATTGCTAAAATTTGGCTCAGAATTCTTAAGAAACCAAACTTCTCTCTTATTTAATTTTGTAAACCTTGTCATATGGAGCTGGCCTCTGAATCAACTTGGGGAAAAAAGTCACAGCTGAGTCCTATCAGTGTAGGTCCTACCAGTCAGTAGCTGTTCTCTCTTCATCTTTGATACTCATTCCAGTTAGGGACTCCCAACCAATTCTATTCACAGGGCTCAGGGCATCCATTAGTGGAAGCAGTGTGAGACCAAGAAGGAAGTGCTCACCTGGACCTGGAGTCAGGTCTCTTCTTTTCAACCAGTGACGTGCCCCTGAACAAATAACATCTTATTTCTAGCCTCAGTTTTCTCATCTGCACCATGGCATGCCAACATGATGTGGTTGCTGTGATTCCCAGTGAGACAAGTTACATGGGAGTGCTCTTTTTCTTAAATGTTTTGTTTGTTTGTTTGTTTGTTTGTTTGTTTAGAGGGAGAATACGAGCAGGGGAGGGTCAGAGAGAGAGGGAGAGAGAGAATCCTAAGCAGGCTCCATGCTGTCAGCGCAGAGCCTGACTTGGGGCTTGATCCCACGAGCCGTGAGATTATGACCTGAACCAAAATCAAGAGTCAGATGTTTAACTGACTGAGTCACCCAGGTGCCTTGAGAGTGTTCTTTAAACTGTAAAGAGCTGCTTAAATATCAGTGAATGTCTGTGTCAGCAGCATAACCATTGGCGGTTGGTTTCTGCCCCAAACAAGAAACTTCCCTTACTGAGGCAAAACACTTATTTTGTCACCAAGGCCATTATTGCTACTGCTTATTAATTATGCAACCTCAAAGAAGCCATTAGACTTTGAGCTGCATTTTTCTCACCTACAAAATGGGCATTGAAATTAGGCCTGCCCTATCTTAGAGATTCAATGTAACAATAAAATAAGAAAAAGGGATATGAAAGCAAATTGTAAACTTAAGACATACCATAAATATTCATTGTTATACCCATACAGAGGCTCCAAGCCTGCATTCCTAACCTAGACTCCTTGACTGAGTATCTGATCCTCACTTCTCACACTACCATCATGTAGCTTAT
Organism: Acinonyx jubatus; assembly: GCF_027475565.1. Classification (NCBI taxonomy): domain Eukaryota; kingdom Metazoa; phylum Chordata; class Mammalia; order Carnivora; family Felidae; genus Acinonyx; species Acinonyx jubatus. Next base: position 103,825,371 of record NC_069384.1, on the reverse strand, counting down.
CACCTCCTCTGACTTTCAAGCCTTCAAGCCTTCTGGTCATCCTCAAGCCTTGCTTGCCTCTCTGACTCCCAGCCCACCAAGTGCTGATATAGTACATGCCTTTACTTTGGAGTGCCCCACTCTACCTTGCCCTTTATTTCAGGAATCCCACTGCAGAACCAAGCTACTGCATGCCATGGCCCTGACCCTGGTCTCCAGCTAGCCACAATATTGTCAAGTCTTGACAATTCTAGACCTCTTTGCCCTGGGCCTATTACTGTCTGTTGCTTAGTCTTTCAAAACTCCCAACTGTTTTCATCTCACTTCATGTTTAGAAGCCTGATAGAGAGCAGTGATTGTAAACATTGGCTGCATATTAGAACCATGTGGGCAACTTGAAAAATAACGATGCCTGGGACCCACCTTCAAAGATTGTGATATAATGGATCAGGAGTGTAGCTTGAGCATTAGATCTTTCAAAGCTATCTGTGAGATTTTAATATGTAGCCAAGATTGAGCAAAACTGAACAGGTGGTTGCTACCAACCAAGCCATAACCTGAGATGGGAGTGAGGTATGGTGACAACCTACATTTCATCTGCTTTGGGTGTGGTGGCCAAAATATACAACAAAGATGATTCCTAATAAGCAACATGTTCAATCCTCACAGTCCCAGTCCTGAGCTAAATCCTAGGGAGACTGATTCAAAATGGTAGCTTACTCCAACTGGATCACCAGGTCTTAGGTAGCAGAACTCACTAAAGAAAAGGATGGTAATGGCAAGACTAAATCTGGGCATCTATCTTAGGCATTGTTTATATGCCCCTTAGGGTTGTAAGTGGTTAGGACCCTCATAGTTCAGGATAATGGACAAAGTTTTCCTTATAGTGGGCAAAAATTGAATTTTTATGGACCCAAACGTCAGCTTTTAGCTTATTCTTATTTGTGCTTATCTACAAGTTTGGACTCACTCCAGGCCCAGGAAGTCTTGGTCTTCCCCTATTCAAAGTCTTTGATAAAGAATCAAAAAAGAATAGGGCTCATGAGTGGCTCGGTTGAGCGTCTGACTTCAGCTCAGGTTATGATCTCACAGTTCATGATTTCGAGGCCCATGTCTGTGCTGTCAGCACAGAGCCTGGAGCCTGCTTCACGTTCTATGTGTCCCTTTCTCTCTGCCCCTTTCCCACTCATACTGTCTGTCTCTCTCTCAAAAATAAATAAACATTAAAAAAAAAAGAATCAGAAATGAAGATGGCAAGAGCCTCAAAGGGCAGCCTTTTCATTTTACACGTGAGGAAATGGGCCCATAGAGGACACTGACTTGTCTAAAGTCACATAGAAAGTTGGAGGTAGAGTTAAGAGTTAGGGTTCAGGTCTTCTAACAATGGGCATGGAAATGCCTTGTATATGATGTATTTAAATGCAAGTCAAGAACTATGTAGAAAATTCTCTTACAGTAGATTGTGTTTTAGAAAATTTCTGACTAATGCAGATATGTTTTAAATTCTTCTTCCATTTTGAGAATATAAATCAAAACACTTTACTAAAGGTGGGGGGCTAGCAGGTGAGAGCCAGGTGCTTGCCACTTATATTAGAGGGGGAAAACAGAAGAGAAAATGATTTGGGGGACAGATTTTTTTTTTTTCAGTGAGCATTTCCATTATCTTTGCTCTGTGATTTCTGAGGGAATGCAGTTAGTGGGCTGGGAGGCATTTTTGACCTAGAGTCAGGATATTGGTCTCAGACTCACACTGACTGCAGCAGACGTATAATATGTCCATATAAGTGAGTATCAGGCCAAGGGTGAGCCACCAGAAGACCCGTCTCCCGGGAGGATTTGGCTAAACAGGGAGACAGACAAAGCAATACAAATAATACTTGGCATTGCACTTTACAGATTATAAAACATTTTTAGGCACCGTTATAGCCATGTCTTAGAAAAGTATACAAGTCAAGCAAGGGTCACAAAATAGGTAGAAACAATTCAAGCTATTTTAAGAGAAAAAGAAAAAGACACTTTATGAATGCTCTGTGGTTTGGAGATACCCATTTCTTAGGTGTCAAAACTAAGTTCAACAAGATCAATGTAACTTGTCAAAATGACACAAGAATAATGATAATGACCAAGTTTTCTTTCTTTTTTCTTTTTTACATTTATTTAGTTTTGACAAACAGAGTGAGACAAAGTGTGAGCGGGGGAGGGGCAGAGAGAGAAGGAGACAGACACAGAATCTGAATCAGGCTCCAGGCTCTGAGCAAGCAGTCAGCACAGAGCCTGATGCGGGGGCTTGAACCCACAAACCGTGAGATCGTGACACGAGCTGAAGTCGGACGCTCAACCGACTGAGCCACCCAGGCGCCCCGTGACCAAGTTTCTTATTTCACATTTAGAGTCTGTTTTACTGTCACACCACAGGTGCCTCATGGCAAATAATGGTAGGCTGAGTTGAGAGGCCAGGAGGCCAGAATTGGCAAGAACAACACTAAGTAGCAAGTTGGGCAAGCCCCAGTTGCCGGACTTGGTATGAGGTTTTGTGGGTTCATGAGTAGTGAGGGGGGTAAAGGTAGGACAGATGCCTGGGGCTGCAGTCAACTTGATGGAGGCAGAGATGCCATTATTAGTGACTGTTTCTAACTTGTCTGTATGCCCAGGTTGTACCTGCTGCACTGAGGAGCATCTAGGCAGCTACGCAACTCAGCCAGCTGAGCTGAGTTTGTCTCTGAAAAGATCACTTAGATATAGCCTCGACCTAATAAAATAACTTAATGGAATTTTTCACTCTGATCAGATGGTTTCAGGACCAGTTAGGATGACTGATCACATTCCCACCGCCGTTCCCTCAGCCTCCCTTCAGTAGAGCTTGTTGGATTGGCTAGAGGCAGGATTTGAATGATGTTGCCTTATGGTTTGCGTCTCTATTTAACTTGGATGCATATTGTGGGACTTACGTAAATTGTTTAACATAAACAGTAAAAGTATTTCTGTGCCATTTCTCTATGTCGAGAGAATAGTAAGGTAGAATAATAGACTTCATTTTAGAGAAAATCAGATAAATTGATCTTTTCATTTGTATGGGTACTGGGAGCTTTCATACTTTGAATTGGAAAGATGAGCCCAAACTCATAAGAACTAAATACCTTATGCCCCGGAAAAGTCTCCTCTGTGGAAAACTGATCTTATAAGAAATCTAAACTATACTCTCTCCAGCCTGTGAAGATTGTGATCATTTTTCACAAGTGATATGTTTACACATCAATTAATACAAAGTCTCTAATTTAGAAAAAATAAATAAATAAACCCTGTGTTTGTGAAAACAGGACATTTCTTTAGTGAAGACTCTGGTGCCTGACCATGAGTTCAGGTTGGATTCTGCCACTTACCATCTGTGTGCCTGTGGGCAAGTTACTTAAACTCCTTTTGCCTCAATTTTCTCATCTATAAAATGGGAATTACCTAGAGGGTGGTTCAGAACATTTATTTAGTCAATTTATGTAAAGCATTAGAGGGCCTAGCACATGGTAAATACTCAACTGGATCATTTTAGTGGTCTCCTCTCTCTTATTTCTGTTTTGTCTCCCTTTTTCCAATTCCTTGCTTATCCAACCCAATCTATATCTGGTTACTAAACAGTCTTCTCAATGAACAACATACACAACTTCCCTACTCAAAAATTCACATTGAGAAGTTTCTTTTACAAAAGAAAGTGGAAACATTTTCACGTATTATATTTTCACATATAATAGGTAACTGAATCAATATGTGTATGCCTGTCTAAACTGTCTAGATCATTGCAGGGGACGGGGGAAGAGGGAGCAGAAGAGCACATGAAATGCTAGGGAAGTTATTGATAGATATTCAGAATGAGATTAGAGTTTAACAGGTAACAGACTTCCACTTCATAAAATAATCCATTAAAATCTTAATGGGTATTTTTCTACCCATTGGTCACCCTGACCTGGCCTTAGAAGTATCAAAGTATCAAAGAGTGAGAAAGTCACATGTAACCATTTTGAATAAGTGTGTATACTCATAAAAATAAATAGAAAATTTTAAAGATCATGATTTTTAATAAAAGATTTTATAGAAGTGCACAACAATACCAGGGAGAGTTGTTAAAAAGCAAAATAATTTTGTCTTCACATGTCATGTATTTATCAACCTGAATTATATAATTAAAATTGTATATTAATATAAAATACACATAATATAGTATATAATATATGCATAATATATAATATATAATATATATTTATTTTATATAAAATGTAATTTTATATAACATAATACCCTCAATATAATTATAATTTGGAATATTTTTAAAATAAGAATTTCTGCCATAAATTAAATAAGTTTGTAAACACAAGTATTTCTCTTGTCTGTGTAAATATATATACATACATGATATATGTATATGTGTATATATGTATATTTACATATACATGATATTTTTAGAATAAGAAATAATGAGAAATTTGGGACATGGGTACTGACAACCATGCCTTTAATTAGCTCAACTTTCTCATTAGGGAATGCTGCTTTTAAAATGTAGGAGATTGCCAAGAATAATGGCTTATCTAATTGAAGGTCATTATAAACAAATTAGAATGTATTTGTGAATTATGCTAGTGATGCATGGTAAATATATGAAGTGATATTCTGGTGTACAAATATGGTGAATATCTGTCCTTCACATTTTTAGTAATTGTTGTTTTCTATTATGTATGTGTTTCCATTTTTCTTATATAAAGAATGTCATTTGGGGAGTAGGAAAATTGCAAAATTGCTGCTGTGCTTTGGGAAAATTTTTCTGGTAAGTAAGTATAAGTTGATTGGATAAGCAAAGGAAGATCTTAATGGGAGATTCTTTGATAAAGAAAAGGGAAGAGGCTGTAAAGAAAATGTTAATTTTTGTTAATATCTGATTTGAAATATCACATATCAAGTACTGATTCAGCAAAATGTTGTTAAGAAAAATATGAAATGTCATTGGAAGAATTATGTTTTTAAAGTATGCTAGCAAAAATATATTAAATCTCAAAATTGGCTTAGCAATTAATAAAACTTTTGAAGATGTCTTCTATGTAGGAAATTCAAAGCACTTTATCATGTATATATTTTCCAAGTGATGGAGAGTTCTGAGGGAATCATCCAGAAGAAACTTAAAAGAAAAATAATATGAAATCATCATGAGTTATTTTCATGCAAATGCATCCACCCATATGACACTGTGGCAATGATCCACTGACACCCCTCCTGTCTTCCCTAGTGGTGGTTTTTTGTTAGGAATAGATGGCCAAGCCTGCTCCACATACAACTCTCCTGCAAAAATGTCTACTTTTCCCCCAGGCCTCCCTCTGGCCACCAAGTATACTCCTACCTGTAGCCAAAAAGAAGACTACAGCCCAGGAGGGCAATTTTATGAGGCATGCTGAGTGTCAGAAGGTATTTAGGGCATTAGAATGGCTTTTGGGCTTCTTTTCTTGGCTCCTGAAAATAAAGGTTAAGGAGTAACTGGACTCAGCATCAGTGATTTTATATAAAAAGTTATATGTTTAGTTCAACCTCATAACAGATGAACTGACTTTTTTTTTAAATAGTTAATGGTTTGGGATGGTTGTAATAGCTCCCTGTAAGAGGTAGTAAAAGAGTTTTGTGGATTGAAGCCAAACTTGCCTTCAGTGGAAAAGCACATGAAGGTAATTGCTCAGAGAACTTGTACACTGAAGAAGAACAGTTCATGACATTTTAACATGATAAATGATGGTGAAAGGCCATTTGGGAATTAATTTCTACTCCATATGAGCCAGAAAGGTGAAAGAGAGAAGAGTAAAACTATTCTTTTATCTGACTTTGGAATGAAAGAAACCAAAATCCTGGGGGAGTTACATTTTCCCTGGAAAGTACAAGCACTTCCCTGAGATTGTACTCTGATTAAAAACAAAAAAGGTTTTTAAAACGTGCACTTTGACATACATCTTCATGTGTACTTCTGCATTTTTACTGAATACCTTTATGCTATTTCTGTAAGCATATTATTCTCCATTGTTCTAAGTTTTGGCATCTAAGGTTCAATATGTATTTGACAGTTCAAAAAGATAATTGTAAGTTTCCCTTCTCTGCTTTTTTTATTATGCAAAATATAGTGAAAACACATGTACTCTTTCTATAAACACAGTACTCAATCATGTTTGCTGTCCCTGCCCATTATTCTACCACTTTAAAAGTTCCCATGCTACTGATTGCTGCTGTCTCAGGTACTTTGTCTCCAGGACCCAATGGTGGTTTTACAATGCTCAGATCAAAGCTCAGTGATTTAACTGTAGCCGTTTTAAGGTTATGGCCCAGAAAATACTAATCAAAAAGTTAATAAAATTGAATAAAATGAAGGTGGAGAGGAGCACTTCTTAGTCCTGCTCTTCCAACTTTCTTGCTCAAAATGCTAATCAGTGTTTATTCATTTGACAGACATCACAGAGTACCTACTATGTACAGAGTCTGTCTAAAGGGCTGGAGATAAGAGATGTGAATAACAGAGTCCTTGCATGAAGAATTTGACACACAACCAAGTTGTGAACAGACCAAGACATCTGAACAAAGTATTAGTTTTTTAAATGTTTTTATTTTATTTCAGAGAGGAGAGAGAGAGAGAGGGAGAGAGGGAGAACATGAGTGAGGTAGGGGCAGAGAGAGAGGGGGACAGAGGATCTGAAGTGGCTCTGTGCTGACAGCAGAGAGCCTAATGTGGGGCTTGAACTCACAAACTGTAGGATCATGACCTGAGCCAAAGTTAGATGCTCAACTGGCTGAGCCACCCAGGTGCCCCAAACTATTACAGTTTTATATAAAATGTGCTATATAACAAAAAAAAAAATGTGACGAAGGTGTGTGTATCAAATAGAAATATTCAGTGCAAATGACACAAAGTACAACTAAACTCAAGGTGTCCCAAACAGCAAAGCTAATTTATTAGCTTACATAGCTAAAACAACTGTTTTTTAAAATTTTGTTTAATTTATTTTTGAGAGAGAGACAGAGAAACAGAGTGCAAGCAGGGGAGGTGCAGAGAGAGAGAGGGAAGGAGACACAGAATCCTAAGCAGGCTTCAGGCTCTGAGCTGTCAGCACAGAGCCTGACACAGGGCTCGAACTCATGAACCATGAGATCATGACCTGAGCTGAAGTCAGGTGCTTAACTGACTGAGCCCCCCAGGTGTCCCATAACTAAAACAGATATTTCTGATCCATGACAAAAACAGATCCAACAGCTCAAAAGTATGACAAGAGTCCTGGTTTCTATTTATCTTTCTGTTCTGCCTTCCATAATATGGGTATGTTATGGGCTGAGTTGTGTTCCAAAATTCATATGTTGATGTCCTAACCCCTAGTACCTACAAGGTGACTGTGCTTGGATATAGGGTCTTTAATGAGGAGATTAAGTTAAAATGAGGTCATATGCTTGAGTCCTAATCCAGTCTCAATGGCATAAGGTTGGTATAAGATGAGATTAAGACACAGACATAGGGGCGCCTGGGTGGCGCAGTCGGTTAAGCGTCCGACTTCAGCCAGGTCACGATCTCGCGGTCCGTGAGTTCGAGCCCCACGTCAGGCTCTGGGCTGATGGCTCAGAGCCTGGAGCCTGTTTCCGATTCTGTGTCTCCCTCCCTCTCTGCCCCTCCCCCGTTCATGCTCTGTCTCTCTCTGTCCCAAAAAAAATAAGTAAACGTTGAAAAAAATTTTTTTTTAATTTAAAAAAAGACACAGACATACACAGAAGGAAAACCATGTGAAGACAGAGGGAGAAGGCAACCATCCACAAACCAAGGAGAAAGGCCTCAGAAGACAGCAATGCTGCAGACACCTTGGCCTCGTATTTCCAGCTGACAAATTTTAATAAAGTGAATTTCTGTTGCTTACACCACCCAGTCTATGGTACTTTACTATGGCAACCCTAGCAAACTAATACAAGATAGCATCTCAAGCTTAATGGTGGCTCCCATCAACTCTTGGCATCATCGTTGGGGATACAAAATACCATCAGCAGTTCCAGACTTTATTATTTCTCACTATATCATCCAAGTACTACAACAGAAAGCTTCTAGTAGCTCTCCACAAGTTTTAGGATTCTCACTCTTTCCTATGCCCTTGTCTGAGCAGTTGCTGTGCTTGAGGAATGGGATCCTTGGATTGGCTTAAGCCACCCCTGAGGATAGGTGGGGGTCACATCCATCCAAACCACAGAAGGTAAAATCCTCAAAAGAAAATCAAGTTATGCTGGTGAGGCACAGCTATGGAGGTCACCAACAAAGATCCAAAGAAAGGGGTCAAATAAGTCCACCTAGGAAAACTGAGCAAAAGTAACCATAAGGGGTTTGGGTTGGGTGTTGGAAAATTAATAGACATTCAGCAGGTAGAGAAGGACTCAAAGGATAGTCCAGACAAAGGAAACAGCATATGAGAGGGCAGAAAAGGCACGAAAGAGCCTTTTGTGTTTCATAGGGTGATCAACTTGTCCCAGTTTTCCTGGGACTGTATCTTATTTAAAATAGAAATCTCAGGGTGCCTAGGTGGCTTAGTCGGTTAAGTGTCCAACTTTGGCTCAGGTCATGATTTCACAGTCCGTGAGTTCAGGCCTCGTGTCAAGCTCTGTACTGACAGCTCAGAGCCTGGAGCCTGCTTCAGCTTCTGTGTCTACCTCTCTCTCTGTCTCTGTCTCTGTCTCTCTCTCTCTCTCAAAAGTAAATAAACATAAAAAATGTTTTTAAATAGAAATCTCACATTCCAGGACCCCCTCAGTCCTGGACCAACTGGAATGGTCGGTCACTATATGTTTGGAGAATTGTGGGCAAAGTTTATGGGGCAAAGTGGCTGGAGATAAGACTGGGAAGGTTGGTTGCAAACAAGTTTGTACTAGAGAGGAAATCTATATTGTCCGTCTGAAACATTTGTTGAAAAGGTAAATTGTAAGGTATTATTCCATGGAGGATAATGAGACTCTATGTAAATAATATGAATTCCATGGACATTTTGCAACTTGAGGTATTTCAGGAAGTTCATGGAAGTTCATGGGACTTGAGGATTATATCGCATTTGGGAACAGCAGACAGTTTTAGGTCAACTCTTCTGACTAGGAGGCATTAAAGGATAGCACAGTGCTGGGGACATTGTGAGTCTCTACAAATACTACTTGATTCTTGGTTATCAAGCCTCCCTTCATAACTTGAATTCGTTCTTTGCCTTCAATTACCCTCTCTGTGTATCTGCCTCTTACAACTGTCTCTCTTTTTTTTAACTTCATGCCTTCATTTCAAACTGCCCACCTGGAGCTTCAAATTCACAATATCTACCACTAACTTCTCACCTTCCCTCCAATATTACCTCTTTTGCCAACTTCCTTACATCTGTTGAGAAGGCTACTGTTCTCCCAATCACCCAGCCCACACCATGGAATACATTGCAACCACTGAAAAGAAGATCCTGGAGAAAACAAAGTGGCAAGCACTGGATGTTTAGAATGATCCAATATTTATAAAAAGAATGTGTGTGTATTTTTACATATATGAAAATATGTAGGAAAATGCCCAGAAGTATATATACCAAACTCTTAACAGTTACTATCTTGAGAATGTCTGGTAAGAAATGGGTTGAGGGGAATCCTTTTACTTTTTATTTTACATACATCTCTATTATTTGAATGTTTATAGAGTAAGCATATATAGCTACTTTCCAAATAAAGATATACATGTTCACTATACAAATTTTTAATTGCAGATAAACATAAAGAACAATAGAAATCTGAAATTTTACCACCAGAGGTACTGTAAACAGTCTTCTGGGGAACAGCCTACCAGACCTCCCCCTGGGCCCCGTGCTGATATAGACACAGAGACTGAACTTAGAGGCTCTCCCCCACCTGCCTCAACACCCTGCCTGCTGCCTGAGACCCCTGTATGTTGTATAGAAAGCCCTCCTATCACTTGTGCATCTGCAAGGTCTCTGGAACCTGTCAGTCTCCATTTCCACCATCATCACCCTTGCTGAGCTCTTATTAACTCCCTCCTGCTCTGCAGCAGTAGCATCCTAATGGCTCTCACTTCTTTCCTCTCTACTTCCTTGCATCCAATTTCCCCACAGCAACCAGATTAACTGTCCTAGTTCTGATCATGTTAGCACTTTGTTCAAAAAGCTTCAGTGACTTTCTATTGCCTATAAAAGAAAGTCCAAACTCCATGATCTGGACTTTCATTGTTCCCTTGGGAACTTTTCTTCCCCTCCTCTAGTTCGTATTGTTTTCTCTGACAGGACAGGAATACCATCATACCCAGGTATTTCCATTAATTAAAATTCCCCTCCTTCAGATACATACACACATGTGAGAAAATGTTTGTACAAGGATGTTCATTGTAGTCAAGTCTATATTGGAGAACATTAAAGCCAATGTAAATGTCCACCAATAAAAGACTGATTAAGTAAATTATAGAAATGCAAGTGTCCAAAGAGATACAGTTACAGCTATTAAAATGATACAGATACAGATTCTTATATATAGGCATGGGGAAAGTCTACAGAATATTGTCAATCAAAAGAGTAGGTTATATAACAGTTTATAAATACTTTTTTTTAAAGTGCTCATATTGGTAGAGCTCTCTAGAAATACGTCATCCAATAACAGGTAAACTCTAGGTGGTTAAATTGGTTGATTTTTATTTTGTTCTTGGTAGTTTTCCACTTAATTTGAAGTTTTATGAATACAATCACAACTACAGAAGTTACCATTTTTTTGAGAGCTATTTGCCAAATACTGTCTTGGTGTTTTGCATATAACTATTTAGTCCTTATGTCCAAACTTTGAGGATGGTTATCATCACCTTCATAGAAGAATAAACTGAGGGCCAGAGAGTGAATAGTTATTCCCAGGGTCATATCATTAGTAAGAAACAGAGATAAAATTCAAGTTTCCATCTTTCTAATTCCAAAAGGCATATTCATAGGCCATATTCATTATGTTACATGATAATGAATTATTATTTTTACAAAAAGAATAAAGCTACTAAAATATGTTTTCCTAGTTATATAATGTCACACTCAATTGCTCTACTCCCCAAAACCCTCTCTTGTCCCTATATCCAGAAGTATGATGTGGTAAGAAGATGAGAACACAATGAGAGATATATCAGAAACACATATAAAAGTTTTTGTTTTTTAATATAAATAACATCGTTCTATGTATTACATTTTTTTATAAAAATATCTGACTGTTCATACCTGAAAGTGTGCTGTGAACATCTTTATTGTAATTTATTGTATGGATGTGTATAAAATCATTTAACGTGTATGGCCAATAATGTTGTTTATAAATTTTGCTGTTGTAAACAAAAGCAAAATGAGCATCCTCATCTGAATCTATGTCTGTACACATGTGACACTGTTTTGTAATATTGCATTCCCAGAAATACACTTCCTAGGCTAAAACAAAATACAGGTCTTTTCCTTTTCCAGTGTCAGAATTTCAAAAAGTTTTAGCTTTAGTGAGAGAATCTGATCTAGGAACCAGCTGGCTGGACTCTAGTGGCTTGGTTTCACCCTCACATCCTCCCTAGGCATTGGCAACTCTCTGCACACATGTCATTGCATCATCTCCAAACGGGCTTGTAGAGGAAGACCAAACTGGGCTGTGAATTGCCTGAGTTCTGATGAATGCTTGACCACCAAGTTGCTTTGTGATCCTCAGCAAAAAATGATGCCTCTGGTGACTTTCATTTCTTCTTTCTAAATAAGATCCTTCCAGATCTACATTCAGTGTTTCTTTTTTTTTTTCTAATTTTTTTTCATGTTTATTTATTTATTTTTTATATTTATTTTTTAATATGAAATTTATTGTCAAATTGGTTTCCATACAACACCCAGTGGTCATCCCAAAAGGTGCCCTCCTCAATGCCTATCATCCACTTTCCCCTCCCTCCCACCCCCCATCAACCCTCAGTTTGTTCTGAGTTTTTAAGAGTCTCTTATGTTTCGTCTCTCTCCCTCCCTAACCTTTTTTTATCTTCCCCTCCTCCATGGTCTTCTGTTAAGTTTCTCAGCATCCACGTAGGAGTGAAAACATATCGTATCTGTCTTTCTCTGTATGACTTATTTCATTTAGCATAACAATCTCCAGTTCCAGCCACGTTGCTACAAAAGGCCATATTTCATTCTTTCTCATTGCCATGTAGTATTCCATTGTGTATATAAACCACAATTTCTTTATCCATTCATCAGTTGATGGACATTTAGGCTCTTTCCATAATTTGGCTATTGTTGAAAGTGCTGCTATAAACATTGGGGTACAAGTGCCCCTATGCATCAGTACTCCTGTATCCCTTGGGTAAATTCCTAGCAGTGCTATTGCTGGGTCATAGGGTAGATCTATTTTTAATTTTTTGAGGAACCTCCACACTGTTTTCCAGAGTGGCTGCACCAGTTTGCATTCCCACCAACAGTGCAAGAGGGTTCCCGTTTCTCCACATCCTCGCCAGCATCTATAGTCTCCTGATTTGTTCATTTTGGCCACTCTGACTGGCGTGAGGTGGTATCTGAGTGTGGTTTTGATTTGTATTTCCCTGTTGAGGAGCGACGTTCAGCATCTTTTCATGTGCCTGTTGGCCATCTGGCTTCATAACTGGCTTTTATGATGTTTAAGTATGTTCCTTCTATCCTGACTTTCTTGAGGGTTTTTATTGAGAAAGGATGCTGAATTTTGTCAAATACTTTTTCTGCATTGATTGACAGGATCATATGGTTCTTATCTTTTCTTTTATTAATGTGATGTATCACGTTGATTGATTTGCGAATGTTGAACCAGCCCTGCAGCCCAGGAATGAATCCCACTTGATCATGGTGAATAATTCTTTTTATATGCTGTTGAATTTGATTTGCTAGAATCTTTTTGAGAACTTTTGCATCCATATTAATCAGGGATATTGGCCTGTAGTTCTCTTTTTTTGCTGGGTCTCTGTCTGGTTTGGGAATCGAAGTAATGCTGGCTTCATAGAAAGAGTCTGGAATTTTTCCTTCCCTTTCTATTTTTTGGAACAGCTTGAGAAGGATAGGTATTATCTCTGCTTTAAATGTCTGGTAGAATTCCCCTGGGAAGCCATCTGGTCCTGGACTCTTGTTTGTTAGGGGAGATTTTTGATAACTAATTCAATTTCTTTGCTGGTTATTGGTCTGTTCAAGTTTTCTATTTCTTCCTGTTTGAGTTTTGGAAGTGTGTGGGTGCTTAGGAATTTGTCCATTTCTTCCAGGTTGTCCAGTTTGTTGGCATATAATTTTTCATAGTATTCCCTGATAATTGCTTGTATTTCTGAGGGATTGGTTGTAAAAATTCCATTTTCATTCATGATTTTATCGATTTGGGTCCTCTGTCTTTTCTTCTTGAGAAGCCTGGCTAGAGGATTATCAATTTTGTTTAGTTTTTCAAAAAACCAACTCTTCGATTCATTGATCTGGTCTACAGTGTTTTTAGATTCTATATTGTTTATTTCTGCTCTGATCTTTATTATTTTTCTTCTTCTGTTGGATTTAGGCTGCCTTTGCTGTTGTGCTTCTATTTCCTTTAGGTGTGCTGTTAGATTTTGTATTTGGGATTTTTCTTGTTTCTTGAGATAGGCCTGGATTGCAATGTATTTTCCTCTCAGGACTGCCTTTGGTGCATCCCAAGGCGTTTGGATTGTTGTATTTTCATTTTCGTTTGTTTCCATATATTTTTTAAATTTCTTCTCTAATTGCCTGGTTGACCCATTCATTCTTTAGTAGGGTATTCTTTAACCTCCATGCTTTTGGAGGTTTTCCAGACTTTTTCCTGTAGTTGATTTCAAGCTTCATAGCATTGTGGTCTGAAAGTATGCATGGTATAATTTCAATTCTTGTATACTTATGAAGGGCTGTTTTGTGACCCAATATGTGATCTATCTTGGAGAATGTTCCATGTGCACTCGAGAAGAAAGTATATTCTGTTGCTTTGGGATGCAGAGTTCTAAATATATCTGTCAAGTCCATTCTATCCAATGTATCATTCAGGGCCCTTGTTTCTTTATTGACCGTGTGTCTAGATGATCTATCCATTTCTGTAAGTGGAGTGTTAAAGTCCCCTGCAATTACCACATTCTTATCAATAAGGTTGCTTATGTTTATGAGTAATTGTTTTACATATTTGGGGGCTCCCGTATTCGGCGCATAGACATTTATAATTGTTAGCTCTTCCTGATGGATAGACCCTGTAATTATTATATAATGCCCTTCTTCATCTCTAGTTACAGCCCTTAATTTAAAGTCTAGTTTGTCTGATATAAGTATGGCTACTCCAGCTTTCTTTTGGCTTCCAGTAGCATGATCGATGGTTCTCCATCCCCTCACTTTCAATCTGAAGGTGTCCTCAGGTCTAAAATGAGCCTCTTGTAGACAGAAAATAGATGGGTCTTGTTTTTTTGTCCATTCTGATACCCTGTGTCTTTTGGTAGGAGCATTTAGTCCATTTCCATTCAGTGTTATTATTGAAAGATATGGGTTTAGAGTCATTGTGATGTCTGTAGGTTTCATGCTTGTAGTGATGTCTCTGGTACTTTGTGGTCTTTGCAACATTTCACTCACAGAATCACCCTTAGGATCTCTTGTAGGGCTGGTTTAGTGTGGTTTATTGTCCTTTGGTTTTTGTTTGTTTGGGAAGAACTTTATCTCTCCTTCTATGCTGAATGACAGACTTGCTGGATAAAGGATTCTCGGCTGCATATTTTTTTCTGTTCATCACATTGAAGATTTCCTGCCATTCCTTTCTAACCTGCCAAGTTTCAGTAGATAGCAGTGCCACTAGTCTTCTGGGTCTCCCTTTATAAGTTAGAGTGTGTTTATCCCTAGCTGCTTTCAGAATTTTCTCTTTATCCTTGTATTTTGCCAGTTTCGCTATGATATGTCATGCAGAAGATTGATTCAAGTTATGTCTGAAGGGAGTTCTCTGTGCCTCTTGGATTTCAATGCCTGTTTCTTTCCCCAGACCAGGGAAGTTCTCATGTATGATTTGTTCAAGTACACCTTCAGCCCCTTTCTCTTTCTCTTCTTCTGGAATTCCTATGATACAGATATTGTTCCATTTGATTGCATCACTTAGTTCTCTAATTCTCCCTACATGCTCCTGGATTTTTTTTATCTCTCTTTTTCTCAGCTTCCTCTGTTTCCAAAATTTTACCTTCTAATTAACCTATTCTCTCCTCTGCCTCTTCAATCCGAGCTGTGGTCACCTCCATTTTATTTTGCACCTCATTTATAGCATTTTTTAGCTCCTCATGACTATTTCTTAGTCCCTTGATCTCTGTAGCAATAGATTCTCTGCTGTTCTCTATACTTTTTCAAGCCCAGCGATTAGTTTTATGACTATTATTCTAATTTCTTGTTCCATTATATTGCTCAAATCATTTTTGATCAATCCGTTAGTTGTCGTTACTTCCTGGAGTTTCTTTTGAGGAGAATTCTTCCATTTCATCATTTTGGATAGTCCCTGGAGTAGCACGGGACTGCAGGGCACTTCCCCTGTGCTCTCTGGAGTAACTTGTGTTGGTGGGCGGGCCACAGTCAGACCCGATGTCTGTCACCAGCCCACCACTGGGGCCACAGTCTGACTGGTGTGTACCTTATCTTCCCCTCTCCCATGGGCAGGACTCACTGTTGAGTGGTGTGGACCCTGTCTGGGCTAATTGCACAGTGCCAGGCTTGTGGTGCTGCTTTGATGGAATCTGGTGTATTAGCCGGGATGGATCCTCTTCCATGGGCCTCTTGTCTATGCTTGGCTCTGGAGAATCTGTTCTGCTGGTCTTCTGGTGGTTTTCTGGATTATTTAGGCAGGTGTGGGTGGAATCTAAGTGATCAGCAGGAGGAGGTTTTCCCAGCATCCTCCTATGCCACCATCTTCCCCTGGATCCTTCGTGGGGAATACCCCCCACCTGGCAGTCGCCCCACGTCTGCAGTGGGGCCATCTGGCTTTGTCTCCCGTGGCATCATGCTCCAGTGCTCGCTCTCCCTTACATTCATTGTTTCTTAAGTCTAAAGATAAGAATACTGTTTTGTCATTCTGAGCTTTTAGATTTAGGAAAATAATATATATGCCATAAAGGGTTACCTTACCTCATTGGAAGTTCAAATGGTATGGTGATAAGACCATATTAAAGGCATTTATAAAAGTCCATGGTAAAGAGTTCATTATGGTTCATTAAATCCCCTCATGCTTTTATCCACTTCAGTTACTGTATTTCCTGTAAACGGAATTTATGGCAGGACCATGTTAACACCATTTCATATTCTGCTGTGCTATTACCCATTGAGCTTGAATCAATTGAATGAAAGAAGCCTTTTTGAGTGTATTGATTTTCATTTATCCAAACTCATCTGTTTGCTTTGCTGCATGCTCATTCAGGAGAATAGTGCACAGCTAAACTTCTCCATGGTGTTGCTTTTTTCCCTTAAGCATTTAATACTAGAATATGCATATGACAAACACTAAGAACTGCAGAATATTTTCTGGGAACATAGTTTTCTATGGGTGATATAAGAGCCTGGATCTCTTACCCATGTCAGAAAGAATGCTGCCTAAAGCAAGATATTACAGCCTCTCTCCCTGCATGAAGGCAGCTACCCTCTCCCACTCTCCTAGCCCCTAGGGGACTCAGTCCAGAGATTCTGCCTTCCTCCACCCCAAAACAAGGAGAGGAGTGTTGTCAAGATGATGATTCTTCTAAATGTAAAGTTTTGTTCACTGTCAGGAAGCTGGGTATTCTGCTGCTCTGCAAAGAAACACTCTTGCTTCTTTGGCCAAAGATCAAACTGAAGTCTGGACAAAAATGTGTAATAAAGAAATAAATGCTTTAAATGTACATTTTACTGTCCTTTCTCTTAATCCTAGCTTAGTGTGTGTGTGTGTGTGTGTGTGTGTGTGTGTGTGTGTGTGTATGAGAGAGAGAAAATTCATTTTGACCCATAGGATTTTGGAGGTAAAAAGTATTTTAACAGTTTTGATTGAATTATTGTATTAGTCAATAGGTAATGTGTGACCACGTGATGTAGTATTGTCCTAAGCTTATAGTAAATAGATCTTGACTTCTGCTTAAGTAAATACTGAAATTTATTTACCTGGGAGAAATACTGGCTAAGTATTGGCCAAGGTCAATATTTCCTTTGAGTTGTAATAAATATTTCTATACCCTGAAATAAGATTTTATGTTATAGTTAATGATTAGATGTAATCCAGTGCACAGGAGAAATAAAATTATCAGGATAATTCTAGGGCATCTTTGTTTTATGCTTAATGTTGTAAAGGAAAATCACTGTTGGTTTAAGCAAGATCGGATGGTAGATGTTGGCATAGATGTTGACTTGGCCTGAATTCTCATTGTGAAATAGAAGATGAATAAAATTTATTTATGAAAAGCTCAAGTTATTTAAATAGACCAGTGAGTAGACATTGCTGACTTAAATGAATAATTGACTCTAACAAAAGTTTAAATATGACACTAATTAATAATTGAGCTTATTATTTTCCCTCATGCATTTCCGTACTATGTGCAATGTTACACAACTTTATTTGTAGAAAGAATATTTTTGAAAAAAAACTATTTTCATTTAAAAAGCAATTATACTGTAGTAAATAAAACATTTGAATGTTACTTGGTTAGGGGCTAGGAACAATACAGTGGTATACCTTCAAGAAGATTATAATCTGAATACAATATTTTACAGTTATGAAGAATATGAGATTTGAAATCCTAATGAATTTGAATTCCAGCTCTGACACTGTGAGCTCCAACATTTTCTGAGACTTAGTTTCCTAATCTATCAAAATGAGATGAGATAATTGTCCTCATAGGATCTTAGTAAAAATTAAAACTGTAAAGCACTGAAAATGTTCCTAGCAAAAGGAGAGCCCTCCAGAAGTGGTAGCTATTTTAATGATGCATTGCTTAAGTGACAGATGAAAATATTCTTATGGAGGTGATCCAAGGAGGTACACAATTACTGAATTTAAAATGAAACATTATTTTTGCCTAGATTTCAGAGAAGAGAGCTCTTATGAGTGAGCTGCAGGGTAAGTCAACTCTTTAAGGAAGAGGTAGGATTTGAACTAGAGATTGAGAGAGGACTAGGGTTTTCTTAGTTGGTAGATAAAACTAGAGGTAATGAACATTACAACTGCAAATGAAATAGCAGTCATCTACTCAGTGATGGCCCCAAGCACGTCCTCCTTAATTTTCTCTCCTTCATTAATTATCATATTAATATTTCTTCCAGGTTTTTAATATTTTTCCAACCCTTTCTTCTGGGTCTCCTGTGTTGGTACTGCTTCTGCCTGTTTTATTTCCTCCAATTGAAAACTAACTTTAAGTAATAAGTAAACAAAATAAAACAAGAGAATGAAAACCACCCAAAGTCTCACTTTCTAATTAATATACAACCTTTCATTACTATTTGATGAAGTGCCTTCCAAAGCATTCTGTATCTCTTTGTCTTTCTGTTTGTCTCTCTCACTATGTGCATACATGTGCCCTCCCTCACATACACACACACAAACACACATTTAATATGATCTAAATAAGGTCATAATGTAAATGCATTTCGTCATTGAAAAAATTTCAATATGCCATAAATATATTTCCATGTCAAAATACAACTTTATTATATTTAAATGAGTTTATCACATTTGATTGTATATATGTTAACACAATTTAATAAACTCATTAATGGACATTTTAGTTTTTTCCAATATTTCTTTATGAAAAAGTATGATAGTGCTACAGTTACAATCCTTTTACATTCATTTTGGCCCACTGATAAGATTATTACTTTAAGAAAAATTCTTGCGGGCGCCTGGGTAGCTCAGTTAAGCATCCGACTTCAGCTCAGGCTCAAATCATGATCTCATGGCTTGTGAGTTCGAGCCCTGTGTTGGGCTCTGTGCTGACAGCTCAGAGCCTGGAGCCTGCTTCAGATTCTGTGTCTCCCTCTCTCTCTCTGCCCCTCCCCCATTCTCTCTCTCTCTGTCTCTCTCTGTCTCTATCTCTCAAAAATACACATAAAAATTAAAGAAAAATTCTTAGGAGGGGAAGAGGAATCAATCAGTGTATGCACATTTAAAACTTTGGTGTTTAGAGCCAGAAACAACACATAAAATCTTCACATTTTCATTTCAGAGGACTTTTTTAAGAAGAAACTAGCCTCAATCTTAACATTCATAACAAATAAAACAGCTGCCCTTTTAAAATTCATGTTTGAAACTAAAATTTAAAAAAATAAGAATATGTAACTAGAAGTAGTTATGCGTGCTTTTGTAGAAGGCAAAGTCTTAACAATAGAAAAAATTATGTGAAGGAAAAAAAATGATCAAATTGGTTTTGTTGTAGAAAGTCTTGCCCATTAAGCTAACCAAAGTTTTTCATTTAAATGCCTGACTACACAGTTAAATCAGTTGGCTTTCTGGCACAATTTGTCTGACATTTTAGATGAGTTATTGTGGAATGTTGAACCAAACTGATCATTTTAAGTCTCTTGCATAGAGAACCTGTGAGCTGATAACAATTTAGCCCATTTTATGTCATTCTCTCTTCTCATTTCTCCTAAGACTCTAGGAATAACTCACTTCTTAGTCATCAGTCACCTTACTCTCTTGTTTATATAAGAAGCTTCCCCTTTTCATGACCTCAGTTTTTCCAAGTGTGGCTCTTATTATGAAGGGTGTGGTTTTGCTAAATTTCGTTTATGTGTCAGAATCTAAATCACTTTTTAAATTTAATTCATACTTTTATCAGAGTAGGCTGGATTTGATGATTCTGTCCTATTGGAGTATGTTTCCGATGTCAAACCCGTGGTTGCCTGAGAGAGGGAGAGGAAACTGGCCACAAAAGGGCACAAGAGAACTTCTTGAGATGGTAATAGAGACAGAACTATGCAAATTTGTACAAATGTATAGTACTGTATACCTAGAAAGGGTGAAATTGACTGTATTTGAGTTATACCTAAATAAATAATAAAATACAAACACATGCTTAAAAGGAAAAAAAAAAGATGAACCTTAAAAAGTCCCTCCTGAAAAAGAGCTGTTTGCCTTGAGTCCTGTAAGATATTAAAATGTATTTGAAAGCAAAAGAATTAAAGCAGTTGCTCATTTACAGGAGAAAAGACAGGTCACTAGCAGAGAAGATATGAGCAAAACTTCATTCTACATGATAATTAAATATATGGTAAGAAGATCTCACCAAACTAATGGAGACAAACAAGAGTTTTCAGCAAATAGTTGTAGAATATGAACTGGTGAACACTTTTCAGTTTAGATGTATACCTCACATAAAATAAGTTTCATATGGATTTGTACATAATCAGTATCACATCTTAAAAAATAAAAGCATTTTCCAAGACTCTAAATATTTAGAAATATTATAAATAAATGACCAAAATAGAGCCAACTGTCTAGAACCTATATTCTCATATAAATAAAATTTTAACAAGAAAAATAGTAAGTGGAAGAAGGTATTCATTCCCATAAAATACAGCAAAAAGGGTTATATGTTTGCTATCCTATAGTACAATGTAATTGATAAGAAACTATGAAATTGTTCAATAGATGCTTAATCACACTAGCCACAAAATTAAATATAACCACCAAACCAAACTTATGGAAATGCTTTAATATGGTAAATATAAAAATGCACATTATCTTGATCATAGCATGCTACTATGTTATGTGAACAGTTATATTGATGAGGTCTTTTCTTGCTCTTGATGTTAGAAATTTGTATGTACCATTCAGAAAGACATGTCTGAAATATAAAAACATTCCCCATTCCCTCTTCTGGTCATTTTTTTTACCTTTAACATTTTAAATAAAGGAAAACAATATTATAGAAAGGTATTTATTATACCATTATTTACTATAATGAGAAAGGGAAATCAATTTAATGTTAACCCTTGTGCTAGATAGAATGGTATGTAATCATTACAATTTTAATTGCGCAAACTATAAAACAGCATGGGAAGTAATTGTTATGATCTTAAATGAAACAAGCAGAATACAACCTTGTGTGCATATTATCTACTCAACTGTGTTTTCAAGGAGCCATGTAGTAGAGGAAAAAAAGAAAATGCTGCCTGAGGGAGAACAGCAAATGTTATACAGCTCACAGGCAGTATTCTAAAATCTTTTTGTGCATTATCTCATCAAATCCTTACAATTCTAGGACTTTCAGTTAGGAATTTGTGCTACAGAGAAGTTAAGTAACTTTCCCAAAGTCACAAAACTATGAGTGCAATTGCCAGTGTTTGAACTCAGACAGTCTGTTTGGTAACTATTATCCTGTATTGCTTCATTGTCCCATATTCCCTGAAACACACAAATGGATGTAATTGTGTTAGGCTGTAGTTGTGATAACAGTACCTGTGACTTTGACTTTCCAGTCTTTTTGTAATATTCTTAATTAAACATGTCTTTTAAAAATGCTTGAGTGGAAGGCATTAAAGGCTTTATGGGAAAGGGTGGAAAGTATGAAAGAGAATGTAGGAATCACAACCACCAGACTAAGCCAAAGGAAATTGCCCTCTTCCTACAAGGTTGAGGGTTCCATCAGTTCTGACATGACCAGCAGAGAAGCCAGTGTGTGCTCTGCAGGAGTATATGGGGAGGGAGGAGGGCTGGGGGCGGGGGGGGGGGGACAGAAGGGCCATCCTATTTCTTGATTGGCTCTCCCTTAAAGTCTGTTGGACTCAGTGGAAGAACAAAATATATCCTGTGAAATTCCATAGTGGGTTGTGATGCACTTGAATCAAATGTTTGGTCCTCTCTGATTCACCTGGGCTTAACTATCAATACCATAGGTAGCAAGAAACTTGAATTACTAGTCCCAGTACATGGTCATTATTTTGTATCACATAGGAAAAACAGAAAGAATACTGGAAACGGAATGTGGTTCTGTTTTCTCAACTCAGTAAAAAAATATATTGCCCCAGGTCCATTTGGAGCAGTTATATTAGTTATACATATAGCTATAGGCTAAATTACTTATTAAAGTCCATCAGAACAGTATTGACTAAAATTGTGTAATTTATTGCCAGTTATTGGAAAAGATGAGACAATTTGCTGTAATGCCTTAGGCTGCAATTGGGGAAAAAATCAGAATTATAAAAATTGCCCATATTTCTAAAAGTACCACTAGGAACGAAAAAAACAACAACATTGATTCTCTTACTTTGTCATCTAAATATAAAGCATGTTTCTTTTTTGGCAGAAAAGCCAGCAATTCTTGTAATAAAACTTACCCTGGAGGGTATGTAAGAATAAGCTTAGAAAAAATGTGAATAAAAGAAATCATAAAGAATTACTTGGAGCTATAGTTGTTGATCATGAGGATTAGGTCTGACAGGAAAATATATCCTTTGGGAAATCCTATTAATTCTTAATAGCAAATTTTGTTACAACCTGTACAATTGTTGCAGTGTATCTGCTGCTGAAAACCTACTTTATTTGAGAAACAGAGGTTTCTAATGCCCTGAGATCTACCCTACATGAAATGTGACTACAAAATTTAAATATGAAGATAAGAAACAAATAAACAAAATCTAAAATCTAAAAGTTCATAAATGTTGAATGGATAGAGCATCTGGATTTGTAGGCATTTTCCTTTTGATGTTTCCACATACTGAATTTCAAATAGAGATTCACTGAAATCCAGAAGAAACTGGTATGGCTAATATTTCAAGTGCTAAGTAGACTACAAAACATATTTTGAAAAGATTATCTTCTTTGTGAATAATTTGATTCCCTCTTTTTTCCCACCCCAGTTGTCTTTCAGTCTTCAGTACAGACAGCCTCTTATTCCAAAATACAGGTTAAAAGTGTCTCTAAATAAAACGTGTCTTGTTTCTAATGGACACAGATTCACTCTGAAATGGGCTATTTCTTATCTCTTATTAAGGGTATTGATCTCTTTGAAGCATTTTTCAGTAAACTTTAGTCTCCACTATCTATTTGATGTCCCAGAGTCCTGTTATTACAGATACAAAACAAAAATATCCCAGTTTAAAAGGACCTCTAATGCCTCAGTGATTTGGTTTTATAAATGTGATTTCAGCTTTGCCTTGTTTTGGACCGTTTAATAGAATCTATCAGACCATGGAGTCTTTCAGCAAACCTCAAGGTTTCTGAAAGCAACACAATAAGGTAAGATGGACTGTGTCTGCAAGGTGTGTTCCCAGTGGTCTTTGGACAGTGGGCTTTCACAATTCCAAAAATAATGTAGTAAAACATGCTACAATTGGAGAAACAATTTTAAGGCCCTGATTCTATAGTATATCCTATAAATTAAGTTTGTAGGTTAACTTAAAATTTGCATTTCAGGGAACTTAATCTCCAAAACTCATTATTTCAAAAATTTCCTAAACTATACCCAGATTCAGTATTTTAACAGTAATGGAATAAAGACATTCCAATACAAGAAGTGTAGATGAGGTCCCAAACTCATGCCCACAAGAGCCAGGCAGGTAACATAAAGGGGTGAATCCAGACACATGTTGGATAAGGTGGAGGAAAGCTCTAAGGAAGCAGTGGAGAATTCGGACCCCAGCTAGTTGTCAAACAAAACCCATCCACAAGCCAGATGTGGCTCCCAGAGGACACCAGTCAGAGACCTCCGGTGCAGATAATCAAACTGAATGTGTCCTGTACTCATCCTGGGATGTCTTTTGACTATTACCTTTTAGACTAAGCCTTGACCCAATGAGATACCATTTCATACCTACTAGTATGGCTATAATAAAAAGGACGGACAATGCCAAGTGTTGATGAGGATGCAGAAAAATTGAAACCCTCACACATTGCTGGTGGAATATAAAATGATAGAGCTTTTTTTGAAAACACTTTGGCAGTTCCTTGAAAAGTTAAACATAGAGATATCGTATGACCCAGCAATTTCACTCCTAAGTATATACCTAATAGAATAGAAAACATACACCCATACAAAATCTTGTATACTGTATATGGCAACACAGATAAAATGCAGAAACAACCCAAATGTCCATCAAATGATAAATGGATAAACAAAATATGTTTAACAATAAAATTATTCAGCAGGAATAATTAAGCAGGAAATGAAGTACTGCTACAACATGGATGAACCTTGAAAGCATTATGCTAAGTGAAAGAAATCAGATGCAGAAGGCCACATATTATAGGATTCCATTTATAGAAAACATCCAGAGTACATAAATCCATGGAGATAGAAAATAGATTAGTGACTATCAGGAATTAGGGAAAGAAGGCATTGGGACATGATTGTTAATGGGTACAGGATTTTTTGGAGGGAGTAAAGAAAATGTTCTGGAATTAGCAGGAATGATTTCACAAGTCTGTGACTATATTAAACACTGCTGAATTGTCTACTTTAAAGGAGAGAATTTTATAGTGTTTAAATTGCATCTCAATAAAAATCAGCATTGATGTGAGTTTACTGGTTTTACTTTCTCTTAAAAGCTTCATGCTGACACATAGAGAACTTTCTCCTTAAACCCACTACCCATCTTTGAGTTCCTTGTTCTTAATTTTTCACATATGTGGTCTCACTTCTGCATCTCTTTTTGGCAACTTCAAAAGTGTTGTTACATTATCTGGGAATAATGGAGTAGGAATCTCCTCCTCCAGTAGGAGGTAATTAGGTAAAGAAGAATTTGGGAGCTCTGGGAATAGAAACAGGAAGTAAGGTAAAAGTTATGGCAGGAGTTGAAACTTTTATAGTGAAGTCTTGGGAGAAATAAAGGAAGCTGTTGACAAGTAAACCAGGCAGGTATCTGCACTTCTGTATCTGTAGGTAGGCAGATGCTGAACTGTGTAAGCCAGAGACTCAGGGGCTGTTCCTCAAAGCTGCTATTTGGTGCCTGGATAAGACATAGAAGCCTCTGGATGTTAACAACTCAGAGTTGGAAAAGTTCAAAGCATCTTGGGTTGAAGGGCCAGTTAGAGAAGAACAACTATGCCTCTCAGTGGGCAGCCCATCTGTGGCCATTCAAAATGACTTTACAAGCATTTTAATGAGATTTCAAGGAGAACCCAAGATGTTTCAAGGCAGTCAAGGGATGGTAAGTCAAATTGGCTGTATTGTGCCCACTAGCATTAATTTACAATATATAGCATGCCATCGATATAATCCTGAGGTCATGGTGGGTAGAGTTTATTGTTGCCAATATTTATAATGGCTTTAATCTCCATCCTCCAGCCCTATTTTTTTCTATAAGGTCTTCACTGCTTCAACTGAAGATTCCCTTATAGAGGGCTTTTCATGTGTGGTTGGGGAGGGAACTGCTGCCTTTGGTTGACACGGGTTCTGCATAGCTGGGTGCAGCAGGGTTTTTCAAGAGCAGATTCGGTGGTTTTAATTTTTATTTAAAGCAATCCTATGCACTGTGATGCATAGACTACACCACCAAAAATAAAACAAAGCAAAACAAAAATTTGATCTATTTGTTAAAAAAAGGACATTTCCTAAAGTCCCAATATAAAATATTGTCATAAATTATGATAAATACATAAATAAGATGTTATGCAGCAATTTTTACAAAGATTTTAAAAAAACATGACAAAATCCACACATATTAATATGATATTAAGCCAGATTGTCAAATGTTATATATTATGCTGTGCTAACAGAACACAATTGAGAATAGAGACTAGAATTTAATGTTAAAGTTTTGACAATGATTATCTCTAGTCAGTGGGATTATTAATGATTATGTTCCCTTTTATATTTTTCTGAATTTTCCAAATTTTCTTATGTTTTATATTTTTAACCCCCCAGACCCCCCAAATGTTTGCTAAAAATAAAGTTCAAAAAATTTAAGATCTACATCTGGGAATGCTGAATTTCCCAGGTGCCACTGGCATAGTTGTAAAGCAGGTACAAGAAGGCTAAGAGAGCAGGATTCTGTATTCAGGATGTGGAATAGCCTTTATGTCATAAATTTTGCAATATTCCAAAAAGGTTGTCCCTTTTTTACCCTATGTATGATCAGATTGAATCTATATATGGTTAGACAAGTTGCTTAGCTTTTAAGTGAACAAATAATTTATTTTTAGCAATAGTAGACAACTGGTTGGATAACTTGTTTTTATTTGATTAAATTACATTTTACACTGTATATTTAGATTTATATAAGCCATACCTTAAAAGAAGGATTTCACTGAATGTCAGTTCAATGCTCCCCTCTACATTTTTACAGATGAGAAATCTGAGACCCAAGGAAGTTAGCTGGCTCTCAGGCAAAAGTCTGATTAGTGAGAAAAGGAAGACTAGACTCCAGCCGTCCTGATTTGGCAGCTGACAGGAACTATAGAGTAAAAGATGACAGGCAAAAAATGATTAATATAACTTAAAAGTTAGCTTCTCTATACATTGAAGATTGCTTGAAATAACTTGCCATTCTGATGTTTAAAACAAATGCCTACCAAAAGAGGCATGTATATTTGGTCAGAGAAAAAGCTAAGGAGAAAAAGACTCATCAACTATGAGGGTATGTGTGTGAGAGATAAAAATGCTCACAAGCAGCTATGATTCCAATTCAAAGTGCCCCTGATAAATTACATTTCATGGTCAGTAGGGACCAAAGTTCACTGAGCCTCTGTAATATGCCAGGCTTTCTGTAAGACTTCCTTGCACCATCTCTTAGAACCTTACAACCATGCTATATTTAAAAATGTTATTTCCATCGATGTTTGGAACTGGGGGGAGTTATTAGGCTCAGAGAGGTTATAAGAATTTTTCAAGGTCACTCAGCTAGAAACTAGCCAACCCAGAATTCCTTTGTAGACCATGCAGACTCTGAGGCCTACCATAGAGAGAACAGATGGAACAATAGGCCCCATTGGCTAAGCTTGTGGCCTCCAATACCAGCACCCTTGAATATGGCACTTTCAACCTTATTCATCCTACCCCACTTCTACTGCTTAGGTGGAAAAATCCATTCTTCTTTGAGGTTGGGAATAAAGAATGTTCCATCCTGAAAGAAGTAAGATGGAAGATATCCCTGTTTGGTATAGTGTACGTGTCTATATGTATAGTTATCTCTTTACCCACTATTTTTACAAATTTCTAGAAACTGCCTCTCCTGTCTTCTGAAGCAAATACTTAGAAGCAAATATTTAGAAGCAAATACTACTAAATGCCATTAGTAGTATTTGGTCTTAAGGTATTATGCTGAATGAAATAAGTCAGTCAGATAAGGGCAGATATCATATTTTTTTCACTCATATGTAGATCTTGAGAAATTTAATGGAGGACCATGGGGAAAGGGAAGGTGAAAAAAATAATTACAAACAGAGAGAGAGGGAGGCAAACCATAAGAGAATCTTAAATACAGAGAACAAGCTGAGGGTGGATGAGGGTGGGGGAGAGGCGAAAATGGGTGATGGTCACTGAGGAGGGCACTTGTTGGGATGAGCACTGGGTGTTGTATGTAAGCGATGAACCACAGGAATCTACCCCCCAAACCAAGAGCACACTGTACACACTGTGTGTTAGCCAACTTGACAATAAATTATATTTTTAAAAGTTTACTTATTAATTGTTTTACATGTTCCTTCCTTACCAAACTATAGAGAGATAAATAAAAGTTTCTTTCTGTTTTTAGGCTGACTTCAATTTAAATCATGGCTTATTGAGAAGGGGTAAGATGGATGATGCCTTGGGAGAATTTAGTCTTGTTTCTGTATAAAATACTGAATACCACCTCCTCTCATTTAGCAAGAACTACATCAAACATTGCCTCTTCCTTTCTTCCATCTTCCTGTTTGGCTAAACCAGGCACTTTCATGTTGTAAGATTGGCTTATGATGACCTGGGCAAACAAAGTTCACCTTGATGTCTATTATGACCAGCAGCATCAGCAGCATCTGGGACTTTACTAGAAATGCAAATTCTCAGACTCCACCTTAGACCTACATCAGAAATCCTAGAGATGCGTCCCAGAAAACAATGTTTTGAAAAGCCTTGCAGATGATTCTTAGGTACCCTAAGTGTGAAAGCTACCTGCATATAAATTATTTTTTTAATATTTTTCGGTGATATAGACCAGAGCTCTAAAAAGTTCACTAAGACTAAACCTAGTAATCCAATTCTTGCGTATTCAATAACTAATGTTAGCAAACTAAATATAAAATTGCCAGTTAAATGTGAATTTCAGATAAATAACAAAAAATAGTGTAAGTTTTGTCTCAAGGATTGTATGGGACATACTTATTCTAAAAAAAAATTATTGTTTATCTCAAATTCAAAATTAACTGGGCATTTTGTATTTTTTTTTAATTTTTTAATGTTTATTTTTTGAGAGAGAGACAGAGCGTGAGCAGAGGAGGGACAGAGAGAGAGGGAGACACAGAATCTGAAGCAGGCTCCAGGCTCTGAGCTGTCAGCACAGAGCCCAACGCAGGGCTCGAACCATGAGATCATGACCTGAGCCACAGTCAGACGCTTAACCGACTGAGCCACCCAGGCACCCCTGGGCATTCTGTATTTTTATTTGCTAAATCTGGCAACCCTGTCATCAACTCATTCTTCTACAAGTGAGCTCTGAGATGTAGGAGTAGCTGCAGTTTGGTGGGACTGAGTGACCTCCTTTGTTCTGATTTTACAACAGGTCAGTGTGGAAAGAAAGAACCATGTAATTCATGCCTGTGCCTGTTATAAACATCTGGCTGCATGCTGTGATTTGGGAGAACAGTAATTACTACACTTAACATTACTTGTTCATTTTGCATCACAGAAGAAGGCAATGCCCTTTCCCCCCACTTTTAACCTAATAGTCTCTTAGGAAAGCACAAGGTGTCATCCTCGCTATTAGTCCCTCTAGGAAATTTCAGAAAATCAGGCAGAGTGAGACAAACTAAGGGTTGGGTAGGATGATTTATAAAAAAGCTGACTGGCAACTATAATGCCTTGAATGACCTAGGGCTAAGGTTTTAGCCAATTGTGTATGTGTATGTGTGTGTACACATAGGTACAGGCTTGAATGGGAGATGGAGGAAGGATCCACAAAAGATTAGGAAACTAATACTTACCGGGTCCCTACTGGTGTCAGGCATTGTGCATGAGTCTCTACATAAATCATATTTCATCTTGATGTTATCACAGAAACATTCTTTGAGAAAGGAATGTTGGAAACTAGGGAGTTCAGCACTAATATCAATCTTACCCACCTAACCCTATGCCACATGTGCTTCTTCATGAAACCATAATGTCAGTCTTGCCCACTTATGTAGAAGAATGGTCCTAACTGTATTTGCTGCCCATGCCTTTCCTTCAAGAAGAAATGAATACCTTTTTGAAAGAGAGAAAATCCAGGCTAAACTGTAAGGAGGTTAAAATTAATTTCTGAGTTTTCCTTGCATGGAAATCTTCTAACAACAGGCTACTGAAGCCTTGAATGATTCCAGGAGATGGAGTAGGAGTCACGAGAGACTCAGCTGAATGTGACTCATGAATTTAATCATCCTACTGAGTACCCTGACCTACAGGTAATAATTATAAAGCACTATGAGAATTGTGGCAGAGGTATTTCTAGTTAACTAGTTTACATAAATATGTGTTTCTTAGCTGGTAATAGAAATAGTTTATATTTTGAATTTGTTTTTCTAGTATTTGTATGCTTTTGCTGCTATGGATTAAGGAAAGAGACATAAAACAGCCAAATGCCCTCCCTATGCCCTACCTCTGAAATGCCAGAGAATTTAAGATGCGAGAGTGATTCTTGCATGGTTCAACATGGAGACCAAATGGCCTCTTCTGCCCTCTAGCCCCCACCTCAGGGCAGGCGTTAAGTAACAGTGGAAAAGGGTAGGCAGTCATATTTCTAGTTGTGCCTGATGGTGAGTAGTTCATTTTTGTTCAATGGCAAATGAGCAAAGGCACTGGAATCAGAGGAGTGGAGTAACAGAATGGGAGAGACGAAAAGGGGCCTCGTTATCTGGACTGCCTTATGATGATTTAAGAAGGAGTGGGTCAGGACTCCAACACCGTTTGTAACTTTCCATAAAATTTAACCAATATATTTTATCTGTCTTCAAAGCAGCCTTCCAAGCAATTAGTTTAGCTGCAATTTGGGGATCGCTGACATAGCTCCCACAGTTTTTCACTAGCCATTAACCAAGCAGCTGTTTAGGGGGATTTTTTTTCCTAAACTAATTCAAATTGAGGAATCACTTTTATGAGCACTTCAAATTGCTCTTGTTATTTCCCCTTCCCTATCAAAGATGCTGTTTTTGTGATTTCCAACTAAAAGACAAAGGATTGCTTGACATAATGATTTCCTTTTCCTTACTGGGTCCAAATATAATTCAGTTTAGGAAAAGGACCAGAGTCAATCACCAGTCATGTTACAAGCATAATCACAGGGGTTTATATTGTATTCTGATTAGTTAAAAATTATGGGTCATATATGTTGTATGTTAGCTAGTAAACCAGATCATTCAACTAACTACTTGGCTCATTTCTCAAACATTTGATACAAATTAAAAATTTACCATGATCTTATTAAATGTATATTCTAATTTTTACCCTTATACCATATCAATATGACATCATTAAAATGGGCTGAAAAGTGAAAATTCAGTTGAAGAAGCAATCCATGTAGTTAGACCTGCGGCAGAGACAGTGATGGCCAGAGTTCAATGTGTCATGGTAGTTGGGGTCCCCCTAATGCAGACAGAAATCTCAGTGGCATAAAATGGCAAAGCAACTGATGCCAAGAAGTTTTTCTAAATCACAATCAGAATTCCGTGTCATCATGTGGTATGAAAGGACCTCATGTATATTTTGTTGATAGAACCCAAAGAAAGTTTTTGTTTTCTTAAATAAGTACAGGCATTTACCCTCTCTGAAAAAATCAAATGAGAGGCACTACATAAGTATCACTCATTGTTACAGCTTCTGTTTAAAAAAAAAAAAAAAAACATAACCCTGCATAAACAGTCACCAAGGCTGATTAAAATCACGTATTATACGGGAATTAAAACTATTGACCATTTAGGGGAACAATTACAAATCTCTACAATGCACTGGCACAGAATTCCATCAGTGTTTTCTGCCTGAGCCAAAACAAAATGACTCTTTCGATTCCTACAGCTCATTAATTTCCAAGCTGGGTTATTAAGGATGATAACGTTTAGTTTTTCAATGTGTTGGGTTCTCTTCTCCCTTTTGGTTTTTAAAGAGTAAATGAACATTTTACATCCAGGACATGGATAGTAATTTCACAGCTCTGTCTTTAGTACTTTACATATTTGACCTTGAGGAACAAACCCCAGCCTTCCCTCTGGGCCAAACAGAAGCAGAGATCTTAACATCAGACTTTGGTTCCAAGGAAATTTCACAAAATCCTTTCTCCCCTCCCTCACATTTTCTGGGCAACCATCCTGTGCACCACCCCTCCATTATCTCGTAATGACATAGTGTCTAAGAGGCACAGAGGCGATGACACACTGAGGAGCCAGCCCACCTGGGTTCAGATCCCCAGTCACCCACTTACTCCTCTAGTTGACTTTGAATAATTGCCTCATCTCTGAGTGCCAGTTCCCTCATTTGTAACAGGTACCAGGCACCTAGTAAGCACTTAATAAATATTAGCTGGGGAAAGGGGGCATCCCAGAAATCTCTGAAGGGCTCCATTGTGGTGGAATAGAAAATGTGGTGCTCTTGGAACCTAAAATAATCAGTTGTGTGATATGAGGCCTGTAACTAAACATCTCTGAGTACTTACTTTCTCCTATATAAAACGGGAAATATTCTTATGGGCTGATTATGAGGAGAAAATAAAGTAATATACTTTTGGAAAATATTCTCTCTCCCTCTTTTTTTTTTTTTTTGAGAGAGAGTGCAAGTGGGGAAGGGGCAGAGGAAGAGAGATTGAGAATTTTTTTTAACTTTTTTTAAATGTTTATTTTTTTTTTTTGAGAGACAGAGAGAGATAGATCATGAGCAGGGGAGGGGCAGAGAGAGAGGGAGACATAGAATCCGAAGCAGGCTCCAGGTTCTGAGCTGTCAGCACAGAGCCTGACACGGGGCTTGAACCCATGGACCGCAAGATCATGACCTGAGCCGAAGTAGGACACTTAACTGACTGAGCCACCCAGGTGCCCTGAGAATTTTTTTTATACATTTTTTTCAATGTTTCTTTTTGAGAGACAGACAGAGACAGAGCGTGAGCAGGGGAGGAACAGACAGAGAGGAGACTCAGAATCCAAAGCAGGCTCCAGGCTCTGAGCTGTCAGCACGGAGTCCAACACAGGGCTCACACCCACAAACCACGAGATCATGACCTGAGCCAAAGTTGGACATTTAACTGACTGAGCCCCCAGGCGCCCCGAGAGAGTGAGAATCTTAAACAGGCTTCACACTCAGCATGGAGTCCAATCCCATGGCCCTGGATTCATGACCTGAGCCCAAATCAGGAATCAGATGCTTAACTGACCTAGCTACCCAGGCACCCCATGGGAAACATTCTTGAGAGAGGATGAGTTTTGGCATCCAGTGGAGGATTTGAGTCCCAGCTCTTCACTTACCAGCTCTGTGATCTTGAGCAAGTTGCTCTTTGCCTCCTTATTTTTAAAACAGGCACCATAGCACCTCCAGTGCTATGAATTTGCTGTATGAATTTAGAGTTAATTTCTATAAAGTTCCTAATGCATGGTAGGGACTTGATAAATGGCAGGTGTTGTTTTGTGAAATATTCTGTAATCTATGCAGCACTGTGCAGATATGAACTGCCAACCTCATTGCTATTTTTCCTCTTCTGGAAGATGGGTCAGTAAGCTCTTTCCCTCAACATCCATATGCAGCCTGCAGAAGCCTTTAACAGTTACTACTTCCTAAGAATGCCAAGTATATACACCATGAACTTTGGAACCTGAAGTTCTGATTACTTTTGAAGTCTCAGAAATATGACAAAAGAAGGCATTGCCTCAGGAAAGTGGCCCAGTCAATGATCTGCTTTCTGCAGCAAGTATCAGAAATCCACACTAAACACATGAGGATTTATTCATCTCACACAGAAGACATGGGGAAAATAATCCAGAGCAGGTTCAGCCACTCAGAAGTGCTATCAGCAACTCGGGCTGCTCTGTCTACCTGCTGTTCCTTCCTCAGTGTGTAGCTTTTGTCTTCATGGCTGCTTGTGCAAACACATCCCAGCAAGGAAGAAAGTGGATGGAAAAGCAACTTCCACTTGTATTTCATAGGCCAGGGCGAGGGCACATAGCCACCCCTAGCTGCAAGGGAATCTGGAGGGAATATATTTAAGCGGACATCTTATTGCCCCGTATGAAATCAGGATTCCAATAGTGGGGAAGAGGGGAGGGTAGATACTGTTTGGCAGCTAACACTGTCTGCCACAGCGGTGTGGCCTCCTGACGGGTGTGCGGGTTAGAATGAGCTGGTGGCACCTCCAGCAGAGCAGAGGGCTGCTCAGGCTGCTCCAGAAGATGACTTTGCACTGAAAATTCTTGTAATTAGGAGATTCAGACTGTCTTCTTTGTGTGTGTGTGTGTGTGTGTGTGTGTGTGTGTGTGTGTGTGTGTGAAGAACAGACAACGTGAGATCTACCCTCTTAAATTTTTAAGTGTATAGTATAGCATTGTCACATATGGAAAAGGTACTGTGTTCTTGCTTGCTTTACTCACGGGGAATGGGAATGTAAGGGTGCATCTGAGAGAAGCAGTCCTTAACTACGGTGACTGTTTTGGTTTGCTTTGGTTTGATCATTTTGTTTTTCTGAGGTTTGCAACTGCCTCAAGAGTCCAGATGGACATAGTTCTGTCAGCAGCTCCATGCCCATGGTCCATGGCTGCAGGACCACCTCTCCCAGGTAATTTGAGGACATTCTCCATACCATCCTGAACCCCTCTGGGCTCTCTGTTGCAGTCTCCGGAGATCCTGCCAGGCAGAGCACAGGCAGGGCAACCAGCAGTAAGTAGCATGCATTTCACGGCTGGACCTGCTTTCTTCAGTGTGAAAAGGGGAGCACTTGACTGAAATATAAATTCCACTCAGATAAGCTTGTCTATACTCACATAGGCCATAGGTATTGCTATGAATTCTCTGTCTGAGAAGGGATGATAAATCAAGTACATAAAACTGAGATTGGCGCCGTAAATACAAAAAATAAATGTTAACATACGCAACAGGTCTGTGTGACATGAGCCCACCTAAGAAAAGTGTCTACTCTTGCTAGAGGGGATCTCAAAGAGAGGTAGAGTCAGCTTCCTGGTTTGAAAGTGGCCCTCCACACAAGGGAAAATAAAAAGGGTGATCCACTGACCTTGACCCAGTGGCTAAAGTTTTTAAATTACTGACTCTCATAAGTTCCCTGTTAAATTATGAATGCTCTATGGGATGTGACTTATTGATTAGACTTTATCTTTTGTAACACTTGATCTTAGATAAGTTCATCAAATTAACTCTAGAAAATTCTACTAACTTGAAATTTTCCTGGGAGTGGTAATTGGATTTTCTTCCTGCATCCAAGGACCTGGCACGATATAGGCGCTTGGGCACAGAGCAGGCGTCACTGAATGTTGGCTCAAGTTAACGGAGTGGATAAGATGTAGGAATGAAGGAGGGGGGAGTCTGAAAAGGGCAGAACTGAAGAGGCAGATGGCTCTCTAGGGGCAAACACTGGCTGCTATTAGAAAACCAAATATCTGGGGAGAAAGGGCACAGAAAGAAGGCCAGAGCAGCCCCATAGAAAATAGGCATTCTATTTGCATGCATTTGGCAAGAATTATGCTGCCCCTTGGTACCACCAAAATGGAGATCAGGAACCAATTGTGCAATGCCACGGGAAAAAAAAAAAAAAACACCATGAGAAAGATAAATATTTGTCACCAGGTCCACTTCTGGCATCTACTCTGGATTTATTTTTAAATAAAGCAGGTCTTAGCCTAGCTGTGAGAGTTTTGTCACTGATTCTGGAGTTCCCAAGATAACAGAGCACATGTTGAGTAAAAAGATATTTCTACGCTTACATGTTTCTCTAGGGTCCTTTTTTAGTACACGCTTATTGCCCAAATTCATAAGTGTTGAGCTAATATAATGTTTTAATTGCTCTTGCTCCTCTGTATGCAGTGATAGAATGCAAGCCATAACACTGATTCAATTTACATTTTGATTAAGCAATATAAAGTCCTTTATATCCTTTATTTTAATCATGCAATACTTTTAGAGTATATTCTTTCAAATTTTTCTTTAAGAATGAGTGCTGATATTCATATTTTGATGAATAGTGTTTGCCCATATCCACTCCTCTGTCTCTATGAATTTGGGTTCCTACTAGATAAAACCACTGAGTCAGAAACATTTAGGATACTTTTAATATTAGTCTGATATAAAGGGGACAATATCCTGTGCTAACTTACTGCATTACACACACACATGTATACCCAATCACTCAATTTATCTGGTCACAATTTATGATGAGATAATTAACCATCTTCCTCTTTAGAGTAGAAATGCCTTGCTCTGGGATCCTGGAAAATTATTGGTAAGAGTATAAATAATTGGCTAAGCTTTTGGGGGAAAGCAACGTGGTGGCACGTATCAACATTATAAGTATTTATGCTCTTTGACCAGCATCCTTGCCTAAGAATGTATCCCACTGAAATGCCTGCACATATGTACAACAATGAATGTTCAACACTGCAACATGGCTTATAACAGGCAAAATTTATGGAAACAATCTAAATGTTATTCTAAAAAAAGAAGTCATATAAACTACATGACAACCACACTTTAGATTATTCTATATTCATTTAAAAAGATGGTCAGTGTGTACAGAGGTAGTAGAAAGAATGCCAAGACACATTGATAGGGTGGTAGTAGAACAAAGCATATGGTATGGTCTTCTTCATAGAGAGGAGAAAATCTATATATTTTCTCCTTCATAGAGAGGAGAACATCTATATATGTTTATATATGTATGTAATTTTGGATGAAAGGAGATTGGAAGGGTGCACACCAGATTGTCAACTCTGCTTACTTCTGGGGAGTGCACTGGGGGAGGGGAGAATGAGTATCAAGAGGGCCACTAGCATTTTGCTGAGATAATTTTTTTTATAATTTGACTCTTTTACAATGAGAATACTTTCATGGATTTGCTAGATAATTCTTAAAAACATCTTGTATTTTACTTTCTTCAGATTTAAAAATAAAATAGCATGTACAGTTTTTAGTTTCAAAAAAATAACCAGCATTTGTGAGTACCACGAGTAGATGTGCAAGAGAGAAATATCAGAAAGATAAAACAGAAGAGTAATTAAATGAGTTCTTATAGCTACATGTGTTACCAAACAGCACACATGCATGAGTGCATGCACACACACACGTATGCACACCTACTTCATTCAACTTCATTCAAGCACTTATTCAACCAATATTTATCTGCCTAAACTTGTCAGTGCTAAAATAAATGTGTAGGTGCATACGCAGAAACATATAAACACTGGGGAAATAATGAGCCTAAGAATTAATTGATGTTCTATTAAGGTCTATTCTGTTACCAGAGTTGTGGATATAGAAGGTTGTATATGGGGAGGAAATGAACTCTAAGATTTACACTGCAAACTCCACAGGAGAAAGGTTTGGGTGTCATAAGGTAGAGTGAGGGGAATTAATCTTGAGATTTTCATCTATAAGATAACTGGAAAATGACTAATTATACATGGAGATGCCAAGAAGGAGGGGGAGTTGGTTCAGTACATCGGTATGGCGCTATACAAAGAAGTTTAGAATCTGATTTTTAATCTCATTTTTCAAATTTCAATTTTAAGGGAGTCATTCAATGATAAGAAGTCCCACTTGACTTACAAGTTTATAAACTTAATAAAATCACTAGTAGCTTAGAAGTCAATATTTTGCAAGTTCTAGGAAGGCAGAAAAGAGCAGTGAAGGGCCTGAGCCCCAGGTCCTACACATTTAAGAGAGTCAGACTTACCAAGAGAAGCTAGGGGTGAAACCCTTCCACATTTCAGGTTTATACCACTCTTTATACGGAGAAAGGGCTTTCATGAATGTTCTATATCACATGTCATTTACAGACACATTGTGAAATAACAGTTATCATATATTGAGGGCCTAATATGTGCCTACTGTCATACTAGCTGCTTACATAGACTGTCTCACTTAATCTTCAGAATCACCCTGCAAGTGTGTATTATTACCAGATTACAGTGGAGGAAACTGCCGGTGTGACCACATAGCAGAATTAAGATGCCAAACAATGTCTAATTTTGAAGTCAGTGTACTATCTCCTAAAAGAGGAAGAGGAAGACAAAGACTAATAAAAGGGGCAGGGATGGAAGAAAAGGAGGAGGGAGTGAAGGGGAGGGAGAGACAGAAAAAGAAGGAAGGAGGAGGAAAACACTTATCAATTACATTGCTTTACATGTTTAAAATTGAGGACTGGAGAGATAGTTGAGTTTGCCAGGGTGTCAACTAGCAAGTGGCAAAACCCAGAACAAAGCTTACATACCCAGAGTACTCTTCCCATTATGTCACTGCTGTCTCTCCAGTGTCAGGAAATAATGAAACCATGATAAATTTAACAATCCATTATGTGCTCATTTTACATCTGTGTATTTTCTCTAAACCAGTACTGGAAGTGTAGAAAACTGATTTAAAAATACTCTTTTATCTCTCCCTGATAGAAATAGTTTTTCTCAATCAAGCTATAATCCAAAAGTGAACAAACTATGTATTATATATTCAAATTACAGAGAGCAATAAATAATTCTCAAAGGAAATAAGCAATGATTTCCAAAAATTCAATTGACATCCCAAATTAGATCTACATAAGAAGATCAGCCAATTAACTCTGCCAACAGTTCTTCCTATTTTGCTATTCTCACTTGCATTCTAAAATTTTGTTTATATAATTACTTCAGAACCATAGGGGAAGTAAACTCATTTCTATCTGTTAGGGAATAATTGTCTTATTCAAAGGGCAGCAATTCTATCCCTGAATATGAAAAAGATGCAAAAGAAGAATAACCAATAATTCCTTATACTATGAGAGAAAATTGCTCCAGTTTGCAAAAGAAGGAAAAGGTTAAGGAGATTAAGTGAAAATAATCTAATCATTTACCTCTATAAATGTCAGAGAAAAACGAAGTAGAATTCGTCTGTGGTTTTTCCTTCCTAAAGCTGTAACACACAGAGCTGGATGGAAGAAGAGTCCACTATGTGATGGATTCTTTATGTAGAAATTCAGGAATGTTCATTTTCAACACTGGGAAAAAAGGACAATGAATGCTGCATTCCTACCTAGATATTTTCAAAGTGGCCTTTCCTCAAGATTAAGTCATACTTTGCATAAAGACATAACCAGTTACAGAAAAATTTTAAGGTACCAAATATGCTCATAGCAGTTCTATTTCTAATAGCAACGGTTGGAAACTATGTGTAACCAAATAAATTATGGTGCAAATATGTGTCATATTTCTTTGCTTTTTTTGCTTATAATTTGACTCTTTTACAATGAGAATACTTTCATGCATTTGCTAGATAATTCTTAAAAACATCTTGTATTTTACTTTCTTCAGATTTAAAAATAAAATAGCATGTACAGTTTTTAGTTTCAAAAAAATAACCAGCATTTGTGAGTACCATGAGTAGATGTGCCATGAGTAGAGTAGATTCCTTTGGGTGGAAAAGACACACTATATTATATATTTACCAAATATTTTTGATTAATCAACATTGCAATTTATCTGTACAATTGAGGTTGGAGTCTTCTTTAACCACTCTCCTAGGATGACATTTCATCTGAGTCCTGTGCCTCTGGGCAGCTGCTGTGGCTCAGGAGGGACATTGGCTTATCTAATTCAGGCCCTGATTTTAGTCCCACCTTGTTAACAGCTTTGCAACTGGCCATTTAATTTCTAGGTGTCTGAAAAAGTATTTGTGTTCAGTCTGCATTTCCTCTTTGCTTAAACTGGTAGTTCTTTCCTCTCCTGAATTACACCATATATTTATTCAATAGCTTCTCTTCAAAGCAATTTGGAAGTTTTTGACAGAGATGTTCAGTGCCCGAATGATAGACCATCACAATGCATAAATCATGCACATCTATTCACCCAGCTTTTAAAATACTATGATCTACTCTAAAGAATTTGGCAATTTCTACTGCCTTTAATTCCATTATTTAGAGTATGACAGGCTTTCTTCTGCATACACAATAATTTTTCCTTTTAAAGCCCCATCATATTGTGATATTTTTGAAGTCATTAGGAATTCATTAGGAATCCATATGCAATTTAAAATGTATTTGGTATTGCTGAATTGACTGAGAGTTACTCAAGTGGACAGATACTTTCTACTCTTAGATAGGATCACCTAGTCTCAGGTAATGACTACTTTACAATATACTCTTCTGTCTGGCCACCTGCATGTTCCTTTGACATTGATCACTTCCTAATTTCAAAAGCATTAAAATGTGTTTAAAAATTCTTAGAAAACTTGGGGCACCCAGGTAGCTCAGTCAGTTGAGAGTCCAACTCTGGATTGTGGGATCGAGCCCAGCATTGGGCTCCATGCTGAGCTTGGAGCCTGCTTAAGATTCTCTCTCTATCCCATCTGCCCCCTCAGCCCCCCTCCTCCTTTCATGCTTACTCTCTCTCTCTAAAATAAAACATTTTTTTAAAAGTTAAAAAAAATTCTTAGAAAATAGAGGCACCCAGCTGGCTCAGTCAGAAGAGTATCCAACTCTTGATCTCAAGGTTGTGAGTTCGAGCCCCATGTTACGTTTAGAGATTACTTAAATAAACAAACTTCTAAAATTCTTAGAAAATAAAAATACTACTAGTAGAAGCTCATTTAGCCATTTAAAAAGTTGTGTTTAAAAAATTTTCAACTATAAGTGAAAGTACTCATTTACCAACTGTTACACCTGGGATGAGTTACTTAACTTCTCTGTTGAAGTAACATTATCTATAATAGGGGGCTTTGGTGAGGATTAAGTGAAATGATGCAGTGCGTCTCAAAGTGTGGTCTCTGGACCAGCAGCATCAATATTACCTGGGACTTGTTAGAAATGCAAATTATCTAGCCCTATCTCCAAGTGACTTTGATGTATCCTGATAAAGTTTGTGAACCACTGGGATAAAGTATTCAAAACATCTAATACATAGTAATAACCATAGCTTTCAATTTCTAATATGTAGCATGTGAAAAGCATTATGTTACAGTTTTACCTGCCTAATATATCTTACCTACTGCAACAATCCAGTTAGGTATCACTACATTTTATAAATGAGAAAATTGAGGCCCAGGGAAGATAAGAAGCTTAGATTTGTTCTGTACTCAGATTTCTTGTTTTGAGATATCAGTGTAATAAACCACAGATTCACTCACCTGGTCAATCACATGCTTAATAGTGTCATTTAGCTTATCACTTCACTTTATACATTAAAAAAAAAAAAGTGATTCCCAGAGAAAGAAAGTGACTTGCTAGGAGTCAAATAGTTAATGGAAGAGTCAAAAGTAGGACTGAAATCTTGAAGCTTCTAGTCTGGGGCTGTTTCCATCACAGCACCCTGCACTTAAATTTGGTTTAGATACTCTGATTTCAAAGTAACAAAGCATGTGCATAAAATGTTAATCTCAGAATATGTTTTTTGTTCCAGGGGAAAAAAATTTTTCCATTCCCCCCCTAGCCCCCAGAATACTCAAGGACCTCAAATATCTGCCAGAGCATTTCAAACTGTTCTCTCCAGTGCCCACTTGTATTAAGATCTATATTGTTGACATTTCTTAAGTAGTTAGCTTACTGACTGTATCAGAATGTTCTTGTTATGTTGAAAACAAATATTATTATTTCATGCTCTAAAGAAAAACAGACAAAAATGTTGCTGAACCCAGTGTTTGCTAATAAGTTGAAAACTGCAGTACCTTTTTAGCAGTAGAATATTTACCTAAAAAGCAAAATGTTATTTGGAAACCCATCCTATTTTTCATAATTTTATCGTATACTCATATGTTGAATTTTTTATTTACAGATTCAAAGCTGAGATGCTTATATAGGCTATTTCATGTTTCAATCACAAATTAGGACTTTATTTTTCTAATATTTGTTTTAATCAGTTAACTAGTAGTGATGCTCTTGGTAGAGATATACATATACCAGAAGTTATTTATCATAGCATTTGGAATTTTTCAGAAAAACAGATTCTATAAATTCAGTATTTTCCTAGAAAATCTCAGCAATCTGGGGCCAAGACAAAGTAACTTTTTGTACTTTGGGGAAGAAGCTGTGTTGTTTGTTCATTTTTCAAACCAGAAACTCATGGACTATGGCATCTAATTTTGTCCATGTTCTCGCCTATTACTGTGATTTCTCACAGCTTACTTAACCCCAATTGGGGACACTTATTTCCTCATCTCTTAGAAAGGATGGTAAACAGTTGCATCACTTTAAAGTTTGGAAACTAAGGAGGAATTAAGATGGAGGAGCAGTAGGGGGACCCTATGCTTGCCTTGTCCCTTGAACACAGCTAGGTAATATCAAATCATTCCAAACACCCAACAAATTGATTTGAAAGCTGAGAGAATAAACTGCAGAACTACAGGGAGAAAATAAGCCACATCATGGAAGGTAGGAGCTGTAGGACATGAATCCAGGGAGAAAAGAATCATGGGCGCTTCAGAGGGGAGGGAGCCTTGATCTCAGAGAAAGGAGAGAGATAGAGAAACAGAGAGAAAGCAGCATGCTTGGGACCGTACAAGAGAAACACTTCCCCAAAACCGTTGGGAAAACTACAGTGGCTGATTATTGGAAGTTATTACAAGCAGCAGAGCTCAAAGTCTGAAGTTTTGGAAACCAGTGCCACCAATACGTGGATGGATCGTGGCAGGCATAGCAGCGCTCCTATGGGGAGAGAGGGCAGAGGCCCGGAGTGGACAGCAGGTTTCAGGATCCGCTGAGTCACACTGGGAGAGATAGTTCCCCTTCTTGGAGCGCATTTGGGAGAAATGGGATGGCCCCTCAGGGGACAGAAGAGCTGGTGGGTGCCAACATGCTGCCCTGTTCATTAGCATAGGAACAGAGATGCCTGCTGAGGAATCGAATAGTGGTGCCAGCTTTTTGCAATGCTTTACCATAAACTCTGGGACAAACTGGCACCAGCTGCAGCATGGTGAGACCCTCCCCCAGAGGATCAGTACAGGTGTGCACGGCACCAGGTCTTTGAAATTTTGAGTTTTGAAACCCAGCCATGCGTCTGAAGTAAAACACAAGAGCGTGGCATCTTCTGGCAGGCAGGTAGTTCAGACACAGACAGGATGAAGGTAGGGATCCTACAGAAGCTGGGGACACAAGAGGGGAGATTGTTCACCCTTCTTGTAAGGGCTTCCTGAAAGGTGGTGGGTGCAAATTCCCCACTCTGTGGATAAGAGAGCAGGGCAATGCCATTTCTCCCCACTCATCAGAACCAACAGACCTCAGTGAGCAACACTGCCCCCTAGTGGAGGCCGGAGCAACTTACACCAAGCCCTGCCCTCCCATAAACTGCAAGTACATCTTTAGGAGTGGAAATAGGCCTGAGAAACAGTGCAGCTGGCCTCTCCCCTAGAAGACCAGCACAAACCCCTCTCATGCACCAGCTCTACTGATCAGAGTGCTGCACAGCTTCAGCTCTAGTGGAAATAGGATCAGGCATATTTTAACAAGGTGACCAAAGTACACCTAGTTAAAATGCCACACACTGAACAAGGTGCAAATACTCCCCACTGCAGGCAAGGAGAAACACTGCAGAGGACTGATCTGAGAGAAAGTACAGCCAAAACACAACAATACAGTGCACACTCTGAAACACTTCCTGAAGCATCAGACCCAGGACAGTAAAGGGATCTCTCCTTAATACAGCCATTACTCTCAGGAGCAGGAAATATAACAGGCTTTCCAAACACACAAAAAACCAGTGATCTAGACAAAATGACAAGACAGAAGAATTCCCCAAAAGAAAATAACAAGAAGAGGTCACAGCCAGGGATTTAATCAAAACAGATATAGGTAATATGCCTGAACCAGAGTTTAAAACAACTATCATAAGGATACTAGTTGGGCTTGAGAAAAGCATAAAAGACACTAGAGAATCCCTTACTGCAGAGATTAAAAAAAAAAAACTATCAGGCTGAAATTTAAAAGTGTTATAACCTAGATGCAAAACTGGCTGAACGTAATGACAACAAGGATGAATGAAATAGAGGAACAAATCAGTGATTGAAGTTAAAATTATGGAAGATAGTGAAGCTGAAAAGAAGAGGCAAAGAAAAGTATTGGATCAAGAATACAGACTTAGGGAACTCAGTAACTCCATGAAGTGTAATAACATTTGTATCATAGGAGTCCCATAAGAAGAGAAGGAAAAGGGGTCAGAAGGTTTATGTCAGCAAATTATACATGAAAGTTTCCCTAATCTGGGGAAGGAAACAGACATCAAAATCCAAGAGGCACAGAGAACTCCCATCAAAATCAACAAAAGCTGTCCAACACCAAGACATATCATAGTAAAATTTACAAAATACATGGGGTACCTGGGTGACTCAGTCGATTAAGTATACAACTTTGGCTCAGGTCATGATCTTGTGGTTCATGAGTTCAAGCACCACATGGCACTCTTTACTCTCAGCACAGAGCCCACTTTGGATCCTCTGTCTCCGTCTTTGCTCCTGCCAACCTTGTGATCTTTCTCTCTCTCTTTCAAAAATAAATAAACATTTAGAAAGGGAGGGACTCTGAGTGAGAAAGACCAAAAAGCAACAAAGACTAGAAGGAACAGAGAACATCACAGAAACAAACTTTACAGGCAACACAATGGCACTAAATTCATATCTATCAATAATCACTCTGAATGTAAATGGACTAAATGCTCCAATAAAAAGACACAGAGTATCAGAATGGATAAAAAACAAGACCCATCCATATGCTGCTTACAAGAGACTGATGTTAGACTCAAAGACACCTGCAGATTGGGAGTGAAGGGATGGAGAACCATCCATAATACAAATGGATGTCAAAAGAAAGCCAGAGTAGCCTTAATTATATCAGACAAACTGGATTTTAAACCAAAGACTGTATCAAGAGATGAAGAAGGGTACTATATCATAATTAAGGGGTCTATCCAACAAGAAGGTCTAACAACTAAGTATTTATGCCCCCAAATTAGAGCACCCAAATACAGAAATCAATTAATCACAAACATAAAGAAATGCATTGATAATAATACAATAATAGTAGCGGACTTTAACACCCCACTTATAGCAATGGACAGATCATCTAAGTGAAAGATTAACAAGAAAACAATGGCTCTGAATGACACACTGGACCAGATGGACTTAACAGATATATTCAGAACATCTCATCCTAAAGCAGCAGCAGACACATTCTTTTTGAGTGCACATGGAACATTCTTCAGAATAGATCACATACTGGGTCACAAAACAGGCCTCAAGAAGTACAAAAAAACTG
This sequence comes from Acinonyx jubatus, assembly GCF_027475565.1. Classification (NCBI taxonomy): domain Eukaryota; kingdom Metazoa; phylum Chordata; class Mammalia; order Carnivora; family Felidae; genus Acinonyx; species Acinonyx jubatus. Next base: position 103,780,837 of record NC_069384.1, on the reverse strand, counting down.
AGATCATGTCATGCATATATTCAGACCGTAACACTATGAAACTTGAAGTCAACCACAAGAAAAAACTTGGAAAGACCACAAATAAATGGAGGTTAAAGAATATCCCACTAAAAAAATGAATGGGTTAACCAGGAAATTAAAGAAGAAATTTAAAAAAATACATGGAATCAAATGAACATGAAAATATGACAGTCCAAAATCTATGGGATGCAGCAAAGGCAGTCCTAAGAGTGAAGTATATGGCAATTCAGGCCTACATCAAGAAGCAAGAAAAGTCTCAAATACAACCTAACCTTACACCAAAAGGAGCTAGAAGACGAACAGCAAAGAAAGGCTAAAGTGAGCAGAGGAAGGGAAACAATAAAGATTAGAGCAAAAATAAGCAATATAGAAACAAACAAACAAAGTGGGACAGATCAATGAAACTAAGAGCTGGTTCTTTGAAAGAATTAATGAAATTAATAAATCCTTAGCGAGATTTATCAAAAGGATTTATCAAAAGAAAAGATTTGTTTACCAAATAAACAAAATCATGAATGAAAGAGGAGAAATCACAACCAACACCATAGAAATACAACCAATTATAAGAGAACATTATGAAAAGTTTTATGCCAGAAAACTGGACAATCTAGGGATGCCTGGGTGGCTCTTTTGGTTGAGTGTCCGACTCTTGATTTCAGCTCAGGTCATGATCTCGCGGTTCGTGAGATTGATCCCCACTTGGGGCTTTGTGCTGGCAGTATGGAGCCTGCTTGGGATTCTCTCTATCCCTCTCTGCCCCTCCCCCACTTGTTCTCTCTCTCCCTCTCCCCCCCCTTTCTCTCTCTCCCTGCTTCCCTCCCTCTCTCCCTCAAAATAAATAAACATTAAAAAAAAGAAAGGCATCTGAATTGGCAAGAAGTCAAGCTTTCACTATTTGCAGACAACATGATGTTCTATGTAGAAAACCTGAAAGACTTCACCAAACAATTGCTAGAACTAGTACATGAATTCAGCAAAATCTCAGGATATAAAATCAACATACAGAAATCTGTTGCATTTCTATACACCAATAGTGAAGCAGCAGAAAAAGAAATCAAAGAATCAATCCTATTTACAATTGCACCAAAAACTGGAAGGTACCTAAGAATAAACCTAACCAAGGTGGTAAAAGATGTGTACTGTGAGAACTGTATAACACTTATGAAAGAAATTGAAGAGAACACAAAGAAATGGCAAACATTCCATACTCATGGATTGGAAGAACAAATATTGTTAAAAAGTCGGTATTACCCAAAGCAATCTACACATTCAGTGCAATCCCTATCAAAATAACACCAGCATTTATCACAGGGCTAAAACAAATAACCCTTTAATTTGTATAGAACCACAAAAGACCCTGAATAGCCAAAGCAGTCCCCAAAAAGAAAAACAAAACTCACAATTTCAGACTTTAAACTATATTACAAAGCCGTAGTCATCAAGACAATATGGTACTGGCACAAAAACAGATTCATAGATCAGTGGAACAGAAGAGAAAACCCAGAGGTGAACCCACAATTATATGGTCAACTAATTTTTTACAAAGTAGGAAAGAATATCCAATAGAAGAAAGACATTCTCTTCAACAAATTTGTGTTGGGAAAATTGGAGAGCAACATGCAGAAGAATGAAACTGGACTACTTTCTTATACCATACACAAAAATAAATTCAAAATGGATGAAAGACCTAAATGTGAGACAGGAAACCATCAACATCCTAGAGGAGAACACAGGCAACAGCCTCTTTGACCCCGGCTATAGCAACGTCTTACTAGACACATCTCCAGAGGCAAGGGAAACAAAAGTAAAATTGAACTATTGGGACTTCAAGATAAAAAGATTCTGCACAATGAAGGAAACAATCAACAAAACGAAAAGGCAACTGACAGAATGGGAGAAGATATTTGCAAATGGCAAATAGGATAAAGTGTTAGTATCCAAAATCTATAAATAATGTATCAAACTCAACACCCAAAAAATAAATAATCCAATTAAGAAAAGGACAGAAGACCTGAATAGACACTTTTCCAAAGAAGACATCCAGATGGCTAACAGACACATGAAAAATGCTCAACATCACTCATCATCAGGGAAATAGAAATCAAAACCATGTTGTGATATGATACCACCTCACACCTGTCAGAATGGCTAAAATTAACAACACAGGAATCAACAGATGCCTTCTTGCACCGTTAGTGGGAATGCAAACTGGTGCAGCCACTCTGGCAAACAGTATGGAAGTTCCTCAAAATCGAACTGCCCTACAATGCAGCAATTACACTACTAGATATTTACTCAAAAGATACAAAAACACCAGATGCAAAGGGGCACATGCACCCCAATGTTTTATTGCAGCGCTATCAACATTAGTCATATTATGGAAAGAGCCCAAATGTCTATCGACTGATGAATGGATAAAGAAGATGTGGTATATATTTACATGGAATGTTACTCAGCCATCAAAAAGAATGAAATCTTGCCATTTAAAATGACATGGATAGAACTAGAGTGTATTATGCTAAGAGAGATAAGTCAGAGAAAGATAGCTACCATATGATTTTACTCATATGTGGAATTTAAGAAACAAAAAAGATGAACATATGGGAAGGGGGAAAAAGAAAGAGAGGGAAACAAACCATAAGACACCCTTAACTAGACATATGGTTGAGTGGGGGAGGTAGGTAGGGGATGGGCTAAATGGGTGATGGGATCATGGAGGGCACTTGTGATAAGCACTGAGTGTTATATGTAAGTGATGAATCACTAAATTCTAGACCTGAAACCAATTTTACCATATATGTTAACTAACTAGACTAACTAACTAGAATTTTAAAAAAACTTGCAAAGAAAAAACCTAAAGTTTAGAAACTAAAGGAATTCTGTAGCTTCACTAAGTTAGGACAGATTCACATACTTTGTAACTCCTGCCAGCCCAAACATTATCATTTTCCTGAAAAGCACATTTTGTTGCTGATAAATAACACAGTGGAAACTTGCTTAATTACCACGTGACTAAGACAATAAGATAAACAGTGTTAGGGGAGTCCCAGGTGGCTCAGGTGGGTAAACGTCCAACTCTTGATTTTGGCTCAGGCCACGATTTCAAGGTTTGTGGGATAAATCCCTGTTGTTGGGCTGCTCACTGACAGCAGGGAGCCTGCTTGGGATACTCTCTCCCTCTCTCTCTCTCTGCCCCTCCCCAACTTGCGCTCGCTCGCTCTCTTTATCTCAAAATAAATAAACTTAAAGAAGTTTCAAAAAAGAAAAGTAGTGCTAACATCAGAAATATGGAACAAAACTATGGACTTCTGTTAATGTATTCATTACTTAGGTGGTATTCTCATAGTATATAAAAATACCATATACTTCTGACGAGGTCTTAAAAGTTTACTAAGTGGTATAGCAAAGTAATACTTTCATTTTTTTTTCACTAAAGTTATGCTATTTACTCAATTTCATATACAGCAATTCTAAAAATTTTTTTAATGTTTTTTTAATTTATTTTTGCGACAGAGAGAGACAGAGCATGAGCAGGGGAGGGGCAGAGAGAGAGGGAGACACAGAATCGGAAGCAGGCTCCAGGCTCTGAGCTGTCAGCACAGAGCCCGATGTGGGGCTCGAACCCACAGACTGTGAGATCATGACCTGAGCCAAAGTCGGACGCTCAACCGACTGAGCCACCCAGGCGCCCCCAGCAATTCTAAAATTTAATGATCACATATAACATGAGTAATATACTACTTGCTTTCTTTTTTTCCTAGTCGATATATTAATTCATTTGAAAAACTAGACACATTAGTGTAGCATTTTATGTTTTGTAAAGCATTTCCTGTACATGATTATGTGGTTCTCACACAAATCCTATAAGCCAGTATGATGGATACAGGGCTTCTTATTCTAGAAATGTGGAAAGTAAATGATTCTATTCATAGTCACATAGCAAGTTTTGACTCAGGTCTCCTGATTATTAATTCTTTTCAAACTTCAGCAGTCCATCATTGCCTATAAGTCATGTCACTGTCTCTTCCACTAATCATTTCCACTAACAAACTTGGTAGGAAAAATTTCAGTTTGTGAGAAGTCAGTAGATGTGAACTTGAGAAAATAAAGTTAATAATGGAATTAGCATATAATTACAAAAGGGAAAAAGAAATGTAGCCAACCACTATAACCTGGTCTCAAATTTGCATGGTTTGAAGTTATACCAATCTAGTGATACTTGATGCTTCTGAGGAGAGGGGAAACAGATGAGATGTAGACTTTAGGTTTATCTGTAATGTTATTTGGAACATGTATATGTATGTGTTGGGGGTGTGTGTGAAGAATGGGCATTTATCATGTTGTTTACATATAGGTGGGTCTAATATGTATTAGGGAGTGTGGGGGGTTGAAGAATGGTAAGTGACATCCCTTATTCTCCTCCCAAATTTTTAACCAAGTTATAGACGGCAGACACAAAATTATCAAAATCAGTTTTATTGCTGATAAGATCTGGGTAGGTGTGTGCACCTTAAATATGTGGCCACATGGCCTTTCTAACACTTAGCTCTTAATTAGACTGAATGACTTGCCCAGATACAGGTGCATTTGGATAACCACAGGCTCCCCTGCATAGGGGAGACTGGCCCCTGCAAACTTATACATGGAAGAAAGAAAAACACAAGCAGACAGACTGATGTAAGGAGAAACATTCTGAAAGGGGCTAAGTGGAGTGTGCCCAGTTCTTTGAACTCACCAATCAGATAAGTTATGACTTCCCCCCTGGGCAGATACTGGAAGTATTCCCCCACACTTTTCTCTCCTGAGGAGTAGACTATTCCATTGCTCCATGGAAACATAGAGTGATGCTGGAGGTAAAATGTTCTTCTGGACATTTATCAAAATATAGGGACAGGTGAATAAGTATCCCTTTACATGCAGGTGGCTCCCTAGGCTTAGTGCTATTTGGAAGTAACTTCTTCCCTCATTTTGGAGGCATGGTGACATGTCTTTTTTGACAGCTCACAGATTTTTTATTTGTTTTCTCTTTTCTCCTTGGTCAAGTCCCAAATAGATGAGAAAGTATGAAACTGTGGCCTCTCCCCAATTTGTATCCATGAAGTAATTTTTGCTTTCCTGTCATTGGTATTACTATACATGGTGAATAATAATAAAGACTTAGTAACATAACCGTATAGATTTTCAAACCATGGAAGGACATATGGCTTCAAATTTTACAGATGCTATTTTTCTAGCATATGTACATATTCCTCTGGCAGTATCATAAGATTTTAGTGACCACTGTCATTGAATCAGGAATCTGACTGTGGCAGGCATGAGATGGTCTCCTGGATTCAGTCCTACTGGCTCAGGCTCAGCCCAACCCTTTCATGTGATGTTTAGGATGTTTAGCCACAGGAGTGGCTGTTAATGGCATGGCTCTCAAGAAAAAATAATAATTGAGAATTTTACTAAATTAACTTCCTTTTGACGAAATAACACCAATTATACTTTTCAACATTCAATTAAGAAATACATTTTCAGTTTGATGTCACCAATAATCATTCACAATTTAGAGAAACTTTCCTGAGGAGTTACATAAAAGCAATTCATCTAACATTTACTGACTAACCATTAGATGCCAGGCATCATAGATAAAAGAGGAATAACATAGGGTTCCTACCTTTGAGGAACTCACAGTCTAGACAGGGAGAGAAATGCCAACATGAATAATTATGACACAAAGTGGGAAATAGGGAAGGAAAGATAAGTCGGCAAGAAATGAAGGGCCTTCTATGCTGAACTAGAAGTTTGAATTTGACCCTTTAGCCACTAGCCATTCATCCTCAGCTGTTAAAGAAAGGACTGAGTGTTTAGATTTGGGTTTTGGGGTTCTTAGGTGTAGAGTCATGGAAGACAGAGGAGAGATAAAGGATCAATGTAGCAATAATCTGAGGGAAATGTAGTAAGAGCCCAAATTCATGCAAAGAAAAGAATGAAATTGTCACTTTCATTGTTTTTAAATTGTGTTTAGAAAGCATGAAGTTTTCTACTAAAGATTAAAACTATCATAAAGAAATAATGTAGCTAACCAGAAATTGCTTTGCCAAAATTCTTCTCCCATAGCAAACTCACATTTGAAGCCAGAATCAGTTCTTACCTGCTGTGGAATTAGAGTTTCTGTAATTTTTTTTAATATCAAAATTATTGTCAAATTGGTTTCCATACAACACCCAGTCCTCATCCCAACAGGTGCCATCCTCAATGCCCATCACCCACTTTCCCCTCCCTCCCACCCCCCATCAACCCTCAGTTTATTCTGTTTTTAAGGGTCTCTTATGGTTTGCCTCCTTCCCTCTCTGTAACTTTTTCCCCCTTCCCCTCCCCCATGGTCTTCTGTTGAGTTTCTCAGGATCCACGTAGGAGTGAAAAACATGGTATCTGTCTTTCTCTGTATGGCTTATTTCACTTAGCATAACACTCTCCAGTTCCAGCCACGTTGCTACAAAGGGCCATATTTCATTCTTTCTCATTGCCACGTAGTATTCCATTGTGTATATAAACCACAACTTCTTTATCCATTCATCAGTTGATGGACATTTAGGCTCTTTCCATAATTTGGCTATTGTTGAAAGTGCTGCTATAAACATTGGGGTACAAGTACCCCTATGCAGCAGCAATCCTGTATCCCTTGGGTCAATTCCTAGCAATGCTATTCCTGGGTCATAGGGTAGATCTATTTTTAATTTTTTGAGGAACCTCCACACTGTTTTCCAGAGCGGCTGCACCAGTTTGCATTCCCACCAACAGTGCAAGAGGGTCCCGTTTCTCCACATCCTTGCCAGCATCTATAGTCTCCTGATTTGTTTGTTTTAGCCACTCTGACTGGCATGAGGTGATATCTGAGTATGGTTTTGATTTGTATTTCCCTGATGACATTGAGCATCTTTTCATGTGCCGGTTGGCCATCTGGATGTCTTCTTTTTTTTTTAATTTTTTTTTAATGTTTATTTATTTCTGAGGCAGAGAGAGACAGAGCATGAGTGGGGGAGGGTCAGAGACAGAGGGAGACACAGAATCAGAAGCAGGCTCCAGGCTCTGAGCTGGCAGCACAGAGCCCGACACGGGGCTTGAACTCACAAACCCTGAGATCATGACCTGAGCCGAAGTCGGTCGCTCAACCGACTGAGCCACCCAGGCGCCCCTGGATGTCTTCTTTAGAGAAGTGTCTATTCATGTTTTCTGCCCATTTCTTCACTGGGTTATTTGTTTTTCGGGTGTGGAGTTTGGTGAGTTCTTTATAGATTTTGGATACTAACCCTTTGTCCAACATGTCATTTGCAAATATCTTTTCTCATTCAGTTGGTTGCCTTTCAGTTTTGTTGATTGTTTCCTTCGCAGTGCAGAAGCTTTTTATCTTGATGAGGTCGCAGTATTTTATTTTTCTTTTAATTCCCTTGCCTTTAGAGATGTGTCAAGTAAGAAATTGCTGCAGCTGAGGTCAGAGAGGTTTTTTCCTGCTTTCTCCTCTAGGGTTTTGATGGTTTCTTGTCTCACATTCATGTCCTTCATCCATTTTGAGTTTATTTTTGTGAATGGTGTAAGAAAGTGGTCTAGTGTCATTCTTCTGAATGTTGCTGTCCAGCTCTCCCAGCACCATTTGTTAAAGAGACTGTCTTTTTTTCCATTAGATATTCTTTCCTGCTTTGTCAAAGATGAGTTGGCCATACTTTTGTGGGTCTAATTGTGGGGTTTCTATTCTATTCCATTGGTCTATGTGTCTGTTTTTGTGCCAATACCATGCTGTCTTGATGATTACAGCTTTGTAGTAGAGGAAAGTCTGGGACTGTGATGCCTCCCACTTTGGTCTTCTTCAATATGACTTTGGCTATTCGGGGTCTTTTGTGGTTCCATACAAATTTTAGGATTGCTTGTGCTAGCTTCAAGAAGAATGCTGGTGCAATTTTGATTGGGATTGCATTGCATGTGTAGATAGCTTTGGGTAGTATTGACATTTTAACAATATTTATTCTTCCAATCCATGAGCACAGAATGTTTTTCCATTTCTTTATATCTTCTTCAATTCCTTCATAAGCTTTCTGTAGTTTTTGTTATACAGATCTTTTACATCTTTGGTTAGGTTTATTCCTAGGTATTTTATGATTCTTGGTGCAGTTGTGAATGGGATCAGTTTCTTTATTTGTCTTTCTGTTGCTTCATTGTTAGTGTATAAGAATGCAACTGATTTCTGTACATTGATTTTGTATCCTGCGACTTTGCTGAATTCATGTATCAGTTCTAGCAAACTTTTGCTGGAGTCTGTCAGGTTTTCCATGTATAATATCATGTCATCTGCAAAAAGTGAAAGCTTGACTTCATCTTTGCCAATTTTGACGCCTTTGATTTCCTTTTGTTGTCTGATTGCTGATGTTAGCACTTCCAACACTGTGTTAAACAATAGCGGTGAGAATGGACATCCCTGTCGTGTTCCTGATCTCAGGGGGAATGCTGTCAGTTTTTCCCCATTGAGGATGATATTAGCTGTGGGCTTTTCATAACTGGCTTTTATGATGTTTAAGTATGTTTCTTCTATCCCAACTTTCTCGAGGGTTTTTATTAAGAAAGGATGCTGGATTTTGTCAAATGCTTTTTCTGCATTGATTGACAGGATCATATGGTTCTTATCTTTTCTTTTATTAATGTGATGTATCACGTTGATTGATTTGCGAATGTTGAACCAGCCCTGCAGCCCAGGAATGAATCCCACTTGATCATGGTGAATAATTCTTTTTATATACTGTTGAATTCGATTTGCTAGAATCTTGTTGAGAACTTTTGCATCCATATTCATCAGGCATACTGGCCTGTAGTTCTCTTTTTTTTGCTGGGTCTCTGGTTTGGGAATCAAAGTAATGCTGGCTTCATAGAAAGAGTCTGAAAGTTTTCCTTCCCTTTCTATTTTTTGGAACAGCTTGAGAAGGATAGGTATTATCTCTGCTTTAAATGTCTGGTAGAATTCCCCAGGGAAGCCATCTGGTCCTGGACTCTTATTTGTTGGGAGATTTTTGATAACTGATTCAATTTCTTTGCTGGTTATTGGTCTGTTCAAGTTTTCTATTTCTTCCTGTTTGAGTTTTGGAAGTGTGTGGGTGCTTAGGAATTTGTCCATTTCTTCCAGGTTGTCCAGTTTGTTGGCATATAATTTTTCATAGTATTCCCTGATAATTGCTTGTATTTCTGAGGGATTGGTTGTAAAAATTCCATTTTCATTCATGATTTTATCTATTTGGATCCTCTGTCTTTTCTTCTTGAGAAGCCTGGCTAGAGGATTATCAATTTTGTTTAGTTTTTCAAAAAACCAACTCTTGGATTCATTGATCTGCTTTACAGTTGTTTTAGATTCTATGTTGTTTATTTCTTCTCTTGTCTTTATTATTTATCTTCTTCTGCTGGGTTTGGGGTGTCTTTGCTGTTCTTCCTCTATATCCTTTAGGTATGCTGTTAGATTTTGTATTTGTGACTTTTCTCGTTTCTTGAGATAGGCCTGGATTGCAGTGTATTTTTCTCTCAGGACTGCCTTCGCTACATCCCAAAGCATTTGGATTGTTGTATTTTCATCTTCATTTGTTTCAATATATTTTTAAATTTCTTCTCTAATTGCCTGGTTGACCCATTCATTCTTTAGTAGGGTGTTCTTTAACCTCCATGCTTTTGGAGGTTTTCCAGACTTTTTCCTGTAGTTGATTTCAAGCTTCATAGCATTGTGGTCTGAAAGTGTGCATGGTATGATCTCAATTCTTGTATACTTATGAAGGGCTGTTTTGTGACCCAGTATGTGATCTATCTTGGAGAATGTTCCATGTGCACTCGAGAAGAAAGTATATTCTGTTGCTTTGGGATGCAGAGTTCTACATATATCTGTCAAGTCCATCTGATCCAATATATCATTCAGGGACCTTGTTTCTTTATTGATCCTGTGTCTAGATGATCTATCCATTGTTGTAAGTGGAGTATTAAAGTCCCCTGCAATTACCACATTCTTATCAATAAGGTTGCTTATGTTTGTGATTAATTGTTTTAAATATTTGGGGGTTTCCATATTCGGTGCATAGACATTTATAATTGTTAGCTCTTCCTGATGGATAGACCCTGTAATTGTTACATAATGCCCTTCTTCATCTCTAGTTACAGCCTTTAATTTAAAGTCTAGTTTGTCTGATATAAGTATGGCTACTCCAGCTTTCTTTTGACTTTCAGTAGCATGATAGATAGTTCTCCATCCCCTCACTTTCAATCTGAAGGTGTTTTCAAGTCTAAAATGAGTCTCTTGTAGACAGAAAATAGATGGGTCTTGGTTTTTTTTTCCATCCATTCTGATACCCTATGTCTTTTGGTTAGAGCATTTAGTCCATTTCCATTCAGTGTTATTATTGAAAGATACGGGTTTACAGTCAGTGTGATATCTGTAGGTTTCGTACTTGTAGTGATGTCTCTGGTACTTTGTGGTCCTTGCAACATTTCACTCAGAGTCCCCCTTAGATCTCTTGTAGGGTTGGTTTAGTGGCGATGAATTCCTTCAGTTTTTGTTTGTTTGGGAAAACATTTCTCTCTCCTTCTATTCTGAATGACAGACTTGCTGGATAAAGGATTCTTAGCTCCATATTTTTTTCTGTTCATCACATTGAAGATTTCCTGCCATTCCTTTCTGGCCTGCCAAGTTTCAATAGATAGGTCTGCTACTACCCTTGTGTGTCTACCTTTGTATGTTAGGGCCTGTTTATCCCTAGCTGCTTTCAGAATTCTCTCTTTATCCTTGTGTTTTGCCAGTTTCACTATGATATGTTGTGCACAAGATCGATTCAAGCTATGTCGGAAGGGAGCTCTCTGTGCCTCTTGGATTCCAATGCCTGTTGCCCTCCCCAGATCAGGGAAGTTCTCAGCTATGATTTGTTGAAGTACACCTTCAGCCCCTTTCTCTTTCTCTTCTTCTTATGGAATTCCTATGATATGGATATTGTTCTGTTTGATTGAATCACTTAGTTCTCTAATTCTCCCCTCATACTTGTGGATTTTTTTATCTCTCTTTTTCTCAGCTTCCTTTTTCCATAATTTTATCTTCTAATTCACCTATTCTCTCCTCTGCCTCTTCAATCTGTGCTATGGCTGCTTCCATTTTATTTTGCACCTCATTTATAGCATTTTTTAGCTCCTCATGACTATTTCTTAGTCCCTTGATCTCTGTAGCAATAGATTCTCTGCTGTCCTCTCTGCTTTTTTCAAGCCCAGGGATTAATTTTATGACTATTATCCTAAATTCTTGTTCCTTTATATTGCTTAAATGAGTTTTGATCAATTCATTAGCTGTCACTACTTCCTGGAGCTTCTTTTAAGGAGAATTCTTCCGTTTCATCATTTTGGCTAGTTTTATGTCCCTTATGTGTTTTAAAAGCTTGTGTGCTTTGCACCTATGAGCACTGCTATATTAAAGGAGGGTCATACACTGTCCAGGGCCTGGCCCTTCAGGAGGTGTTTTTTGGGGATTGTTACTTGCTCTCTGTTGTTGTGACTTTGGTTATTTTCTTACCCTACTTATAGTAATATTTTGTACCCTCCATCAGGTGTGCTTTGATTTGTTCCTTGGAGTAGCCCCTACATATTTTGAGTCCAGAAGTGGTAGCAGCCTCATGAGGCTTGCCAGGGATGCTGAAATGTCAGGGAACCTTGGTCCATTCCAGGATCCAAATCGGTGCTGGGTTCCCGCTCAACCGGGGTCAGAGCAAGCTTTTTTTTTTTTTTGGAGAGAGTGAGAGAGCATGTGTTAGCAGGGGAGAGGGACAGATGGGGGAGAGAGGGACAGACAGAAAGAGAGAGAGAGAGAGAGAGAGAGAGAGAGAGAGAGAGAGAGAAAGAGAGAGAGAGAAAATCTAAAGTAGGCTCCACATGGAGCCTAATGGCTCCATCCCATGACCCTGGGATTGTGACCTGCACCAAAATCAAGAGTTGTACACTCAACTGATTGAGCTACCCAGGTGCCCTGAGAGTTTCTATAATCTTAACAGATGATGGTAGTTGCTGGAAATATCAATAGCAGTTTAAAGTATATTTACATTTACAATAATTTAAAACACCAAAATTTATAAAATACATTCAACAGAAAACTAATTCTAATAAGTCTGGGAAGCCAGCTTAACACAATAGCACTTTATACGCTTATCTTTAATCCAGTAATTCTTACATTTTACTTTGTATTATAATTTATATGTACAAGTCCAATCAGCCCACTAGACTATAAGCTCTCTCCCTGAGGGCTTAGTCAATTTTTTATACTCCTAAACTGCCTGATATAGAGGCTTGCTTCTAGTAGAGGTTAAATATTTATATACTCAACATTTTTTATTGGGTACCAACCAGGTGCCAGGTGCTCGGAATCCACCAGTGTTTGGGGGAAAAACATTATAATCCCTGCCCTCCCTGGATTTACAGTTCATTACGAACAGGAAATTTCCATATTGTTTGAGGAACCTTATGACAGGGGAGGTAAGGGAAATGCTAAGGATGTTCAGAGCACAGTATCTAAGCCACATATAAGAGGGCAAGTAAACCCTCTCAAGAGAGTAAGAATAAAACCAAGCAGAAGTTACGGAGACAGAGAGGAAGCAAAGAGTGTGCCACACAGAGGGAAGGGCATCTGCATGGGTCAAGAGGATGTGCATTTGCTCACGGGAAAGAGGATCCTGATGTCTGTGGTGCAGAGCCACATGGCTATGTGGAGGGGTGAGGACAGCAGAATAAACCAGGCCCAGATCACAAAGTTTCCTGTGTAACATCAGCACAGCAGCTGGCACAAAATAAGAAGGATTTTTCACATTTATTATTTCATTTTACCTTCCTAATAGCATTAGTCTAGATGGAGGACTAAGATTAAGTGACTTTTCTGGGCCAACTAATTGAATGAGAGAACCTGGACTGGAACCAGCTGTTTCACCTTCACCATGGCTTCCACCAGCCCAGCTGCCACTCAGTGTGAGGTAAAGAACTGGTGCCACAGAGACTGCCTGAAATGGCTTGACTGAAGGGAGAAAGGGGCTCCAAATTGCTCCAAATAATGCTCTCTAGACAGAGCAGAACAGCTAGCATGCTTCCACAGCAGATGCTGATGGTCAGTGGGGTCCACTAAAGGGGCTGCAGAAATGCATCAACAAACTGGGGGAGCCTGACTGCCCTCCCTCTTCTCGAGTTTCAAGCACTAATCCTAATAATCATTGTCACTAGATTGCAGTGTTCCAAATCCCCATTCAGGGCATGATTAAACATTGGTCTCTTTAGGTGTAAAATATTGTATCTATTTGACAACAGCATCCCATAGAAACAAATTAGGTGAGCTTGGTAGTAATTCAGGTACAAGATGTAAAATGAATCCAGTATTAGGCAGAAAGACATGATAATGGTTTCAAAGTGGAATTAGCTTATGGACATTTGGGAAGCAGTTCTTTTTTCTGGCCCAAGCACCTTTCACAAGCAAACTGGCTTCCCCCGGGGGCAGACCCAGAACATAAGAGTTCAGGAAACTGCCACCATCATTGAAAACTACAAATGTGCATCAGGAAGGGCTTTCCATTTTTGTGTAGCAAAGAGAAATGCAAAGAATATATCAATTGATGATACACTGAAATTCTTATTTGCTGACACATTTTCATAACTATTAGGCTTGTGGAATTAGTCACTATAATGCATTCAGCTAGTTCAAATGAACTCCTGAAAGGAATTACATATTTGTTCATAAAGTAATTTATAATGAATTATTAACAAGGTCTCAGTTCAGTGCATACACGGTTTATTAGCAAATTGAGACCGTCCTTCACTGAACAGAGTCAGCATGGCTATACCTGACACTTCTACCATTTTGAATGAATGGATTAGCCACTGCTTCTTTGCTGAGAAAGAAGTACAGTGAAGCTGTGGCTCACTTTTCTCATGTGATTTCTCTAAGTTTCTATCATTGCTGGCCTTCTATTTTAAAAAAGATGAGGGTAGCCAGAATATTTTGCATTACATATTATTTTTTATTAAAGACTACTTGTCCATTGCTTCTAAGTACAACTGGAATTTCAACCTGCTCCATGGCTTCAAATACAGCTAATAACATTGGACTTTGCCCCTGAACTCTAGGCTTGGGTATTCAATTGCCTACTCAGCATCTCCATTAGGATATATAATTGATGCCTCAATTTTATCATGTCCAAAACAGATCTTCTCTCTACTTTACCCAAACTGCTTCTTTAGCAGCCTTCCCCCTATTGGTTAGTGGCAACTGTATCCTTTTCATTGGCAGGCCAAAATCCACAGAGCTTATCCTCCAGGGGAAGTCCTAAAACATAAGGGATCAGAAAACTGCCGTCATGTGCATCAGAAAGCCCTCTTCGACTCCTTTCATTCCCTCACATCACATCTCTGTATCCTTATAACTAATATTCAGGAGGTCCTCTTATTATCTATCTTCAAAACATGTTAAGAATTTGGCCACATCTCAATACCACCTACACTGTGACCCTGTTTTAATCTACCATCATCTCTTGCCTAGATTATTTTAGTAGTCTTAAAACTCCTGTCCCTTATTCTGCCCTGGCTCCCCATTAGTTTATTCTTAACATAGCAAAATGTTTCCTTAAACCAAGATATCATGGAACTCCTCTGCTCAAAATCCTTTAATAGTTTTCCATCTCATTCATGACGCAAACCAGATCTGGATCTCCATTACCAAGCCCACCTACCTCATTTATTTCCATCCTACCCCCCTCCCTGCTCCTGAACCTGCTTGACTAATCAATAAATGAATGAATCAGGGTTCTATTTCTAGGTTTCAAGGTCAGCATCCTCCTCTGACAAGGGCACAGGTCCAGGTTTAAAATCCAGTTCAGCCACTTAATAGATTACTTAGCCAGATTACTTAATTTCTTGATTTCCTCATCTGTAAAATGGAGACATTGACTACAATGTAAATTATATAAACTGCCTGCCATATGTTTTGTGGTTAATACAAGGGAGTTGCTTTTATAATCATTTATTTGTCTTTGATGGAAATATTAAGTGTTAGTGCACAGTAACAAACAACAATTAACACAAATGAGAAAAATATATGGTATTTAGGGGTAAGTGCCAAGTGAATAATATAAAGCAGGCAAGGGGGATATAAAAGTTGGGGTGAAATCTTGGATAGGAGAGCCAGGGGTGGCCACACCTTCTACCTCTCAGACCCTTCCTGGATCCCCTTGTGGCTCTCTCCCTCCCTCTTCTGGAATCTTAAACATTGGCAGCCCCCAAGTCTCTGCCCACACCCCTTCTCCAGTGCCCTGAACTCTTTGTAGGTGATTTCAGAACATACTTTAGTTTCTTCATTTATGTCTTTCCAGTGATTGGCTTCCAAATCCTCACCTGGTTAAGGGCAGACACTCATTGCCTTCTCTCGTGGATATCTCCATATGTGCGTCCAAAGTCCATGTGTCTGGAATGAATTAATTCCTCTGTTCTCTTTGCCCAAGCTTCCTTGTGACACTGCCTCCAAAGCTTGACAACTTAGTGGATTTCAGCCCTCCCTCTGCCTTACTAACTGGAGAATCAAACATGCGGCCTGTCAGACTTAACTTACATAAAGTCTCTTGAATCCTTTTCCTCCTTCCCATCTCTTCATGTCCACTAACTCATTACCTCTCACATGAAATTGCCCTCTGTAAACTTCTCTCTGTTTCTACCAACCGAACCCATGTTCAGCTCCACTGACAGTTGAATTTCTTAAAAGTGGAGATTTGGGGACACCTGGGTGTCAACAGATTAAGTGTCTGACTCGATTTTGGCTCAGGTCATGATCTCATGGCTCGCAAGATTGAGCACTGACAGGGCAGAGCCTGCTTGGGATTTTCTCTCTCTGCCCCTCCACCACTTGCTACCTGCATACTCTCTCTCTCTCAAAATAAATAAATAAACTTTAAAAAGGAAGTGGAGGTTTGACACTGTGCCTCATGTGTCCCAAGATGTTCTCCTTTTGCCTTTATTGTAATACCTAGTCCTGGCACTAAACGTCCTCCACAGCTGACCCTGTCTTCTCCTCCCCAGTGCACATTCTTCCCCACTGCTCAAACTCTTCTTCGTGCTGGCTCTTCCACATGCACCACTCATTCCAGCCTAAGCTGGAAAGTGTTTATTTGGAAAACTTTACAGTAGTCACCATTGGAAAATGCCCTACTTCTCCCTTCAGTTGGTCCAGCCCCAACTCACATCAACCAGTGGTCCCCAAAGCAGCATTTGTGCACTACTGAGGCTGCACAGATAATCCATCTGGGGAAAGAATCATAAAAACAAATTCAGTTTCTGCTTATTTTTTATCCTGCCCTTACTAATATATAATATGCAAACTGATACTGATGGCCTCACTCAAGTGGTATATCAGACAGGAGGTGTTCTGAAGGCAAGAGGACGTTCCCCAAAACAATGAGGGTTGTGGTGCTCATGCTCTTTCATATTCCAACATAATATGGGAAATTTTAATCTAAATGTGCCCAAATAAGTAGTTTTATGGATTATATTATCAGTAAAAGGAGAATTTTATTATACTTGATACTGAGTGAGCAATGATCACAAAGTCTCTTTATCATACAAAAAGTTTGATAAAAAGAGTTGCCAAATTTAAAGATGAGTGGGCATTATTTTCTTTTAAGTAAATAGAAAATGTTAAGAATGAAAGTGTATAAATATTTTCATTGTTCCATGATGTTATCTCTGATTTGATATGTGTCTCATATTAAAATGCTTCATCTGTATGCTTTAAAACTTTGGAATATAATTTTCTAACCTGCTTTAAAGTTTTCCAAAGAAACATTTTTGATGTTTTTTAACCCACTGTATGTATGTGTGTGTGTGTGTGTGTGTGTGTGTGTGTGTGTGTGTATCTCATACCAAAACCTTCTAAATAGTTCCTAAATGCAACTGATTGACATTCAATGGAAGTACACATTCAGGGAAGGTAGCCAATTTAAAAAAAAAAATAGAAAACTTCAGCATAACTAGTGGGAGGAATTGAAAAAAAAGACTTAGTAAATGCAGCTATCAATGCACTTTTCCATTTGAAACTACATATCTCTGAGCAAATGTTCAATGGGGCATTGTTGGTAATTGCAAAAAAGACAAATTAACCTAAATGTGCATCACTATAGAAATAAACAAATTTGTGGTCTATTCATATAATGTAATTCTATACAACTGCAAAATGAGGAAACTAGAGCTATATGCAATCATATGGATAATTTTCAAAAACACGTTTTCAGGCTAAACATGTAAATTGTAGAAGGATATATAAATGCTGCGTCCATATATGTCATTTCAGAACATATAAAATAATATCAAATGCTGAGTTTATTGTTACAGGCATGTCCATATGTAATAAAGCAAAACTAAATGCATAGGAGTGAGACACACCAAATTCAGAGAATAGGAGGGAGAATGGGATCTGGAGAAGGTACTGAAAGGTCTTTGATGATTATTTTCATATTTGATTACTCACACTATATAGTGGAAATGTAAGTTTTTTCTTTTATTATTTTCTGTACTTTCATGTACACCTGAAACATTTCATATTAAAAAATGTTTTCTGCTATTGAAAATGGATTTTGTATAATACCCTTTGAGGAAATTACAGCAATGACAAATTTGTAAACTTATATCCATGGCAGAAACATTCTGAGATGCTCTATTAATTTTAGAAAGCTGGCATGAAACTGCTGTGGATTTCTGAAAGTGTGGATTACCATGTTTTCTAGCCATTGTGGAAATTCCTTCCTTCTGAGTGTTAAATATAAAGTACCAGAAAGCCAAACAACCTAGAGGGAATTAACCTTTCAGAATCTAACCTCAAAGCAGATAGAAACATGGGGGAGGGCAGTGGGAGCAGATCAGTATTTCCATCTTTGAACTCTAAGCATCTTTCTGTATGCCTCTAAAGATTTCCAGTACCACAATGTCTTCCATATTCATAAGAAAATCAAATAAAAATGCATTGGTAATGGTAAAATAATCCATTCTCATTAAATCATGTCAAGGATGATTTCAGATTAGATTTTCCAAGAGACCCAAGTAAAAATTTGGTAGAAAATCTATGTGTGTAAGCCAAGATAGTGAAAGCTTTTTATTTGTTTACCTTGGGGAAATCTTTCTTTTCAATTTATTTAATAAATTACTTTCATTTAAGAAACCAAACTCTATAACACTAACATTGTTTACTTATGTCTTAGAACTCAAAAAGCAATATTTAATAAAAAAAAATACAAATACCAGGTTTAAAAGCTTGTGATCTAATCTCCAACTCACAAGTGAGGTGAAAATAAATGAAGAAAGTGTGGATTCAAAGTCTACTGAGAGAGCCATGTTATCCCCTTTTAAATAAAAGAAGAGGAACAATTAAAGATAGCTTTCAGGTATGGTGTAAAGAGGAGAGAATTTACGGTCAGAAATATCCAATTATATGCATGACTTGGACAAATCATTATAACTGCTTAACTTCACTTTGCTTACTTGCAAAATGACAATAATAAGATTATGTTGAGGATCAAGTGAAAAAATATGTGATTTCATTATTATCTATCAGTATTTGATTATTTTTCATGTCAATTTGCCCTAATGTCCAAAAGATCTCAACAGGAACCCACTGTCATTTTCCAGATTGCTGCACTCATCTCCAAATTATGTAGCAAAAAAGATCACAGAAGACTCACTTCACATCGATAACTAGTAAAAAAAATATTTTTTAGAAAAAAATAATTTTTGTTGGGAAATAACTAATAGGATGTTTTTGTTAATGCCTTTATTTTTCTTTCATTTTTTAAAATAAGATATAAATGGCTTTAAGTGCCCTAGGTTTAGAGAAATTTGAGTTTATATGATAAAAATATATTATTATTTTTAAAAAGCTGTGAGCCTTGAGGTTGTAAAAGCAGTATCTTGCACACTGAGTTTTAGAGATTAGGAGGAGGGTAATGGGTATTTGCTCCCTGTAAAGACACAGAGCAGCCCTCAAGGCATATTTAGCATGTAAAAAAGACAAATATATACATGAAATTTAAAAACTGTTGAGGTCCAGGGTCACCATATATAGTTGTGCAGTTGAGGCACAGCACAACACCATGTGGCACAGTTCATGTGGACCATAATGGGTAAGTACAGCACTGTTTTCTTATATTGTGTAATGGATAGTGTTATTGCCAGATGTAAATATGAGGAAAACATCATTTCCCTTATCAAAAAAAATCCCAGCTCAGAAAAGACAGTGCAACAACAGGCACAAAAACAGATCATTACAAAAGAATGTGGGAGTGCAAAGACAGAGATAGTCACAGAAGAAGAAAAATTTACACAACTGAGGATTTACAGAGAAACTATGCCTCAACTGAACCTGAAATCAAGAGTAGCGGTTAGTAGACAGAAGGTAGGACTGGAGCTTTCCAGTCCCATGGGTAGTAATGACTGAGGTATAGAGACAAGAAAGAGTCTAGTGTATCTACGGAATTGCAAGCAGTTTGGTGTTACAAGACCCTATAAGGTGAAGCATTGAGCAATAAAGATCTGACTGCTCAAAAAGCCAGATCTGACTTACGTGTTGTGGTTTAGCATTATAGCCACAGACATGACCAATAGCCTTGGAGTAGCCCAAATCCATGAAGTCCTGTCTTTAAAAATGGTAAGTGTTGATGAAGATGTGGAGGAAAGGGAACCCTTGTACACTGTTGATAGGATTGTAAATTGATGCAGTAACTATGAAAAACCGTATAGAGTTTTCTAAAAAAAACTAAAGAAATACCATATAATCCAGTAATTCCAATGGTGGGTATTTACCCAAAGAAAATGAAAACACTAATTCAGAAAGACATATGCATATATATGATTATTACAGCATTATTTATAATAGTCAAGATATGGAAGCAACCTAAGCGTTCATTGATTGATGAATGGATAAAGAAGATGTGGTATAAAAACAAAACAAAGAACAACAACAAAAAAGAAAATGTGGTATATATACACACAGTGGAATATTAACCATAAAAAATAATGAAATCTTGTCATTTGCAACATGGATGGACATAAAGAGTATTATGCCAAGTGAAATAACACAGAGAAAAACAAATACCATATGATTTCACTTATATGTCGAATTAAAAAAAAAAAACAAATGAACAAAAAATGACAACCAAAAAAACAAAAAGAGAGAGAGAGAGAGTCATAAATATAAAGAACCAAGTAGTGGTTGCCAAAGGGGAAGGGGGGGAATGGGGGAAATGAATAAAGGGGATTAAGAGGTATAAACTTCTGGCTATAAAATAAATAAGTCATGGGGATGAAAAGTACATCATAGGGAATATAGTCAACAATATTTTATTACACTTGTGAGCATTTCATAATGTATGAAATTACTGGATCACTATGTCATACAACTGAAATTAATTTAGTATATGTCAGCTATACTTCAATTAAAGCTAAAAAAATTAAATAAATAGATTAAGTCCTGTCTTCCATATATATACTATATTTAGGCCTTTGGATTAACCTAGAGCTTGATGTTCTGCCTACGGCCATTTTTGTACTTTCCATTAGCCTTATTAGTCCTACTCATTAATTTCTTTTTCTTGGTTTACTAGTACTTCCTTGCATCATGTTCCATTGACAACTTTCAACTTATTCCCCATCCCAGTGAATTAGATCTAGTTTTTCCTTATGATGTTTTAAAACATATAATCAATATACAACCAGTTGTCTTTCACTTAAAATAATACTTGTGTTTAATTACAGCAATGATGTGCATAATTTATATAACCGATTTGCTTTTGTTAAAAATTTTGTGTTTTTCAGTATTTACTATCATAAATTATATGAGACAAACAACCTTATTTGAACCTCTGGGATTTAAAACACAGTCATTTAAAATCTCTGATTTTCTCCTGTGAATACATTTATAGAAGTATAATTGTTCAGAAAAAAGAATGTGTATATATTTTTTAATTTTTAGCATACTGCCAAATTGCTCTCCATGCAAGTTGTTCCAGTTTACCTTCCCACACTCATGTGAGGAAAGTGCCTGTTTCTCCATCTTCCTAGTCATTTTCAAACCACACTGCTAAGTTATTCTATAAAGTTGCCCCATATCTTGCTTGGGCATGTACAGTGAGCATACAGAAGTTCCTTATCCTGATTAGAAGAAATACATTCATATATTGAGAAATGAAGCAAATTGTGGAAATTCCACAGTAGCAAGCATTCAGAGGCAAAGTCCTAGTGCTGCTGTGTGTCCTAGATCAGTGTTTGCTCCCTGCAAACAACAGGCATGACTTGTTTTTAAAATCAGGAAATCCAGGGGTGCTGGGTGGTTCAGTCGGTTGAGCATCTGACTTTGGCTCAGGTCATGATCTCTCAGTCCGTGAGTTTGAGCCCCGCATCAGGCTCTGTGCTGACAGCTCAGAGCCTGGAGCCTGTTTCAGCTTCTGTGTCTCCCCCTCTCTCTGCCCCTCCCCCAGTCGCATTCTGTCTCTCTCTCTCTCTCTCAAAAATAAATAAATATTAAAATAAAAATAAATAAATAAAATCAGGAAGTTAGACATAAAAATCGAGATTTATGGCTTTTCTAGAAAAATAGGACATCTCAAACAGTATGCCCACCAGGTACAACTAGCCAGAGCTAAGAAGTACTCCCCCATTCAGATAGGACAGATATGGCCAGGTGACCACATAAATATTCCACCTACCTGGTTTCACTCATTTATGTTACCTGCCTCACCTCTATCAGCATCTGAATTTGAAACCCTACCCTAAGTACTACTTATTTACAGAAATAATAGTAGAATTCTCTTGGAGCAGAATTACAACAGAGACTTAGATATACTGAAGATCAAACCATGACTTCTGAAATATATCAACAACAGTGGGGCTCCTGAGTCGGTACATACTATGCAGTTCAACATTATAAAGAGATTTTACCATAATGTGCTTACATAAACATATACATTATTCTTATATGAAATATGCATAGCAACAAATCTAATTGCTAATCTATTATTAGAAATACATGCAACGATAGACTTCAAACAAGAAATAGTAGAATTTTGTTCACACATACTTTTCCAATTTAATTTCAAACTCAAACTGCAATAAGCTTACTTGGAAAAATAATAGCCAATTAAAAATTTTAAATATCTAGCCTGTGATCTGAGGACAGAATTATATTCATTTCATTAAGTTCAAAAGTGTAATTAGACATATATCTGTGCATGGTGGTGGAATTCTGCAGGCAGTTAGTTATGCAAGACCATGCAGGAATTAAAGCCTGTGAAATAGGTGTTCTGAAGTCTTTTCAATTGCAACATAAATATAATCATGCAGAGTAAAGATGGCAAAACCCTCAGGAGAAAGCTGAACAAATGATAGGAGTATAAGCACATACCTTTGTTAGAGAAATAGGCCTGAGGTTTTATTTTAGTAAATCTTAGTTAAACATATCAAGAGGATTTATGCTAAGGTTTGCAAGTAATATAGAGTTACTTTAAAGCACAAGGCATGGGTCTTAAGATGGCCTATATAAAATGAGTTATGTGACAAGTAAGAAAGAGAATGTTTTAAAGGTTTGTTTTATTTCAGTGACTTCTGAGATAAAAATAAATGCATTCTTCACCAAAGTATCTATTGCTCTGTGAATATACATAAACAGAAGCAATAGATTAGATGAATAAAGAATTTAGAAGTGTGCTAATCCAGTTAGCTTAAAACACAATAGTGTCTGCTATTCCCGTTTTCTAGATCTTAATATCTACTTTAATTTTTTTCATTTCTTAATTATTTATCAAGGAGAATTTCAAATATGTACAAAAATAGCATAAGGAATTGTACTCATCATCCAACCTTAACAACAACCAAATGTTGGTCAATCCTACCAAATCCACAACCCCAACCACCTCACCTCTTTGAATTAATTTGAAGCAAATCCCAGATATCATAACATTTTACCTATAAATGTTTCAGTATGTATCTTTGAAAGATAAGGATTCTTTTTTTCCTTAAACATAACCACACTACCATGATCCTACCTGAAAAATAAAGTAATTTCTCAATATTGTCAAATATCCTATTAGCGTTCTAACTTCCAATTGTCTCATAAATGTCATAATTTTTAAAACTTACTTTTTGAAATCAGGCTTGGAAAAGGGTACTTACATTGTAATTATTGTTTTGTCTTTTTTTAGTCATTCTTTTAAGGTTTATTTTTGAGAGAGAGAGCATGAGCAGGGGAGGGGCAGAGAGGGAGGGAGACAGAGAATCTGAAGCAGGCTCTGTGCTGTCAGAACAAAGCCTGACATCAGCCTTAAATCCACCAACTGTGAGATCATGACCTAAGCCAAAGCCAGACACTCAACTGAGCCACTCAGGCACCCCTGTAATTATTGTTTTGTTTTTTATTTTGCTTTATATTGATAGGTTCATCCTCCATCTCTTTTTTTTTCTTGAAATCTATGTCACAAAATAAATTCAGCTTTTAAAATCACCATAACTATAGGAAATAAAATTTAAGCTTGGCTTTTGTCTTTCAAAAAATTCATATCTGATTAAAATGGAGAAAAAGGGAATCAATGTATGGTAGAAATAAGTATAAATGTGTACATGAGTGTATGAGATTCAGCATCCTTTTTGGGAACATTTAGCAACAATGTGATCACACATTTACTCTTGCAGGCATTCATTTATTTACTCTTCCTTCCATCCATCCATCCATCCATCTGTCCATCCATGCAGCCATCCATCCATCCATCCAACAGCCACACGTCCATCTATCCATCCAACAGCACTCTCTGAGCATTCTACATGCCAGGACTCACTAGTCAGTGAGGCCTACCAAGTAAAATAAGACACTACTCTCTGGCCCCAAGCTACTTGCTCATTTAAGAGTCAGAACTATAAACAATGTGATAGGTGCTCCAATTGTGTCTGCAGCCCAGTTACACAGCAAGGAAAGAATCCAGCGTAGCAAGGTGCTAGATTGCTGAATCTGTGCTTGATTTCTGAATCCGCCAGTAATCTGGGTCAATGTGGTCTTTCTGTGCATTGGGGATTATTTCCAGCTCAGCACTTCCTGACTCAGGAACATCAGTAGCCTCTTACTACATAACTTCTGTTCCTCAAAAGCACTGATTCCAGTCTCAGTATGTACCTGCATACATTATCACCTTCATCAATTAACTTGATGTTTGTAAAGCATCCATTGAAATCCAGTTCACTGTGCACCATATAGAAATGTCCAGCTACTGCACAAGGTGAGCGTGCATGGGCATATATTTGGATGGTGCTTATGTGACCTACCTGTGACCTCAGCAGATATTCCTCCACACTCTTAGAACAAAAAGTTGGCTTTGCAATATTGACTTCTTCACTGAAAACTGAAAGGCATTTTCTCCCTCCTCAGTCTGTCTTAGAGCTTCATATAATCCTTTTCAATACCCACAGGAAATTTTGACCTTGTCAGGTCAGGAAAGCCTTGCAGCCAGGTCCCCTCTCAAACTTGGTAAGACTTCATCTTGCCCGGATTACTGTGTTACTCCTAGCCAGTCTATCTACAGTCAGCCTCTGCTTAAACATACTAATCTACCCCAGTGGATCCAAAGATCTATAGCATACTCCTCCAGAGTTGCTGCCTTCCTTAAGCATCCTACCTCATTGGTATCCAAGTTATCCCTTTTAGGCAATGGTAGGAATCTATAGTAAGCTTCTGAAATATGTGACTCTGGAAATTGTATAAAAGGAGAAGGCTAAACCCAAGAGAAAGGTTGGATTCCAGGTGATCCAATGGGGAGAAGCAAATGTGGGCGTCAGGGAAGGTACAGAGGCTGGGGAAGCATGGAAGGCTAGTGAATTAGCTCTACTACACGGAGCCAGTCTTCCTCCTATACTACACATCCAATTAATTGTAAATCCTGTGGGCTCCTCCTTCAGAGTGTTTCTAGAATCTGACCCCTCCTTCTCACCCTTACTATATACCACAGCCCCAGCCAACATCATCTCTTACCTAGATCAATGCAGTGGCTTTCTAATTGGTCTCCCTGTTTCCACACCAGTGTCCCACTTCTGGACCTTTGCATTTGCAGTTTCCTCTGCCTGAAGTTCCTCCCCTAGGTGTCCTTTGTGCTCATTCTTCACCTTTTTCAGGTCTTTGTTCAAATGTTACTTTGTTAGTGAAGCCTTCCCCCAACCTCCATTCTTAGAGGAGAATGGACACACACACACACACACATTCCCATCCAGTTCTCCCTATTAACTTCTCTAGATAATTTTCTTCACTTTGCTATACACTGTTTTTTTTTTCTTTTGCACTTTGTTTATTGTTTGTTTCCCATATCCTCACTAGAAGGTTAGCTTTATGAGGTTGAGGATTTTGTCTTTTTGTTCACTGTTGTTTTCTTAGTGTCTAAAAGTACCTGGCACATAGTAGGTGCTTGGCAAACATTGAATGAATAAATGAATCAGTCAATGACTTCCTCTCTCAAAGAATTAGGGAGACTCCTGTGTGACACGGAGTTAGGCATAGCTCTTGTCTTTGAGACACGGAAACACAGTGATATTTTAATGGTGATAGCAAAGAGTATCTAATATAGCTGTGGACTGAATTGGGAATGTTAGGTGTGTGGGGAGATGGTTGGTAACTTGGGATAAGAATCAGCCAAAATTCTTAGTTGTGCTAAGTATGCTCAGAGTGACAAGAAGAAAATGCTAGAGAGGAAGGAGGCATGGTTATATGACATTTGCCATTTTCTTTGGTTTAAAATAAACCTGGCAACCTCTAGACTGAAGTAGTGCTAGGACCTCAGGCAGCAACATCTGGCAGGACAACCCAGATTTCCTTGTGGGCATGCATGCCCAGGGTCAACCAGGACATGTGGGCAGCCTAGATGGGCTAATTAGTCGCTACCCCCTTAAATGGTTATTTTTCACATATTTGTTCAACATTCATTTAATGAGAATGTAGGAAAAAAGTTTTATTCATAAAAATTGCATTCCTTGTATTCAAATTCAATGTGAAGTATTATTTTATTCCTTGATATACCATCATATGTTAACGTACTTAGAACCCTTTGCATCACAGTTTTGTCACCACTCGTAACTAGATAGTGTTAGTCATCTAACTCACTGAAAATAAACTTCACTTACATAGATATGCTCAAAATATATTTAAGTTTTCTTTTCTTTTGGACTTCATGTTGGCAAAATATTTCCCACTTTTCTCTCCTTGACTTTTACATATATTTCTTCAAATGAGAACTCTTTGAGAGATGTATTAAAGGGTTTAAAGTTGAGTGGATGAAATCAATAGTTTGTTCCTAGGGAACCTCACCAGTACATGCTTTATGCAGTTTCTCTGAAAGCTGATGGCAACTTCTGAGTAGGAGATTGTAACCTGGTAGGTTGTAGGATATTAGATGCATGTCTGTGATTCTAGCATCCACAGCATACATAGGTTATATAGAAGGGAAGCATCTTCTTTTGTTTTTTGAAAAGTACAGTTTTCCAACTGGTGCCAGACCAGTTGAGATCTTGCCTGTTTTGTAAGATGTGGCATATGGAAACCTGAGTTAGCCAGCTCTTGTCCAATCATCTCATGGAGAAAAATGGGCATTCTGAACAGTGCTATCTCTTTCTCCACTCTTACTGCTGTGTTCACTGCTCTGCAATGTAGACTGACAGCCCAGGACTGCAATTTTTCAGAGTAGAAGAAGGAGCAAGAGTAGGTCTCTCTACTAGTGTTAAACTCTGCCTTGATTGTCTATGTCACCATGATCCTGGGTTCCAATATTATAGCTCCTCAGTTAATACACATCCTACCCCCACTGACCACACGTGCAAATACACACACACACACACACACACACACACACACACACACACACACCCCTATATTTTCCCTGTGCTATGTTTCCAATTCTCATGTGCCAAGAACCAACCCTTTGTTCAGATGCCCTCATCCTTAAGGTAAATTTTCTTTCACAACTTTCCAGTATCTTCTTTTGACAGTTGACCTCTATCGGGGCCACTTCTTGCAAATGAAACGCTGAACTTCAGAACAGAAGGCATCAAAATCTTAATTCCTCTCCTCCAAGGACATCCCTTGTCCCCCATGCAACTTTTCTCTGCTATCTCCCCATAAGTATTTTATTTTCCCAACCAAGATGGATGGGAAAACAGGGCCTCTGTCAGGCCAACAAATATCCAGATACACTCTTCCCCAGTGTAGTATTACTGGCCTTACATGTCCAGAACTAAGAGTGTCCACTCAAGGTATTCCTCCAACAGAGACCTCTGCCCCAAGGTGATGTTAATAAACAAGTGACTAAGTGACCAAACAAATTCTCTTAGCTGTGAACACATATGGATTTAACGTTGAAAATTCCCACTGCAGTAAACTGTTTATTATTACATGCTCTTTGGTATATCTGTTTTATAGAACTGTTAGAAGTTTCGTTTTGGACTTAAAGTCTCAACCATCTATTAATAAAGAATTTTTGACAGGGCAAGAAGAGCCTGAGTTTAGGTATGGCCAGTTCTTGCCCATCTTAAATGACCCAGAAAATCTATTATGCTAATGTGCATTTGGAATAAGCAAGGTTTTTGTTTTGTTTTGTTTTGTTTTTTTGTAAATTGTTGGTGAAGCAAGTGGGTTTTAATTGGGGAGGGTGAGTGATGTCCGGTGTGATTGATCTTATTAAAAGGATAAATTTTTCGTACATGAAGTTTTAATATTTCAACTATGAGGTTAGCACTGTTACATTGCAAATCTCATTTAAATTGTTTGCCAAAGGCTTGAATTAAAAACAGTTTGTGGTAATATAAAGTCATAATGGCCAAAAAAGCAATGACAGATAACTTTTAGTGGGTTTTAGAGTAATTGTTCATCTAACAAAATGGTTTCCAAGTCAAATTTGAGACATCTGTGAAGGAAAATGCTTAGTGATGTGCTAATTACCTTAGGTGGTTTATTACTTTAAAAAGTGTTAAAATTAGTTATATCTAGAGAAGGAACTCCAAGTCCTTTGTTGCAATGAATAATGCAAAGGTTTGTTTAAATTCATGCAGTCCTATTTATAAAAGAACACCTGGATAGCTTTATTTTGAGCTTAGAACAAAACATAAAATTGTTGAGAACATGATATTTAAATGTACTCATTTACATTCTTAGGCAGCTCAGCAGTGGTAAAATAGCCTTGCTGAGAATATAGAAATCTAGATCAATGATTCCCTAACAACCAGGAGCCTTCGATTAGAGGGAAAGAGGGGAATGTAAAGATCATCAAGATGCCGGTGCTGATCCTGTCCCCCTGTGGAAGGAAAAAGGGCCAGGTCACCCCCTTAGTGAAGGTGGAGAGAAAACCTCTGGCAGCACAGACTCTACTTTTACTATGTTCTTTCTGTTTCCCTCCTTTCACCCACTACTGGCTCAAACATGTCCCTTTCTGTACCCCCTGTCTCTGCCACACACTCATCCATACACATACACACCCCATTATCTCTGTTGAAATCTCCCTCCAAGGTTCTCCTCCCATGTTTTTGGGGACAATTGGCTTCATGGGCCACAACAGGCCTCAGAATATCCCATACCCTGAGCTGAATCAGGGGCAGGGGAGCTGGGCAGCTGCCTGGAGCACCAGCCCATAATGGGAATGATATATATCACCACAGGAATAAATCTGACACGTGTCCCCACATGACTCCTTATCCTGCACAGTGTCACTTGGTCCTGCTCCTAGGAAAGAAGAGAGATTCCTCAAATGAAAAGTAGAAACCAAAATAAAAATCCTCTCCAGAACACTCCAACCTCTGTTAAATAATTTTTCTGCGTGCATATGACAATGTCTATATTCAGAATAAATCACTAATGTGTGACTAGTTATCCAACAACCTCTGACGTCAGCTGTCAGAGTCCATTAAAACTTGGAAACTGAATACTGCTGTTACCAGTAATAAGTCTTAGTACCCACATCCAGGTACATTTCTACCATTGTAACAGAGTGTGAAAGCCAAACACTACCCAGGTATGTATGATAGAAAAGCTATAGAAGTAAATTGAAATCCAAATGAGTGAAAATGGTGGTAACTTTAAGGCACACCAATCCTTCATGACATACACACTACTTTCATTAATAGAAAATCACTCCCTCCTCTCCTTAACTAAATAAATTTTGAGCAAATATTGAATAAATATTAGGTTGAAGGAAGACCAAATCATGAGTAGAGGCCATGGCATACATCAGAAATTGGGATGGAAGTAAGGATGTGATACCTGAGCTCCTCATCAGAGGCAGCTTTCCCAGGTCTGACACAGCCCCAGGCCCCATAAGGACTTCTGGACCTGGAAAGCCTAAGGGGAAGACTGACAGGCCCTAGGGTTACCACCAGGCCTCAGGGCACATTAGGGTGGCCACAGGGGGCGCCCAGACCAACTGCTCCTCATAAAGGCCCAGTCCCCCAGCCCTAGCACTAGCCTACTGGGGAGAGCTGAACAATAAACTCTGATGATGTGTCTTGCAAAAACAAACAAACAAAAAAAGATACCCCCCTTTGCTGGATCCCACCTTCTCTCTTGGTCTTCCAGGCTTGGCATACTCCCAAGTCACCTTAGGTCACAACAACCTGGCCTCCCCAAACTCTCTCTTCTTAACACTTGGACTAGTAGCTTCAAGTCCAGGCCTGAGGAAGAGTTGCTGAAGGAGCTTGTGCTGTCTTGATTGCTGCATTGGGCCTGGTACCATCACCCTTTTCCCATACCACCCTCATTCACCATTGGGGGATCAGGCTCAGTCCCTTCTTACCCATACTCCAGCAGATGGCCCACATTTTCCCTACTCCTACAATCTCTCTCACCACCCGCCTTCCTGTTTCCTGGAAATATTCATCTTCTCTCCCATTCAGGCTGCCACTTCCCCATGGTGTGTACTGAACAGATTCATCCTCAGGTTTCATTCTGCTGTGTCCTTGGAGGGCTGTCCTAGAGGCCCACCACGCAAGTATGAGTAATGGGTTGGCCGTAAGCATTAACAGAAACCCATTTCTTGCTTTCTTAAACACAGACCTTCACATTGCCCCTCCACATGTTCACCCTCTGTCCGTGTCCCACATGGGCACTGCCCTGTCAAGAATATAATTAGATTCTGCTCACCAGAGACCAGGACATTGAAATCCACATGCAAAGGGTCATGAGTGCCCTTCTGTGTCACCCAGGGAGCAATAATTTTTAACATGGTAACAACAGCCACATTTTTGCCTCTAAAAATCCCCAGAAGTACCCCCACTTCTGACAATTCACTGCCTTCATTCAGAGCCTCACTAAAATTGAACCTATATACTGGTTTGTGGTATATAGTACTTAGATTTATCCCAAGAGACCCTAAAAGATTTCAAGATTATATTATAATGAAGGTGAATAATTTTTAATTAATAAAACCTTTATGGAATAATTTTAACTAACACTCATGAGAACCAGACACTACTTATAATGATAAATTATCATTTAAAATGCAAAGTGTGCAGACATACTAGGGAATAACCACATTAATGACTCACTACAGCCATTAAAATGTTTCCTAGAGATGCTTCATGCAATCTCCACCACCTGGGATGCCCTTCTGCTTTCTCCCTGATAATGTAAGTCCAATGTTCCCTTCAAGACCCAACTCTAGTCTCACTTTTTACAAGAAGCCTTCTCTTTCCAGCCCCACTAACACATACATACATAGAGGTCATTTCGTAATTAAGTTCTTTTGAGGTTAACACTATCTCTTCTTTTGTTATATTTGCAGAGCTTAGTAAAACCACTTAAATACAAAAGACTAAATACCCCCACAGAGTGCAGGATACCATACCTACAAAAACTGATGGCCACTGGATAAATGACCAAGAAAATCATTTTATCAATTAATCAGTCAATGCATAAAGACATAAATTTGATGCCCTGATCCAGAAAGTCACACATGGAAGTTTTAAGTTTACCAGATGGGATTATCCTTGCCTAAAAAGTGTAGATTCAGATTGGAAGCAATGAGATAGAAGTTCAAGCTGTATTTGGCCATTTAACCAAACACTAGACAAGTTATTTCCATGTCTTAGAAATCATTTTCCTCCATGATTTTTTTAAGTACAATACTAAATTAAATGGGAGAATGAATGAGCAAAGATCTCATAAATGATGTAAGTGTTAGCAATCACCAGTATTATTTAAATGAAGAAAAAGGAAATTAGGCACAGGAAAAATCTGTGAAATCTATTAGAAATATAATATTTGAACCAAACAAAGGTATTGTTTTTCGTTAATATTCAGCATATTTGTATTCTCTAGCTTATTATTTTGTAATTGATAGCAAAGCTACAAATGGCTTTGGGGATTTTTACATGTCTCACATTATGTCCTTGTGGTGGAGTAGCATAATCAACTGGAAATAGAGATAATTTTTTTATCAAAGATTTCTTTCTGTAGGCAAGATGCTGCTTTTTCTAAGTGTCTTTTGGCTATTTACTATTTTATAACAATTGGTATAAATATAAAAATGGTAAACAATGTTTATTGTTTGCACACAAGTGAGTCTGAATTGGGGGCTTTTACTGCCAGTCATTCCCAATGCAATCTCAAGAATGTAATAGGCAATCAGACAGTGATTTATCTGACCCATTATTGAGAAAGAACCAAGAAAAATCTAAACATCATTTGGCTCACTCATGTGCACATTGCAGATGCAAAACAGTGAATTATCTGAGCCTTGTCATGGTTTTCTATGCTATAAACATATTTAGTATTTGAAAATTTGTTTTTATTGCTGTCCTTAATTTTTCTTTGTTCAATCATAGAAAGATATATAGGAGGAAAGTAAATGTAATGTAGTTTCTTCCTAAAGGAAAGATATCTAAAAATCAAGCCAGTGACTAGACTAGAAAGTTAATCTTATAGGCTTTCTGGGGGTGAGGTGTGTTGTTCCAGTGTCATGATTAAATTCTAGCTAGGATAATTACTTCAGTCTATACTGCCTGCAGGAAATGCCTCCTGTGGTCTGGCCACTGGACTCTATCACATTGCTAAAACCGCTGGAGAAGTGGTCTGCTAAGCAGCTGTCACGCAGTTACATTTCAAGGAAGCAGGCTTGTGTATCGAGTGTTTTAAGTCCCAAAACAAACTCCAGATCACACAATATACGTTTAATTTTTTATTTAAGACCAAAAATTATGTTACGAAGTTCATTTGAAAAAAACAGTACAGGGGTGCCTGGGTGGCTCAGTCGGTTAAGCACCTGACTCTTGATCTCAGCTAGTTGGTCTCATGGTCTCAGTTGTATGTATGGTCTCATGGTTTGTGAGTTTGAACCACACATCAGGTTCTGTCCTGATGTGTGGAGCCTGCTTAGGATTCTGTCTCTCCTTCTCTCTGCCCCTCCCCCACTTGCGCGCTCGCGCGCGCTCTCTCTCTCTCTCTCTCTCTCTGTCTCTCAGAATAAACATTTTTAAAGTTTTTTTTTTAAAGAAAAACCAGTGTAGTCCTACAGCATGTAAAAAAATAAGCCACGAATGAATTACTTTACTGGTTAGTTCAGTAGCTAATTAGCAATTGCTTTTGTGCCTGTCTCACAGCTTCATAACCTGGTGAGCAAGATGAACAGATCCAAATAACGGCACAAATCAGTGTATAAACTACACGTGAAAAGAAGGGATACAAAGGAAAAGAGCAGGGTTCAGTGAGAGCACATGGCCAAGGATGCTGACTGGAGCTGGAGTGTCAGAAGAAACTTGAGTTGAGACTGCAGGGTGAGACGGAGTGGGGGCAAAGCAGAGGATTGAGGAAGGGGACAGAATACAACAGGTGTAAAATCTCCTCAGTGAGAGAGAACACAGTGCATTGAAGGAAGCAGAGGATGGCTCTGGGCAATGAGTGCATAGGTAAAGGTGAGGTGGGGAGCGAGACAGGAGCAAAAGTATCCCAGGCCTTGTGAGGCTGACAGTATTCCTAGAAAGTTTTACCCCTAAGTTTTAACAGGAAAGATTACCATTACAAATAAAATTACTTTTATAGAATTCAGATAGTGCTGCATTCCATTTTCACCATATTTATTACCTTTGCTTTTTAATAAGAATAATTAAAGATTGAGCACTACCTTAGGTACTTTAATACATCATTTTGTTTTCTTCTCACAGCAAACAATGAGGCAGACATTTTTCCAATTTGGGTATTGAGGGAACAAACTGTGTAACCTGCCTGAGGTTCACAAGTAATATGTGGCAAAGGAATAATTCACACCTTAGCTGGCCTGACTCAGAGCCTTTTTATTGATCTGCCTGCCCACATTTGTTCTCTGTCCCTGCATACTGAAGTAGTGTGTGGAACTATATGGTCATAGTTTCAAGGAACATTAGAGCATCCCTTTAGATCAGTATGGGTTGTTAATGCTGCAGTTTTAATCTTAAGGTTTTCAGTGGACATAGTTGAGGCCAATTAAAATGTGCTACTAATTCTGAAGTTTTCTAGCTAAGCAGAGAATAAGGGATGCAACTTTTCAGTGTGTAGCATCTTATATAAACCAAAAATTAGACATATATAAACCAGAGATATATGTACGTCAAATTACCGTGATGTAAACTTTAAATATCTTATAATTTTATTTGTTAATTATATATCAATAAAGCTGGAAAAAATAAGAATTGGGCAGAAAAAAAGATTAGAACACTTTTAACAAAACTCTGCAATAGTGCTAAATGCGGATAAAGTCCAACCATAGCTTCATGCATGAAAGCCAGCCCTGATCCTCTCTATGACTGAAAATGATTTGGTCATCTTCATACTTTGCAGACCACAGCCAACTGCAAGGCCCATATAGTGAAAGAAAACTGAACAACAATCTAAAATAATTGTGTGGGTTTTTTTTTCAAAATAATGCCTGCTATGTTTATTTTATTCAAAAACACTGTCCTTTTAATAGTTCATCTTTTTCAGAGGTCTCTGAGTTATTATAAGATTTAGTTAAGAGTCAGTTTCCTTCTAGGGCAAAATGATCTGTTCCTACTTAAGAAATTTCTCCCAAATGAAAGATCTATACTTAGTCATGCCAGTTAGATGAACTAAACAAGTAATGTGTTTGTGGTGTTGATATTGAAGCAAAGTAGTTGGGGATTTGTTAATGTGTATTGACTGCTGTAACAGATAAAACTGAAATCTCAGTGTTTTGACTCAGTAGAGGTTAATTTCTTGTTTGCCAAATCCTAACAGTGGCAGGGGTGCTGGGCTCTGTTCTATGCACCACTCAGAAACTTAGACTAACGGAGGCTCTACCATCTTCAACATGTGATTCCCAAGGCCGTCCTGGGTGTTCCATCTAACTAGTAGTCGGCGAAAAAGTAAGAAAGTGGAGGATCATGTGAGTTTTTGTCAGCCACGCCTAGGAGTGGTATATGTTACTTTCTGTCATATTCTGTTAACCAAAACTCAGTCACACAGCCACACCTAACTGAAAATGGGGCATGTGCTCTAGCTGTGTGCCACAGAGGAAAGGAAAACAGGCTACAAGTTGTCATTGCTTAGTCGCAAGAAGGACTTAGGAGAATTCTTTCTTTTCCGAAGTTTCTATTGAGTCTAATGATTTGGGATAGGAGGAAATATGATCTACACCTTGATATTAAAGCCAGTTTTATATATCTATGAAGGCTTCTTTGTTCATCCATCTCCCAAATCTGATAAACATTCCACGTTTCTCCCAATTCTCCCTTTCACAACAAGGAGCTTGTTAACAACACATCCCCTCAGATACAGACAGAAGCAAAACTGCTCTCCACTGTTCTGTTTCCAGTTTCCTCCACTATAAAACAAGTATAACATTTAATTTAACATTTATTGAGCACTTTTTATGTATCTTGATTCAGAGCTAAAGCAGGCACCTTATTGTGGGACAGACAAGGGCAACAGTGTTATGATAGAAACAAACAAAATTGCATAATATATTTGTACACACCTGAAATAGGGCTTAGCAGGCATTATGGCATCCAATAATTCTTGGTAATTTCCCCGCTTCTGTCTCTCAGATTCTCAACACATTCACTAGCCCTTCATTCTTCCAGAGACATATATGGTCATGGAGAAAGGTCCATTATTTTAGGAAGACCTCTCAAGCTCCTACTGTAACCTTGGAAGCTGGGCCAGCTTAACTCCTGCCTGGAGCTTCAGCCTTCCTGCAATTCTGGCCCAAACTGACTCTGAGCTGGTAGCCATGTCGGCCTGTCCTCAGGTCCTTCTTGCTTTGCTTCTGCTCTAACTTGGTCCTTTGATCCCCAGTCAAAGGTTCACATCTTGTACATAGCTTCCTTATGTTTGGTGCCTGTCTTACATTATCAGTACCAGGACTCCCCTAAGTTAGCTACGATTCCCTTGGGGACCTCAGAGTAATATAGAGAAAACACAGACTAGTCTGGATTGTAGAATCCTAGGAAAATCTACGGACCTCATTGTGCTGTCATTAAAGAAGTAATTAATTGCAATGTCTAGAAGAAGGATCAGCAAACAGTTTCTATAAAGAGGCACATAGTAAACATTTTAGTCTTTGCAGGTCACGTACAACCCCGTCTTATACTGTTTGTTTGTTTTTCTTCATTTAAAAATGTAAAAACCATGCTTAACTCACAGGCCATACAGAAACAGTTAACAGGCTGGATTTGGCCTTCAGGTTAAAGTTTGCTGACCCCAGGTCTAGCGTGTCACTGTCCAATATGGTGCTATCTAGCCATGTGTGACTATTTAAATATAAAATTAATGATTTAAAATTGTATCATTTTCTACTAATTGCATTAGTTCAATAGGCGTATTTCAAGTACTCAAAAGCTACATGTAGCTATTGGCCACTTTATTGGAAAACAAAGATATAGAATACTTCCATCATCATAGAAAATTCAGTTGGACAGCCCTTGTCTACAGCCTGACTCAAATTAATAGGCTGTTCACAGTGCTTTGTTTAGAATAATCCCCTCTCCACATTGTAATCCCCTCTCCACATCTACTCCATTTTCCTCCCAGTTAACTCACCCCCCATCACCATAATGATCTACATGATTTCCTCATAAGCAGTGGGGGCTATAATTAGGAGAAATGAAGCAGCTATCTGGCAAACTTGAATTTTACCACAATTTGTTTTATCATGATCTAGACTTTTAATAAAAATTAGACAGTCAGTCTTTGAAAATTCCCTTCTAGACCAGAGCCTTGCACTTCTCGTTGCTCTCCATAGTCTTCCCAACTTCTAGTATCAATCTATAAGGCCAACACCTGGACCCCAGCAAATAGAGGGAAAGTCAGGAGTCCTAGCTCTGACAATCTACCTGTACCCCAGTCACAAAAGAGAATGGAAACAGGGAAAGTAGGATATTAGAGAAGACACTCTCCCTCCCAGAGGCAACATGCAGGGTACAAAGGGGGAGGGAATACAGACAAACTAAGGAAAGAAGTTTAAGGGAGCTTGAGCCAGCTCCTACCAATTCATGATATCCATTTGTTAAATGTTCAGGAATTCTTTAAACCTGTTGTTAAACAACCATTATTTGGAAGTAAATTATATAAACTTATAATTAAGTAAATTATATTAAAAACAAAGGTAATAAATTCATAAACTCATCTCTTCCTAATTGGTTTACTACATTTTACTATCACCTATGCTCTTGAGATTATAGATGTCTATTGTATATGTATGATAGAAAGATTACATAATAGTTTGTTGTTGCACAACTCTTCCAAATTCCATGTCCAATGATGTTGTGTTGGTAGTTTGAAATTGGCCATGAGAATATTTATAGCGCACAAGAAGACATATGCTACAATCAAAATTGCTTGTTTGTTTTTAACCCAGAGAGTGAGTTGTTAAACATGTACCAGAACACCATGCTGCTACACAAAGCCAAAAAAAAAAAGTAGAAAAAGAAATGCAGGGTATTAGAAAACTGTGTGACACCATCAAGGAAGGGCAGAGGAAAGGAATTCAGACCAAGAAGTTAGGAAATTTCTAACTACAGACTTCTGCTCCTGAAACTGAGTGCTGATTAGAATTCACTCAATTCTGAAGAAGCATCCCCCCAGTTAGAGCTTCCCCTACATCTTAAACCAGTCTGCCTCAGTGCTTTTCAACCAGGATACCTGTTACCAGCCCTCCTTATTGCCAAACACCTGTTTTATGGAGCCTCTGCCAATTACTTGCCATTTTGACTTGCCCTGATTCCCTACCCCATCATTACTTAGACATTATAGGCTATGGATCCTGTTCCAGTCATAGTTAATAATGTTTGCTTCCCTCCTGTCTTTTTTCTTCTGGATTAATCTCAACCTTTCAGATTTTCTTTCTGATCATAAATTCTTGCTGTGCCTAAACCAGTAAACACCTGTCATGCTGTAACCCCTGGCCCCAGCTTAACCTGACAGACTGGTTATCTGACCCTAACCTTTCCTGATCTTGACAATCCTGTTGAGGCCTTTCCAGGTATCTTTCCCTCAAATGGGTTTGTATACCAAACCATAAACATGGCTTCTATTGAAGACAGAGGAAGACTGGCCTCAATATAAAACTCTGAATGGTATCTTAGCAGTTTTATGCTACATTCAAGGTTGAAAAAAGTATTTTTATAAAAATAGAGTAGCATTTTCAAGGAGCTTAGAAGAAATTAACTGTTATAAGTTTTAAGCAATCTAGTCTAAGTATGGTTATAGATAATGGAAATATACATATGTATTATGTTAAAGGCAATTCACAGAAGATCAAATGAAAGTGATGCATAATACTGAAGTCAACCGACACAAACTCATTTAACTCTTGACACAAATTATGAAACATCATCCTTTTTTTGTGACCTGATCTGTACACTCTCATGGATCAAGGGAGATTAGACACGATGCTGCAGTGAGGATTTAGATGTTCTCATTGTGAAGGAAACTGCAAAAGCAGAGCACATCACTTACATGTAATTATAATGATTGCAATGAGAAGTCCTTGGATGTAAAAAGGAAAACCATGTAATGTAAAAAGTCACTATTCTAAAAAGATAATCCAAGAATTAGCCACGATTGTTGAGACAAGGGAGGAAAATTTTAGGATATGGTTATAAATAATTCACATATAAGAAATAATTCAAAAACAGCTGCAGTAGCAGTTTGTTGATGAGAGGGTAATATTGGGCTAAAAGTTTTATTATTTTTCCCTGCTAGTGATTTAAAGAATTGGGTTTTATCTCCATTATTTTTCTTACTTATAAATTATTGATAAAATAATAAATTAACTAAATAAAAATATATTTTTATGTCCTCTTTCAAATTCTTTGTATAGAACTGGTACTTGGGAATTTTTCAAGGGACACTTTTTGTTTCTAAACACTTAAAACATCCTTTTATATGACAGAAGCAATAATTTACTGTATATAATACCTTGCATTAGCCAAGAAGCTAAGGAAATATTTCATAGCTTCAACCTTGACATGGTGAAAGCACAGTCATAAAAAGATAAAAGGAGCATTGCAGTAGTCTTAGGTATTTAAGTTTTAGAAAGCATTAGTTTTGTAGGTCTGTACCTACCAGGTGATGCTGGTATCTATAAATACTGTTTCTGGCCATAATGTTGAAAGCCACCATTATGGTTATATATAACTGCCTATAATTTTATTCATTGATCAGATTATTAATTGAAAAGTCAACATTATTTTTATTTTTGTTGGGTTCCCTTTGCCTAACTTGAAATGGCTTCCAGTAGGCAGATATTTGATGCTTTATAGTGTATTTGTTCTTATTTTATTTTATTTTAATCTCAGAGAGAGAGAGCACATGAGCAGGGGGGAGGGGCAGAGGGAGAGAGAATCTTAAGCGAGTTCCTTGCTCAAAGTGGAGCCCAGTGTGGGGCTCAATCCCACAACCCTGGGTGCATGTCCTAAGCCGAAATCAAGAGTTGGATACTCAACCCACTGAGCCACCCAAGTGCCCCTGTCCTTATTTTAAAATAATGTTTTGCATATATGCTGTCTATGCCTCCATAAGAATATGCTTTATCCAAACAAAGTAACCCCATGTTCAAGGCCCCCATCTACCTTCAGTATGGTATAATCAGTATACTTTTTCCCCCTGATCTGTGGATGCTTATATGAGTACATGTAAACTCCCTCCAAACAGTATATATCCTTGTAAATACCTGATACTAAGAATAGCCTTGGGTTTAAGCTTCGAGATAAAAACCATTGCCCTATAATGCTATATTGATCCATAAAGATGGCATATAAGAAAGTACAGTGCCTACTGAAACTAAAATTTGTGAGTCCAACTGTATTCTATCTACATTCTAAAATTTATTTTTCCTACTTTTTTGGGGGGTAGTCAATAATACTAATCAATCTTCAAAGATCAGCAATTAACTTAGTGTTACTTTTTATTTGTAGCATTCATTGTTTCAAACGGGATTTAGAATGCATACAAACAAGTGTACAAGGCAGTAATAATGTTAGAACAAAGTGAAAAAATAAGAAAAGTGTAAAACAAAAGTAACAAAAATAATACATATGTCATAGTTAGTTTAGTCCATTAGAGTTTAATAACCTGAAATGGACTAGAGGTGGAGTTAAAGAAGGAAGAGTAAGAAAAGGGGTGGGTAATGAAACACTAAATATGCAAAATATGGTGCGTGTATTTGGTGGACATTTTCTGCCCTGTCCCCCTTCATAAATCTTTTTAACAATAGCAGATCCTTGAGGGTAGATCTACAGTCCTTAGGTATCTACAGAATGTCTGTACTATGTCCTGGGACAATGTAAGAATGACTCAGTAATGATACAACAACAAGATTTTGGTCTCCATTCTGGCTTTTTCTATTTCCTTTTCACATTCTTTTTTCTTCTGCATGCTTTCCCCCAGTTTTACCTAATCATTACTGTCTACACTTCATAACAAAAGGGAAAAGAATCACTTTTATCATAGCACATACATTACAACAGATAGGAACTACAAAATATGTTTGCTGTAAATCTTACAGTGAGACCAATGGATACTCTATAGGGATGGTTCCTCTTCAGAGACACTACCGTTTCATGTTATGCTAAATAGATGAGAGTTTCTTTAAAATTAGAAAAGACATGTAATTCACTACTCTCCCCTCTCTAAATTCAAAAACCTAATTAAAGTAAATATTAACTGTGTATACATGTACATGTATATATTCCTCCTTTCTTTTCTGTCCTTTCTCCATCAGGATTTCTGAAGTATAGAAATCAAAAACAATTTCAAAGAAGGAATTCTTAATAGCAATATATTCACTGTCTTTCCTTATGTCACCTCTAGCTTTTCCATTTCTTGATTTTTAATGGTGTTTGTGATACAAAACAACAAGGTATTTTTCAAAAGAGCACATGATAATGCATTATCTGTCCAAGTGTCAATGCCTTGGCCATTTTTCCTTCCCATCATCTCAGGAATGCATGAGAAGTCTTCCCACCCACAGGAATTTCCCTACTTGCTACCTGAAATAAGGTAATTAAGGGTTAGGCTCTCATAGGAGCATGTTAAAGAATTTTTAAACTCCCTGAAAATTGGTTTCATGTTCACTTACCAAGTTTAGTCCCTCTTCCATTTTGCCCCCTCCGGGTGGCTGTATTGAGTTCATTTCGGTAAAGTTTCCAAAATCTTGAACCACTCTTAAAATTATATCCACGGGAAGTGGTCAGCATCCCATTTTCAGAAAATTATACAGGAGAAAAATCTGTATTATTTTTGCCAAGAAGAACTTTAAGGCAAGTTAAAGAGTTGCTTTTGTTAATGTATTAATAGGGGATGGAGGCCAGGAATATAAAAGTCTTTGCTACACTGCCTGGGTGTAGCAGTTTTTCAAAATATATTCATAGATTTAAAAAATAACTTTAAGCACAGAACTGAAAAGTAGTAAAAAAAAAAAAAAACTCACGCTGTCAAGCTATTTCTGTAGACCTGAAATATGTCAAAAAACTGGAAATATGTAAATAACCATTTAAGGCAGTTTACATAAATTAAATAGCTCTGAGTCAGAGTTCAGTCCATATGTCAAATTCCAACCATTTCTGGGAAGATATAGTTTTCATTCAAAAATGAGAAGGTCCAACCTTCTCATTATACATTTTATAAAACAACTGTAATAGCATTTCATTTTGTAGAAACTGCTATGATTTATAAATATAAAAAAAATTTGTCCTTGCTTTTCCTTTACTTCCTCTCCTTCTTTACATTTCCCTTCCTTCCTGTGTCCCTATGTCCCTTCTGCCTTCCCTCCCTTTTACATCTCTGACCACTTCAGTGCATTTGTGGGATTCTGTCCCATCATTCTTCAGAGAAAGGAAGAGGTCCACGATTTGCACAGTGCACAGGCATGATGTTTTAATAAAAAGAGCCCAATCATTGATGATGACCCAGAAATGTACTTTCTCTCCTTGGACCTGTGAATTTTCACTGTAGGAACAGCTGTTATATAGTGTACTTTTCTAGAAGAGTAGCTAAAAGGAGGCCAATGCATTTTAACCATCACCTGTATAAATAAGCAAAATTTGGAGCTGAAAACTGGTGATGTGATAAAAATATTTTCAGCATATTTACAGGATACTTAACCCCATATGGGTTCTTTGTCCCAAGGGGAAGCAGATTTTCTAAATGGCCTAGCTTATTTTCAGAACACATAGACAACACTTAAGTAACTTGGCAAGACCACCATGGTGCCATTTTGACCTCAGCTATATCTCATGTCTGGAAGGGGGAAATAAAGATTTTCTTGGTTTCTGGCAACATGACCCATAGAGGGTTAGAAGAGAATTTTGTACTAACCTTTTCTTTTACTTACATATAAGGTGCAGGTGGAGATGACTTGATGAAAAGAAAAGGGAAATATGGTCTGGGTAAACATTTACATTTTAATTTTCTCTTAATTTCTTGAGGCCCATTATGTGTTTATCAAGGCGTGTAACAGCTTTAAGTTAACAATGCAACAATGCATCGTTAAATGTACACCAGATGTTTCTTTTCTGGCACCTATTACTGAGAGCCCTCAACTTGCCTGTCAGAGCAGGGGAAAAAATGTGTGTTCTCCTTTAATAACGAACACTAACCCATCAAAACAAGAAGCAATAACAGAGAGGCTCTGACACATCGCTTTGATAAAATACTGCCTAGAAACTCATTAGTGTAACGGGCTGCAGATGAACCAGCAATACCCACTCCTCAGCCAGATTCTTGAGTTGCTGAGTAATAAAAGACACTCAACAGAAGGTTAAGCCTAAGGATTGAACCACTGATTCAGTTCCAAATGATAGGCACATCAGTTGCCCTTGTGAATCCCAAATATGGAGGACTTGGGAATTAGATGAAATTGACAGCAAAGAGTATCAGCAAGCCCATTCAGAAAACTGGTAATATGTGTTTTGGAGATCATAAACTAAAATGATGCAAAGAAAGTTGGAGCAGATGGCTATAGGGGCATAAACGTTCTAAAATGTTGGTTTTTTAAAAGCACTTTTATGGAAGATGTGCTGTTGGATCTTGGAATGGATTAAAAATGGAGGAGTTATAACTATTCACTTTTTCTTATTTGATTAATTTACCTCCCAGAGAGAAGTTACTTAAATGGACATAGATCCACCGTGGTAAATCCTGTGAAAAGATGACAAATTTCCCCTGTGGCTGATAGATTTATGGATATTTCTCCAGATCAAATCTCAGCCTGGGAAACTGTTGGTGGGGGAAGGTGAAGAAGGGAAGTAGCTGGGAATAAATGTATACATGAAACTTGTGCCATTCCTTAACTGAACCAAATTAATTAAGACAAGTCTGCTTTCTGGTTCTGAAGGAAATTTTAATGAATTTTGAATTGCAAATGTCTTCGGAGTAAAGTAGAGTTGAAACTTCTTCAAATGTTGAAATGTTCTACGCAGTTTGCTTTCTATAAGGGAAAACATTCTCTTTTACCCAAACTGATAAACTCAGAGTTTATTCAGAGAGAAAAAAATCAGAAATAATAAAGTTAGAAGGAGCTATAAAATTGCTTTGAAATATGTAGAGCACACATTTTCAAGGCTGAAGCTTTACCCAGCTACAATATATGGAGGAAGTTCAGAGCTTTTATGATGCTATAGCATGGAACAGAGAAACTTTGGTACTGGCGGTGGGATATTGGGATTTCATTTCTCCTCTCCTTTAATTCTCCTTTCCTCCTATTTTCCTTTGTAAGTGAAAACATCGTGCACCAAAGTTGTGTCAGTGTTGTGTCAGTGAACTGAAGCTTTGACCTCAGCAATGAAATGCAGAAATCCTCTGTTGGTCAATATCCAAAGGTCATTTATCCAGCCTTTCAAAGAGCTGTTTAGTTTGGTCCAAGTGATGTTGATCCCTCTATTGAAAAGAATCTGTTAGCAGGAATCCTCCCACCCACAGGTCCGTTCAGCATGAGGCATGATGGGATGCTTAATGATAAGTTAAATCCTCCCACAAAGGAATTTCTGAACCTGCCATTTGAAAGCTATGCCACTGAGCTATGATTCCTGTAATTGAGAAAATGAAGTTCTGCCTCCCACTGAGTGATCTGTTAGGTCTTTCAGTACTGAGATGAAAATAAAAAAATTAATGTAAAGAGTGTAGATTACAAATGTAGTTGTTGCTGCAACAAAATTAATAAAAGCACTGTCCTAGGTAATTTTGGACCTTTCCAAATTCTATTAGTTTGAAAGTATTTAAAAGATTATTATTCTGAGCACTAGAAACTAGGATACTAAAAGAATGGTTTGAAATAAAAATGACTCAGAGCATTTTATATATATAAAACATATAATTCTATAATGTAGAAAATGTATAATTTATATATATAATATGTAATACAGAAAATGTATAATTTATATATATAATAATACATGTAATACATACAGAAAAATCATAAATAACATGTGAACAACTTGATGGGTGAAATGAGTACAACCTTGCAACCATCAAATACGTCTAGAAATAGAACAGAATTGGCATTCAAGAAGCCCCAGAAGGTCAC
This sequence comes from Acinonyx jubatus, assembly GCF_027475565.1. NCBI lineage: Eukaryota > Metazoa > Chordata > Mammalia > Carnivora > Felidae > Acinonyx > Acinonyx jubatus. The sequence goes on along the minus strand of NC_069384.1, from coordinate 103,736,741 downwards.
CTCCCAATCATTACCCCACCCTAATTTTCAAACGTACCAAACAGCTAGGTATCGCAGTAGATTAGTTTTGTTTTTCAGCTTTATAAGACTACCATCATGCCTTATATTTTGTGTATATGTATACATATAAATATACATATGGATATATATACATATAAATGTGTGCTTATGTATATGTATGTTAATTCTTCCACTCTACATTATGTTCATGAGATGCCTCCATTCAATTATTTTTCATTTTCATTGCTGTGTAAGTTCCATTGAATGAATATACTACAATTTATTTATCTATTCTAAGAATATTTGGGTTGTTATAAATGTTAGGGTACTATTAACAATGCTTCAAGAGCATTCTTACACATATTGGACATATACCTAGGAGTAGAATTGCTAAGTGATAGGATGTAGTAAATAATGCCAGTTTTTCAGCATGTGTTGTGCCAACTGATAGTTCCATCATCAGGATATGAATCCCTGTTACTCAAATCCTTGTATAGTCATTGTGCTTAAGATTTAGCCATTCTTGTAGGGATGTAGTGTATTTCATTGATTTATTTTCCCTGATGTTGATGAGTTGGCAATTTGAATATTCTCTCTATGTAGACCCTATTTAACTTTCTTGCCAATTTTTAAAATTACATTATCTTTATCTTACTAACATGTGGAATTCATTATATATTCTATATATGTGTCCTTTGTTAATTATATATATTGCAAATACCTTATTCCATTGTGTAGATTGCCCTTTTACTTTTTAAATGTGTCTTTGATGAGGAAAAGTTCTTCATTTTATTATTCAATGTTTCTTTCATATATTGTTAGAGTCATTGTGTCCTTAAAAAAATTCCTTGCCTCCCCAAGATCATAAAGATACTCTCCTATGTTATGTTCTAGAAGTTTATCATTTTATTTTCACATTTAAACCTGAAATCTATATGGAATTGATATTTGTGGATGATCAAGAGGCATTGTTTTCATATGGATATTCAATTTGTTCAGTGCTAAGTATCAAAAAGATTTTCTTTTACACACTGCCGGGCAGTGTCCCCTTTGTCATAAAAGTCTACACATTTGTAGATTTGTTGGAATATTGGAATTGCCTTAAATCTATATATCAGTTTGGGAATGATTAACATCTTTACAATACTGAAATTCCAATCCATGAATTGAGTATGCTTCTCCATTTCTTTAGGTCTTTTTTATTTATCTCAAAAGTATTTTGTGGTTTTTTATAAAAGTCTTACATAGTTTTGTAAGATTTATTTATAGGTATTTTATGTTTTTGATGCTATTGTAAAGGATATTTTGTTTTATCTTATGTTTGTTGTTTACATAGAGATGTACATGGCAACCTTGATAAAATCATTTTTTAATTCTAGTCATTAATCTGAGCCATGTTTGTTTTACATAAACAGCCATGTAATCCATGAATAATAACTATAGTTTTATTTCTTCCTTTCCAAACCTTACACATTTTATTTTTCTTGCTTCATTCTACCTCCAGTGAAATTTTGAATAGAAGTGTAATGATGGCATATTTGGCTTGATCCAATCCCCAGGGAAGGGGAAGGAGAAGAATGGGATGAAATTTATAATACTTTTTCCATTAAATATGTTTTCTGTGTGTTTTTGTAGATGCCCTTTATTAGATTAAAGAAGTCCCCTTTTTTGTTGCTTGCTAGAAAAAAATTTAGAATGATTGGATACTGAATATAATAAATGCTTTTCTTCTATCTATTGAAATGATTATATGATTTTCTCAATTATTCTATTAGAGTGATCAATTACAGGACTGGTTTTTTGATGTTAAACCAATCTTGTTTTCCTTGAATAAACCCATCTTTGCCATATTGTGTCATTATTCTTTTTATATATCATTCTATTATGCTTCATAATATTTTGTTTGAGGTTTTTCACATTTATGTTCATGAGTGAGATCACCAGAAATTACTTTTCTCTTTTCCCTTCCTCCCTCCCTCCCTCCCTCCCTCCCTCCCTCCTTCCCTCCCTCCCTCCCTCCCTCCTTCCCTCCCTCCCTTCCTTCCTTCTTTCCTTCCTTCCTTCCTTCCTTCCTTCCTTCCTTCCTTCCTTCCTTCCTTCCTTCCTTCCTTCCTCCCTTCCTTGTAATATTCTTATAAGGTGTTAATATTAAGGTTATGCTGGTCTTGAAAAAAAATGAGAAGTATCCCCTCTTTTTCTGTGCTCTAAAAGAGTTTGTAAAAAATGGTTTTGTTTCTCCCTTAAATGTTTGGAAGAATATGTTAGAGAAGCCATCATTGCCTGAAGTTTCCTAAAGATTTTTAATTACATATTTTATATTTTAATTTCTTTAGTAGTTAGAGTACCATACATATTTGCTATTTCTTCTTGGGTTAGCTTTAATAAGTTTCTCTTAAGAGTTTACCTATTTTATTTAAATTTTCAAAATTATTGTCATGAAGTTGTTTATAGCATCTGCTTAGGACAATAGAATCTGTATTAATATCCCACTTTTCATGCTTATATTGGCCTCTCTCTCTCTCTCTCTCTCTTCCTACTAAAGAGCAAGGGTTTTTTTTCTACCCCATTGTCTCTAGTATATCCTTTTGAAACTCAATGACATATATCTTAGACCTTTTGATATTCTTTTATAGGTTTCTGAAGCTTTGTTTATATTTTTTTCAATTTCTTTCTAGCTTCTTGATGTTGGATTATTTCTATTGATCTCCCTTTAAGTTAACTTACACTTTCATCTGTCATCTCCCTCCTGCTGTTAAGTACATCCATTTTTAAAATTTCAGATGTTGTATATTTTTTCAAGTTCTAAAACTCCATTCAATTATTTAGTTTTCTCTGAAGAGATTTCTTATCTTTTCATTCATTGTGAGCATATTTCCTTTTTATCCTTGAGCATAGATATAATAGTTGCTTTAAAATTAGATGTTGCTAATTTAAGCATCTGAGTCTTCCCAGGTTTAGGCTCCATAGATTTTCTTTCCTCTTGAGAATGGGTTACAATCTTTTGCTTCTTCATATGTTGAGGGATTCTGAATTATATCCTGAACATTGTGATTATTATGTTGTAAGACTTGATTCTGCTCAGCTCTTCAGAAGAGTATTGATGTTTTTATTTTAGCAGGCACTTAGCTTGGTTGTATTGAACTTGCAAACTCTATCTCTTGAGTGGCAGCTCAAAGCTCAGTCCAACTCTTTTATCCTTAGCTGGAGTCTGTCCCATGAATGCCTGACCCGAGTCAGAGAGAGATTTGAGCAAAGATTATATGTTGAATTTGAGGCTCCTTCTCAGGTCTTCTATATGATTCCCTACTCAATTTCTATTTCTTAATTTATATCCTTAGCTCTATTATCTGATTCTCGGGCAAAAAAGACTGTAGATTTTCTATTAGAGTATAGCTAATCCTTTGGTATAGATTGAATGTTTGAGTCCCCAAATTCATATGTTGAAACTCTAACCCTAGTGTGTCTATATTTGAATATGGGTCCTCTGTGGAAGTAATTGAGGCTAAATGAGGTAATAAAAGTTAATAAAAGATGCCAATACGATTTGTATCCTTATAAAAACAGACACCAGAGAGCTGTCTTGCTCTTCACACATACAAAGAAGAGGTAATGTGAACACTCAATGAGATGGCAGCCTTCGATAACCCAACTAGTCACTGATTCTGCTAGCACCTTGATCTTGGAATTCCAGTCTCCAGAACTGTGAGGAAATAAATTTCTGTTGTTTAAGTCTATGGTATTTTATTATGGCAGCCCAAGCAAACTAATACACCCAGGGAGCCCTGATTTGACCTATTTTCTGGCTGAAAGCCATAAAACTAGGCAGATCACTTTATGTCATTCCCTTCTCCCAAATGTTGATTTTCTTCCAGAATCTGCCTGGTTGACTTCAGGTTGTTTCTGTATTTTGTCCAAAGTTTATACTTATTATTTGGAGAAGAGTCAGGTCTGGTAGGAGTTTACTTGACCATGTAAGAAATAGGACCCATGTTGATCAATTTTATTTCTATTTTTAAAGAACCGTCTCTTTGCTGATTCCTTCCATTATATATTTATTTTATATTTCATTAATTTCTGTTTTTATCTTAATTATCTTAAGATGATTATCTTAATTATCCTTTTAATATTTGTGTGGGAGGCTGAGTTTACCAACTTTTTTCCCCCTGTGTACTGAAATAGATCATTAATATTTTTGCAGCCTTCTTTTTAAAAAAACACATAGATAATGTTAGCTGTGCATTTCTAATCTTTTATATTATTTGTTAAATTTTTTGACTGCTTGTTCTATTTACCAAGTAAAGTTATTAAAATCATATGCTTATGGAAATGCCTATTTCTTCTTTTAGTTATGATTTTTTTGCTTTGTATATTTTCAGGGTATGTTATGAGGTTTAATTTTTCTAGCTTTTAATTGTTCTATATTCTGGGGAATTATCCTTTTTTAATAATATGGAATATACTTCTTTAATGCTACTAATACTTCTTGTTTTAAAGACTACATATCTGATATTGTCTGATATTCTTTTAGGTAACCCAGTTGCCTTTTGTTTAGTGATTGCATAGAATTTTTGTACTCCATTTCCATACAGAAATTAAAAGCTTTTATTTTCTTATATTTAAGTGTTTTTAAAATTAGCAGCATAAGAAAACAGTTTTTTTCAATAAGCAGCATAAGGTTAGACTCTGTACTTGTATCAAATTTGTATCCAGCCCAGTTATCTTCATCTCATAATTGGAATACTGAGGTATTGTACCATTCACATTTAATATCTTTACTGATCTATTTTAGCTTAAATCTATCTAATTGCTTTCTATTTGTCCATCTCATTCCATATTTGGGGTTTTTTTTCCTCCTTTCTTACCTTTATTGGGTTAATTGAGTATTTTTAAAAATATATTCAATTCTATTAGCTTGCTATTTATACATTCTGTTTAGTAGTTCCTTTAATTTTACTGAGATCTATGCTTGCATTCTTGACTTGTTAAAACTAACATAAAATTGTTCATTTACCATTTCCCCAATTTATTTATTTTTATTAATTGTTGGATGTTGTGTATGAAAATTTTTGGTAGATAATTAATATCATTTAAGGCTATGGATGATGATATTGTCCTTCAGTGAGGATTTGCTTTTCTTCTGGCAGGCATTTGAAGAGGAATCACTTACTTTTCAAATAAGCATTGTACTTATTTAAAGCTGAACTCCAGCCTTTGTGAGGATTAGTCAATTTCTATTTTACTCTTAATCATGAGGTAGAGCCCTTCAGGAGTACAACGGAATGTCTGGAGTGTTTGGCAGGGCTACTCCTTCTTGGTGAGCACTGAACTCCAATTTTTGGTACCCTCAGTCCCCTGAGACTGCTGAAATTCTGGGCTTGCTTTCTCAGCTGTTACATAAAAATTGCCAAATGCTTCGCCAAATACCAGACTCCTCTCTCTAGGCCTTCCTTGTCTCTGGGTTCTTAGCCTCTCAAATTCTTCTTTTCAAATCAATTTTTCAATGTGTAATTTCTTTCGCTTTTTCTACTTTATCTCAGTGGTAGGGCTCAACTGATGAAAATTAATCTAGCATAGCTGAAGTCTCCAATATATTTTAATGAAGAAATGTTTTTTAAAACCTTAAGCTTTTATTAAGTTTAACTGAATCACAGACTAAAAATTTTGACTTATGTTAAAGAAACAAATGTTAATCTTTCTCTGAATTTTGACCCAATTTGTTTAAATATAACCAGTAAAAAAAAAAGAAAGCAGTGACTTTTACTTTACCTTTTAAATAACTTCAGGAATATTGTTTTGGTCATGAGTCACTGACAGGAACTCTTCTGGGAATCATGGGTACCGTAATGCACAAGACAGACAGAGGCCCTGCTCTTACACAGATTAAGATTTTCTAAATGTGTTGAATTGTAAATCCCATTTGGTTTTAGCAGTGACATGGCTGTTACAAGGAGGGAAGTATAATAGAATCATCCTTCCCTTCTTTGTGTGAGTCAGTTTCAGCTTGGGACCAGCTACCGAAAAACTTAACCATACAACTACCTTCTCAATTTTGCGTAGCATGGAAGCATAGCATGGAAGTGCCTGAGTAGGTGATATATGGGGCCAAAGCAGAGAAGCAGATTCATACCAAGTGAAAAGCCATGATTTGATGAGCAAAAAAACAACAGGCGTTCAATTGACCATATTATAAGGTAGCAAAATCAACTGAATTCAATCCTCTACTTAGGATGAACTGTACAACGCACAGTTGTAGAAGTAGACTTAGTTAACTATTTTAAGAAAAGCTATAAGAAAATGGCAACCTGACAAACATCATCATTTAACAAGGCTAACATGTGGCTCACATCAAAAGCTAAGTCAAAACTTAGTAGTTAAAGAAGAGAAATCTTTACTAAGCCAGACCAGTAAATCATTACAAATTAATATGACCCTCAAATATAATATTTCTACTTACTTAAAACAAGTAGAAAGTATTGGGAATTAGCTTTGTATTCTTCTATTCCATAATATTTATTTATTCTCAATGAGATCTTTCTATTATGTTCATAAAGTCTCAAGTTAAAGAATGACTCCAAGTTTCCTACTACATCAGGGATTGTTAACATGAAATCGACAGACCCCTTTTAGCAGCTCTGGATGAATTGAAATTTCTGCCAAATTTTGTGTGGATGTGTGACTAAGCATTTTCCTGGGGAAAGGATTCAAAGCTTTTATCTGTTTTTTGAAAGAGTTCATAACCGGGGTGACTCAGTCGGTTGAGCCTTCGACTTTGGCTCAGGTCCATGGTCTGTGAGTTCGAGCCCCGCGTCGGGCTCTGTGCTGACAGCTAGGAGCCTGGAGCCTGCTTCTGCTTCTGTGTCTCCCTCTCTCTCTGACCCTCCCCCGTTCATGCTCTGTCTCTCTCTGTCTCAAAAATAAATAAACATTTAAAAAAAATTTTTTAAATAAAAAAATAAAAATAAAAAAAAGAAAGAGTTCATAACCCCCCAAAAGTTTAAGAACCACTGCTATTTCATCAGTATCTGAATTCAGTTTCCCAGAGTGAATGAAATAGGAAAAGCAATTCCCTTACAGAATCTTGCCTTGACAAGGTTTACTTTCAAAAGAGTAATGCCAAATTTTACAATGGAATATGATAATATACACCACACTAAATCTCATCTGCACTATTAAAATCCAACCACCTCAAGTAGCCTGCTGTTGTAGCAATTTTTTTTATAAATTTTGATTCTTTTCCTGCCTTATTCTCAGCCTTAGTTCACTAAAGGAAAAAAATCGAGATTGAGAAAACTGTTATTATTAAGGAAAAACATACTTCTTCCAGTAGAATCAATATCTATAAAACTTGCCTTCCACTACTAATTTTAAAAATAATAATGAGTTATAAAATAGTTTTATTTTAAAGCCTATAGATTGCTTGCCAGAAGTATTTACAGCTCATATATTTTTTAGGTATGGTCATTTGTTGAATTTCACTACCATTGAGATTTTATCATTATGATGCTATTAAAATGTTGTTTGTAGTTTCCTAATTCTTTTCTGTTAAAAAAAAAAAAAAGATTTAACAGATTTCATTATACTGGCCAAAAAGTAATCACGAGGTCCAGTTGATTTGCATTGTGTTGATACATGAAACCACCATATTAGGGAGGCCAGAATTCAGATTGGAAGCAAGTTATCCCCAGTTGATATTAGTATAATATGTCATTAAATTATTTACAAAATTAGCTTTTGGCTAGACATTTTGTGATAAGTACAGAGAGAGAAATGTGAAATTACTAATTTGCCCTCACTTCTGGTGTAGTAATTTCACGTGAACTGATGTTCCTCTAGGCTGCCACATTGCATTTTAATTAGGATCCTTCATTTTTGGACAATGACCGTGGAATAACTCAGCCGACCTTGAGTTTCTTAATCATCACTGTGTGGTAATGAATGAATCAACAAAAGGGAGTAGTTTTCGTTTCCAAGCCTGAATCGAAATGGGACATTACTTCCATGTTTAATTGCAGTCCATTCAATTCTAAAAGACCATTTTACAGAATAGCTAGGGGTGAATAGAGGCAATTTCTAGAAACATTCTTTACATAGAGTCAACATGCCCCTGAAAACAAACGGTAGGGCATAGGATTATATGATTAGTATTTTTAAGGAGCTTAATCCATCCTTCTTGCCTTTGTTATTTTTTAAAAGGAAATTACTTTCCTAAATACAAGCAGGTACAGGTCTAGAAATAGTTGAGATAAAATTATAAAATAGCATTAACATTATACCTGTAATCAAACCCCAGCCCCTTATGTAACCTTACCATTGATTTGAAGAACTTCCTTTATTACCTGACAAGCTTGCTCATTCTGTACATTTATTTCTATTTTGTTGGGCTTTCAGCCATGCCTGTAATGTTGCTGAGGAGTAAAATATCTTTCATAACCAGAATCATAAATCTTTCTTATAACTATGAGACTATATCTTTATGGCCATAGATCATTTTAGTTACTGTCAAAAAGTGTCATCATATCACATTACAAATTAGAAAATGAAAGACAGTGCATGGTTGACAATACCTATTATGTGTGGATAAGGAAAATAATTTTCCTTTCTCATAAACCAACATTTCTAATTACAAATATTTTTTAGGCACATAGAAGTTATTTGGATATGTGCTTTAGCCAAATTTTGAAAGCACAATTGGTTTAATGTGAGCAAATCAAACTGGTATTTACGAAAAGAGTACTTGTTCAAATAGAGAGGGTAAAATAAAAACATGGAAAAGAAGGAAATTGATCCTTTTATCTTATGAGGGATGAGAGGAAAAGATTACCTTTTGGATTTCAATCTCTCACACAAACATTGAACACGGATTAAGTAATGAGATACTCTTTTGAGTTTTTTCTTGGCAAGAACTGATGGTTGTCCAAATGTGCAATGCATGACCTTTATTGATATTTTGCATTGTGGTCATTAAGTATAGTCTTCTCAGGAAAAGAAAATAAAAATTTTGATAAATAGAACTTTATTTTGATTAATAGAATTTTTAACTTTTGTCTTTTATTTAAACTCTCCTCTTACTCTCAACCTTAGGTGACAATGGTTATATTTTTAAAGCTCTTTGCTTCTTAGAATTCATAGTATCTTCTGTCCCCTGATTGTGCTGTTCTGGGTATCATAAAGCCATAGAAGAGAGTTAGCCATGGATTTTCATATATTGTGCCTGACTTCCCTAACATATCTATGCATAGAAGAGCTTTTACATAACCATGGTCTTTGATTCACGGCAGTGGAAAGAGAAAGTAAACCCAGGCAAGCTTTGTACTCTTCCTTGTCTTTTTGTCCTTAAATACATTTCCATCTTCCCCTGCTTTGCCTTATATTACAGGGGTACTGACCCTGGAAAATTATGTTGATGAGACACTTTTGCCAACTGTCTTCCAGCTACCTTTAGCCAATGGGAGATACCAGAAGCAAAGAGGATGCAAAAGAAAGTGAAAAGTCAGGTATTTCTCCTCTTCTCATGCTACCCTAGGAGAAGCTGTTTCTGCTCCTTTTTCCAGCTTCCTCTAGGCAGATCCATTGTGGTTCTAGCATTATGGATGGCCCCCTGCTCCAGGCTTTAATGCACTATTTCTCTCCTTTGTCTCTCCAGCCCTAGGAGTGGTGTTGGCATCCTGAAACTGTTTGTTTCTGGGCTCCTCACCTTTCCCCACCTGTTCTTTTAGTATCACCTTTTAAACTAGGATATCTCCACTTACTTACTTTCCAATTTGTATTACAAATACTGGGCCTATTTCCCTCTGTATGCTCCCCCCTCTACTTTTATTTTATTAAATCAAAAGGAATTTGCAGTCCTGGGAGAGGGAGAAGAAAATGAAGGGACCCAAATTTATGTGGATACAATAAAAATTTTAAGGAAAAGGATAATAAAAGCAAAAACAATATTTATCAGCACTACACACACACACGCATACACACACACACACACACACACACACATTAAGTGAAAAAACAAAACACTTAATTTGTTCTTTATAACTTGTCCTTCCTGACCTCTGCTTTATTTTAAGTCAAAGCTCAGATAGTTGAATTTAGAATACTACTGTGTCACTATTTTCGCATCTAGGTCCCTCTAGGTCCATGAGTAGATTTAATTCTCCTCTGTGTCTACCAAAAGATACAAGGGAATTTCAGTATTGATAGTGACTTTGGCCTTGGTTGTGGGAGGTTAATGAAGCCAAAGACATGTGCTTGGAGAGCCTAAAACTCCCACTGAGAGTTAATTTTGTTTGCCCATTTCCTAATGGTCTTTGTGGTCATTAGGCCTACTGCTGTTTGGCACTTGATGCATTTTCTTTTTACTTTTGGCTTTTGTTATACAGGGTTCAAAGCTAAAAGCATCTACTTCTTAAAACTACTGAGTGGTTTTCTAATGGTCACAGTATGTGGGAACTGGGCACTCTACAAAGCTAAATGTCATTTGGCACAAACTATACTGGGTAATTTATAACCAATATAACTGAGCAAATTGTGTGTGTGTGTGTGTGCGCGCATGTGTACATGTATATATATGTACTGGAAGTGAGAGTTAGGTCTGGTATATTAACTAGACTTTCATTCTTTATTGGAGGGCATGAATTGACCTGAAATTCATAATTATCCTTATGATACAAAACAACTATAATTATTGTAATTCAAATTAGAAAACCAAGAACATGTTGTGGTCTGGGCCACATGTGTCTATCTCTGTGGTAACTGTGTTTTCCAAATCAAGATCTAGGACACATGTTATGGCAAAGAACTCCCTTTAGAAATGTTCTTAAAGCTTACTTATATAATCATTCTTATAAGAGTATAAAAATTCAACCCTATTTTATGCACCTTTCACAATTTTTAAAGAAAATACAATTTTTATAAATAAGAAGTAGTCCAGAGAGTCTATGATATTCGGAATCAAAGTATGTATTTTCCTCATTGCTCCAAGGAATGGTTCTATTTGTTTAATTTGCCTTGTGTAATCTGCAGGTCTAGGAAAGAATAGAATGGTTACTGGCTTATCCAGAAAACAATAAAACACTGGAAGAGTACGCATTTAAGAATCAAAATTCAAATGCAATTAAATTGGAAGCTGGGGATTGGATCCTTTAAAATAGCTCCTTTATGGTGTGCCTGGGTAGCTCAGTTGGTTAAGCACTCAGCTCTTGGTTTCAGCTCAGGTCATGATCCCACATTTTGTGGGATCAAGCCCCACAAGCTGTGGGGATCAAGCTGACAGTGTGGAGCCTGCTTGGGATTCTCTCTCTGCCCCTCCCTCATTTGTGCTTGCTCGCTCGCTCTCTCTCTCTCTCTCTATCAAAATAAATAAACTTAAAAAAATATCTTCTTTTTTCTGAACTACAGTAATATATTCCCAAGAATTTAGAAGAAAAAGAAATCACAATACACAGTCTTTCCTTATGGAACAGATATAATAGCCTTTCCCAAAACCAGATTAAAATCAGTATAGTAAAAAATAAGGCAAATGCAGTACACATTTTTTATACAAACAAGTTTTCCAAGTGAGTAAAGGCTTAAGGAGGCATTTCCTGAGTAGAATATGAAGGCTTTGAGGAAAGAATTACTGGCCAAGGGATCCCCAAGAGGTAGTCGCCCATTTGGGAATAGTGTAGGCCTAAATAGGAGCACCTTGTAAACTCCCTCTGCACCTCATCTAAGAAAGAGTCTGTAGAACCAGATATCAGAGGTCAGAAAAAGACAAGTATCAAAAGCCATAGGGAGGTTTGAGGAACTCTCCTTTGAGAATAAAACTAGAAGGTAATTCTCCATGGTTCCTCAATACCAGCTAATAAGAAAAACAGGCAATATATATCAGAAACTTTGACTATGAGAAGTTGTGTGACTTCTTAAACCTGTGATTTGTGATTTAAACCTTCTGTGATTATTACTTATTCATCCACTTTTTTATAATAAGAGCAAACCCCTTCAAGGGAAATCCTGCTTCTTCTTGTTTCTAAGACAATAAGAAAGAGAATTGGGGGAGACCACATCTAACTTGGTATCCCAGCCCGAGGGGAGAAGAAATCTGAGGATAAGAGAGGAAAGAAGGGTAGTAAATACTTGGGATTTGAAGAAAGGTGCTAAGGAGGGTAGTTATAGGCTGTGGACAATGGAAAGAGAAGAGGCCAGGAGTTTAACATCCAGAAGTAAGTGCCTTTCCTCACCCAGGGATCTTATCAGTTGCCCTACGCTCCCTGACTCCACAAATGCAACAATGCCAACAGAGTCTATAAGGAGAAAACATTTTCTAATTGCAGTTTGGTTATAATCTCATTTTCTAATCCACCTCTCCTGCCTTATTATTAATCCCATTAAGAGCAGAAACTGCTCATTCATTTCCTTTACTGCTCTGTATCGTTTATAACTGGCACCGACATATTTTTCATAAATATAGTAATGATATTTCTCATGCTGCCCCTTCAGTTCAATGTCTTTTCCAAAAGTAACGGACAAAAGAATGTCCCAAAAGGACAAAGGAATACGATGTGGGCAGGGTGAATTGGGATGGCAAGTGCTTGGTACATTTTTTAAAAAGGAATTTCTCTCTCATAACTAAAAGTATCTTTCCAAGAGTTGGAGACCCAACTTTGCTCAGATGGAGAACTACTGTTTTGGTTTCTAATTTGCATTCAGGGCCCAGGTCTTAGCTCAAAATCCTTTCATATTAGAGTAGAGTTGTCTTCAGTGTAGAGTCATTTTCAAAAAGAGAAGACTCTTCTTTTTTTAATCTCATCTTATTATAAAATTTTTCAAACATACAACAACCAGAAACATTTTAGAGTTAACACCCAGATACTTGCCACCTGGATTACACCACTAATACTTCACTATGTTTGCTTTGTCACATATCTATCCATCTATGCATCTGTGTAGCCATCAATAAACCCACTGTTTTTACATTTCAAGATGCAGACATCAAAATATTTCTTCCCTAAATATTTCAGCATGTATATGGTTAGCTAAAATTTAATATTTGTTTGTAGATTTTAATGTAAAATTTGCATATGATAAAATGTACAAATACTAAGTGGATTATCTGCTGAGTTTTTTAATCTGTTGAGTTTTAACAAATATATACATGTGTGTGATCTTAATCCTTATCAAGATATAGTATTCTATATTATATTAAATTCTGTCCAGCTTTGCCATTATTCCAGAGAGTTCCCTTTTGCCCTTCCCAGTGGATCCCTGCCCTCCAATCTCCCCCAGAGTTGTAACTCTTGTGATTTTGTTTTTCCTTAGATGAGAGTATTTTTCATGCTTGCCAAAGAGCCATGCAAATACTAGTTTTAGAGATGAACTTTGTGGTCAGTCACACATTAGGAACATTTGGCTTTAACACAAGAAAAATTTAACATTTCTAAATGACTGATTATTGCTGATAAATGAGTGAAAGGAGAATCATTCTGTTGCATAAGTTATCTTCACCTCCTGCTCATTCACATTTAATAGCAAGGATGAGAAATAAGGCACACATTGTCCCTGCTTGATAAGTCAGCTATCTCATAATATCTCATAATGGAGGGTCAAGGTAGAAGTTCTTCATTTTCTAAATATGGTTCCCATGTGATCACTAGTCTCAGAATACAAAACGAAAGAGAACGGATTGTGATACTACCAATGAGGTCTTTGGGGCCTGGTCACTCATACTCACCTACTAATATTATGGGACCCCAGAAAAAATGCAAATACAAGAACTACATTTTGCCAAACAGTTAACCACTGCTGGGTGCAAGTTAAGAACCATGAAAGGTGCATTTCTTCCTCCAGGTTGGGTAGCAGGTAATGTGCTCCGTAATGTACCATAATGGTACTGTGCTCCGTAATGGTACCCTGATGGTTCATGAGAGTGAATTCTACTCCTAAAGTGGCAACTGCCTATAGGAAGTACCTTTCTGGTCCATTGTTTTGCAAATTAAATGGAAAGTTTCTGACCCCTGTGGGTCAGATCTTTTCTCTAGTGTTTGTTGGTTGTGTTTTCTGATAGCTAATATCATTCTTCCTCTTTATCATATTGAATAACTTTTCTTTCAAGTTTCTCTTTACCAAGTCTTTCCACACGCGCACATCCACCCCCATGTTTCCTTTCTTTCACATCATTGTATGTTTTATTCCCATCATTGGACTTACTGCTTCTTCTTGTAAATTCCCACCCCTCTCATTCTCCTCCTTGCTGCAGTCACCCCTCTTCACTTACTATGCTTTTTGTTTCTCTTTCCTGCTGCTTAATGATTTTTCCTGCTGATAAGCTGTGCTCAAAATACTGAGAGGCCTGAAGCTCTTGCAAGACAGTTCACTGGGCTCATTGCTCATTGCGTGTTCTGGAGCAGATGGAAGTAGGGCTCCAGTCATGCTCATCACAGGACAGCTCTGTAGCCATGTGTAAATCTTATAACATTCCATCAGCATTTTGGTTAATGAGCCTATATGCCTCCCGTTTTTATTTCCTTTTTTTTAAGTTGGAACTTGATGCTTTAGAAAATGTTTTTCTGTTGGAGACTTATTTTCAGTGCCATGTTTTGGAAGCAGAAACAAACCCAATGTTTATTCACTTTACAAACCAGAGTCAAGTGTTTTTATTATGATTAACACTGGGATGATAGAATAATAGTAATTACTGATATTTGTAATTATGGAATTGTTCTTTGTAAATGCACTGTCATGCATTATCCCATTTGAGCCTAACAGCAACCTTAGCCATTATTTTCATGACCCTCACTTTCTTACGTAAATAAAAAGTGTCTGCAGGCATCACAGTGAGAGAGTGCTCAGAATAACTACACTTAATCTGTCAGTACAGAAGCCACCCAGGAGAATATCCCTTTTTAAAAGCTAATGCAAAATTTGCCTTGCTCCTTCTCTAGGTTTTCCTCTCCTGTATCAGCATTTAGAATACAAAACTTTCCACAACCCTGGTCTCTTTCTTAAACAGCCTGCAGTGGTCAAGAAGCTGCTACTACAATAATTCATCAGACACCAATACATCGTATGCTGGGACGTTTAGCCATATAGACCAACCATCATGAATATACAGGTATTCCACTCTTGACCCTGAACATGTGCTCCTAGAAAAATTGTATGTAGATCAGATTACTGTGCATGAAATCATACTGTAAAACACACCATGGTAATTTGCATTTAAAGAAATCCTTTGGTTATCTTCATGTAAAGAAATCTTTCATGATGCAAATAATCCATATTTTATTTGTAAATTTAAGACTTTAGACATAAGTTTGCATGAAGTGAAGGACACATCAATTTTAATGGGCTTAAGTAGATGGTGGTCTGAGACACACTTTTCCGAACCACCCAGGGGATCCTAGCAACTGTTCAGTGAAACAAAGGGACAAATTAGTCCCTCTGGAACAATAGAACTCTGCCATTATTCTTAATATGTGTTGATATGAGAATAGGAGGTCCTTTTCCCTCTCCCACAGTGGTTTTACCTTTCCCAGTAATTGTTTCCTTAGAGTAAACTTGAGCTTGATATTTGTGAGAAGCACAGACATTCTTTTCTAGCAAACCACATGAGCATCAGATACCCTTGAACTAAGCATACAAGGGTACACAAGTGCTTTCCTTGCATTTCCCAACATGAGGTTCAAAAATGTTACCTCTGGTCTCTGAATGCTCCTTAAGCAGGCTTTGCAATTCCTAATTTACGACCTTGGAATCAACTCTAAATTCCCTCAATCCTTTGCTCCTATTTTCAGTTCACAGACAAACAACTGCCATGCCCTTGGATTATTTACTTCCTCTTTGTTTTCAACAACTTATGCCATATTCTACTTTCAGTAAAGAATTTTTCATCTATATAATAAACAAATACCATGCTTGCTTTAAAAATTATTTCTAAAATGCGCTCACTGCTGAATAAAGTATAGCACGTAGCCAAATTGTGTTACAGGGATTGACCATCTCCAGTGTAGGTGAGTGTCCTTCCCAAGGAGCCAACCTCAAGAATGTTGGGGCACCTGGGTGGCTCAGTTGGTTAAGCATCCAACTTTGGCTCAGGGCATGATCTCGTGGTTCATGAGTTCAAGCCCTACATTTGGCTCTCTGCTGTCAGCACAGGGGACCGCTTCGGATCCTCTGTCTCCCTCGCTCTCTCTGTCCCTCTCTTGCTTTCTCTCTCCTTCTCAAAAATAAATTTTTTAAAAAGAATGTTAGAGTAAACTGCTCTTGAGGAAAGAAGGAATCCACTGATGATTCATGAGTTGTGTGCAGAAACATCCTGAAGATAGAGTCAATTTGTCTCAACTCTAAGGATCCTTTTGGAGCCTTGCTATCTGATTGGTATGGAAAAATGTATCAAGACAGAGACCTTGAATGTCCAGACATTAGGAGATTTTGTTGGCTATACTGAGTTGTACCCTACGCCTTGAGAGTTAAGTATTGTTTTAGTCTATTCCCAGGAGATACTTTCATGAAGATTTTATAAGTTCTCAATTTGTAATAACTTCACAAGTTTGTTCTCAATTTCTCCCCTGCCAAAAGCAACCATAGGAGAAGCTATGGGGGAAGCTATTATACCAAGAGAGACAAAACTGATGAATTTGGTCCTAAAATTGCTATAATTTTTACTATTTTTCATAGGAGTTCTCTCATCCTTTCTTGTTCTGTGACTAAAACCCAGTCTTTGGTATTGTAGCTAGACCATGGCCAAAATGCTTTGTTCCCCATGCCACACCTCCAAAATCCCAAATTCTAGATTTCATAAAATGTATAGGAAAAGGCAAACATTCTTCACCTTTCCCATGCCTACCTTTATTTGGGAGAAGTATGATTTGTAACCGGTTAGAGATCCTTAGACATTTTGTTTTAACAGAGGTATTAAAACTTAGTTGGAAGGGGAAAGAAAAAAGGGATTGCACCCTGCAGATGCTGTTCTTAAGATAATGTCAGCTCTGTGTCAGCAAGCTAGAGTTGGGAAGTATGCAAAGCTTAAAGGTCTCCTGATTCCTTGGAATTTATTGCTTAAATTCCTTTTATATTAAACTTCCATATGATTCATATTAATCCTCAAATTATATCTCCACAATTTTCAGTGTAGAAACTCAGGCTCCCACAATGCTATATATCAGAAGAATGGACTTTTAAGTAATTTATTCTTTAGACTTACCTATTTTTAAAAATTTTTCCATAAGTAGGTAGCTTATGCAACCCATATAATTATGTATGTAATTATACCTATATTTACCTACATTTATATAGAAGTGCTTAATTAGGGGCGCCTGGGTGGCGCAGTTGGTTAAGCGTCCAACTTCAGCCAGGTCACGATCTCACGGTCCGTGAGTTCGAGCCCCGCGTCAGGCTCTGGGCTGATGGCTCAGAGCCTGGAGCCTGTTTCCGATTCTGTGTCTCCCTCTCTCTCTGCCCCTCCCCCGTTCATGCTCTGTCTCTCTCTGTCCCAAAAATAAATAAACGTTGAAAAAAAAAAAAAGAAGTGCTTAATTATTATACTTATATTTATAGGTAAATAAAAGTAGCATATGCTACCTATAAAGTTATTTTTAAAAAATTAAAAATTGTGAAAAGAAGAATACTGGTTCTCTATTGCAAATAAAAAAATCAAAATCTAAACTCCTTCCTCATTTTATCTCATCATATATGCTTCTCTTTATATGTCATTGTTAGATTTCTGCCTCAACAAAACACTTTCTGCCCTCTGCATGCTCCCTTCCCCCACTTCTTAATATATAATATACTTATTACTACTCCTTTAAGCTGCCCACATTCCTTAGCTGAATCTCAAAATTCACCTTCCTCAACCAATCTTTCTTTATCAGAATTCATAGATAATTCCAAATAATTCTTGAATTATGGTATGATGATTTTTAAATTCTCTCAAGCTGGAGCTCTCCACTGGTCAGTCACGATTAGGCAGTCAATGTTGACATCCAGCCTGGTGGAAAGCCACATCACACCCAACTCCCAGTGCTCAGCCTGTGGGTAAGTAGCCACCCACTCATGTCTCTATGAGTACATGCGGGAGAGTTTCTTCAGGGTGTATAATTCCCACGTCCTAAGTGCTAGTGTAGCCTACTTCATCTCATCAACCCACCTAGGGAAAAGGCAAGTCATTTTTGTCCATGTGTTGTGCTCATAACCAGCCATAAACCCATTGAGAGCGGGAATTTTATACTATTTTAGTTTTTAGAATTTCTCAAGTCATCTATCCCACCTTCCACCCCCCTTGAAGAATACGAGTTTAGATGTTTATAATATGATATTAACAGCTACCTGATTATGGACTTCTGCCTCAGGCATTTGTACATGCCCTTTCTAACGGCCCATTTGCCTGTGTTCCGCCATGCTAGCTATATGTGGATACAGATAGACTGTATTTGCTAAATGTTTTACACTAAGGGGTCTTCTTCATCTTACATGGGCTTATCAATTCTGTTGACACTAATAGCCATGAGGTGTTTTTATGGAGTATGCAGGCCTTTGTATTCGTAAGGAGAAGCTCCAATTATATCCTCCTTAAAATGCATTTTTCTTTTCTTCATTTTAGGCTTTAAACAAAGTGGAATAGAAAGTTCTGTTTGATGAAATGATACCATATTATGTGGTTACAGTAAATGCATGTAATGTAAAACGTTTATATTCCCAACATTCCTCACATGCCTCATATAATGAACATCTTACTATTAAAATTCTCACTAGTAAAATTCACAGTAGGATAACCACTTACCTTATATACATCAGGGCAAGCATGACTTAGAGGCTTTTGCATTCTGTTTTGCTTGAAGTAATTCTTATTTATGAAATAAATAGAAGATTTCCCTCCAGAGTAATGTATTTTCTAGAGATTACATAAAATTTAAAGGAATAAACCCACTTGCCATTCTAATATTTTTCTTACTAGAATATATTGAAATGTGGAATTTATTCAAGTCACAGATAGGGCAGCCTTCTATACTTGAGTCTCTGCTGGACACTTGCCCTGTGACTTTGGACAAGCTCCTTTGTCCCCCTGTATCTCAGTTTCCTTTCAGTGTACGAATGGGAATGATATTTGTCCTACTCTGTTTTACAAAGTGTTGGAAGGATTACAAACAACACTGTAATAAACATTTTATGCACATTTACTCTTTAACAAGTATTTATTGAGCAGCTACTGTGGACCAGGTATTATTCTACATACTAGGGACACTGCAGTAAACAAAAACAAACCAAAACCCTGCCTTTATGAACTTCCATTCCATAAGTAAGTAAATGAACAAAACATATATTATGTTCATGATAAGTGCTAAGGTGAAAAAAAATTAAGTGGGGAAGGAGATAAGAGAGAAGCTAGGAAGACCCCAATGAGAAGTTGACATTCAAGTCAAACTGTAAGAAAACACAGAAGGGGACATGGAGATACCTTGAGGAAGGGCAGTCCAGGCAGAGGAAACAGCAACTGTAAAGGCCCTAAGACAGAAACGTACCTGGTGTGTTTTAGGAATAAGGAAGCCAGCATGGCTGAGGCTGTGTGAGTGAGAGAAAGACCAGTAGAAAACAGCAGCAGAGAGGTAACCAGGAGCAAACCACAGAGGGACGTGTCTCCATGAGTGCATGTGCAAGAGTTTTCTTTAGGACATATAACCCAGAAGTGGTATTGCTGGGTGGTAACATATGAGTGTGTGTAACTTGGCTACATATTGCCGAATTGCTCCTAAGTATACAATTTTACATTTTCATGTGCTTTTATTTGAGCTCCCTTGTTGTTCTACATCCTTCAAATTCTTGATTTTTTTCAGACTTAAATCTTTGGTTTTCTGACCAATATGAAATACTGTCTGTTGTAATTTCAATGGATATTTCCTTAACAACTAGTGAGTTTGAAGATCTTTTCATCTGTTTCTCCACATTTCTTCTTTTGTAAATCTTGTTCATATTCTAATTTTCTAATAAATTGTTTGGTTTTTTTTTAATATTTATTTATTTTGAGAGGGGAGGGTGGGGCAGAAAAAAGGGAGAGAATCCCAAGCAGGCTCCACGCTCAGCACAGAGCCCTATATGGGGCTTGATCTCACGACCATGAGATCATAACATGAGCCGATATCAAGAGCCGGATGCTTCTTAACTAACTGAGCCACATGGGCTTCCTTACATGTTCTGAGTATTAAATCCTTTGTCAATTAAATATGCTGCTATTGTATTCTCCATGCCTGTGGCTTCTGTACTTAGTTTTTACGGTATCTATTGAGGCATAGAAGTTTTAAATTTTAATATATTCAGTTTTGTGGATCTTTTCCCTCATGGTTTATGCTTTCTGTCTTATTTAGGAAACCATTTCCTATACACAAGATATTTTCTGCCTCTATACTTTCTCTCAATCATCAAACATTTTAGTTTTTACATTTAGAAATTGTGTCTTTCTGGGATGGTGTGTAAATTTTTTTTTTTTTTTGCCACATGGTTGACCAATTGTACTAGTCCCACCTCCTTCTTTAGAGAAATGGAAGTTTTATTGTTTATTAAGTTTCTATACAAGTGTGGGCTCCTTTCTGGATACTTCAACCTCTCCCATTGGTCAAATTTTCTTTCCCTACGATAATAGCATATTATTTTAGTTGCCACAACTTTATAATAAACCTTGAGATAATATATTTGAACAAGTGGACAGTTTCTCTTGTTCTTCCTCAAAGTTGTCTTGGCTATTCTTGATCCTTTGCTCTCCCATGAAAATATTTAAAATTACTTTGTCAAGTTCCATAGGAAAACCTCTTGGCATTTTCATTGGAATTGCATTGAATTTAGGGGTATGGATGTCTTTATAATACTGAGTCTATTTATTATAAATGTGGCATATCTTTTTGGAATATCTTTTTGTTTATTTAGGTTTTCTTAATGCATTCGTTAGAATTTTATAATTTTTACCATGTACTTCATTCACATCCATTGTTAGATTTATTCTTAAGGATCATTTTTGCTGTTGATTTTAAATGGTGCTTCTTTATATGTTTTTTCTATTTTGTCATCATTTTTTCCTGGTGAATAAGGAATGTAATTTTTTTACATCGATCTAATGCCAGTACGCCTGTTAAACTCTCACATTAATTCCAATAATTTTATTATAGATGCTCTTGGATTTCATAGATTTCATATCATGTCAATATGATATCCAGAAAATCATATAACCTTAGAATAAAAACAATATTATTTCTTCCTTTGTGATTCATATGCATTCTATTTCTTTATCTCATTTTAATTCATTGATTGGGCCCTTAGTAAAATCCTGAAGCAAAGATGAAGTTTTTTTGTTCTATTGCTTATTTTAAAAGGCATGAGTCTAACATTTCATCATTGTGTACTTACTATGAAAAATAAGATAAAAACAGGGAGGCAAACCATAAGAGATTCTTAAATATAGAGAACAAACTGAGGGTTGCTGGTGGGGAGGGGGTGATGGGCTAAAAGGGTGATAGACATTAAGGAGGGCAGTTGTTGGGATGAGCACTGGGTATTATATATAAGTGATGAATCACTGGGTTCTACTCCTGAAACCAATATTACACTATATGTTAACTAACTTGAATTTAAATAAATACATTTAAAAGAATGGATACTGAATGTTTGTTAGGAAGGGATACTGAATGTTATCAAATGTCTCTTCTGCTTTTATTAAGATGATCATATGTTTTTTACGTTTTACTTTCTAAATTTTATAAGGTAATTTTTACTGGTGAATTTTTCAGTTGTTATGATGACTTCCTCATGGATTGCTGGAATAGATTTGTTAATACTTTGTAGTCAATTTTTTTAATACTCTATGTTGTTGGGGGGGGGGGTGGAAATGTGTCTTTTAATTAGTAGTGCCAGTCTGTGTATGAGTGTGTGTGTGTGTGTGTGTCCAGTAGATCAAGGCTGTTAATTATGTTTTCAAAATTTTCTATATCCTTGCCAAATTTTATCTGTTTCATCTATCAGTTACTATGAATAATATATACAGATCTGCCTCAACAATTGTGGATTTGTCAGCTTCTCCTTATAACATGTAAATTTTATCCCTGAATATTTTATTACGCATATGCAAGCTAGAGATGTTCTATTTTTCTAGTGAGATGAACCTTTTATCACTATGTTGTGATTCTCTTTAGCTCTGATAATGCTTTTTGCCTTAAAAACTATTTCATCTAATATTAATTTAACAGCAAAGGCTCATTTTTGGTTAGAATTTACCCAATGTATTCTTCTTTATCTTTTTCTTTTCAATATTCCTGTGTCCCTATATTTTAGATGTGTCTCTCAAAAGCAGACTATAGGTGGATTTCTTGTAATCCATTCTGGCAACCTGTCTTTTCATAAGCAGGTTTAGACTATGTAGATTCATTACAGTTCTCACTAAATTGAATTCTACCATATTATTTTGTACTAGTTTCCCTGAAATTTTCTGTGCTTTTTCCCCTTCTTTCCTCACTAATTACATTGTATTACTTTTATTCTATTTTTCCTTCTTTCCTCTCCTTGCTTGGAATGTTCACTTTTAAAATCTAAGTCAATAATTCTACACCCCACCTAACAAAATCAACCTTGATTATCCTTCTCCCTTTCATATTATTGTTTTCAGTATTTTGCCACTATGTTTCTCAACCACAAGTTAGTCATTAATATCATTTTTGTTACTGTTTTATACAATTAGTATTTGTTTATATTTAACCTCATGTTTTCCAATTACTCTGTTCAATTTTCCCTCCTATACCAGCATTTGTTCCTCTAGATTCAGTTTAATTTTTCAGACAGTACATTCTTTGAGGGTTCCTTTAGTGATAGCCTCACAAATTGTTTTCATCATAAAATGACTATTACACCATTTTATCTGAATGAATATTCAATAGGTTAATAGATATTTTCTCTTAACTCTTGGAGCACCATCTTCTCTGGGTCCAATGTTTACTGTAGAGAATTTCTGCTATCGATCTAATTGTTATTCCTTTGAAATAATTTATCTTTTCTCCCAGCTGCTTTTTTGATCTTTCCCCTTTTGTCTTTTATGTTCTTTTATTAAAAATGCACTTTTTGTACCTCTCTTAAAGTTATACTTTAATGTGTGTATATGTGGATTCATTATTATTTATCTGCTGGGATTTGTTACAATCCCAGCTTCTGAAGATCCAGTTTGTTTATCAGTGCTATAAATTATCAGCCAGTATCTTTTGAATGCTAATTACCCCCCACTCTTTTTATTCTCTTCATCTGTAATTCTAGTGAGAGACTTTGTCATCTCCTTTTGCCAGTAGACAGAAGTTTTTAGTCTGTCCTTTCACTGAAGCATGATCTTGCGATTCTGGCTTTATGAAAGGGTCTCAGTTTCAACTTCTTTTTTTTTTTTAATATGAAATTTATTGTCAAGTTGGTTTCCATGCAACACCCAGTGCTCATCCCAACAGGTGCCCTCCTCAATGCCCATCACCCTCTCTCCCCTCCCTCCCACCCCCCATCAACCCTCAGTTTATTCTCAGTTTTTAACAGTCTCTCATGGTTTGTTTGCCTCCCCTGTCTGTAACTTTTTTTTTGAACTTCTGATTTCAAGTGGGACCGAAGTTTTGCCTCCTTCTCCCTACCTACCCCCACATTCTGCATCTATTGGTTTAAACATATACTCTGCTACCACAGGCACACACACTGAGAGCAGCGGCAGCTTCCTCTAGTTACCATTTCAACTCTGGTTTTGCCCCTGAGTTTTCCCATATGTTCCTATGTCCTGAAGTATGCATTTGAGGAGATATTTCTTGCATTTTATTCAGCATGTCTACATCCTTTGTAGTTGAAAGGTACACATATAAAATCTAAACTACATATTGCCATAAATAGAACTCTAATTTTTAAATGATAATTTTAGAATTCCTTAGCCCTTTCCCTTGTCTTGGTCACATGATTAAATAATAACATTGCCATTATTCCAAAGCACTTTTCAGGTATTACAAAATGTTATAGAACTTCTTCCCTACTGTCAGCTATCAATTATTTCTCAACTCCTCTCCCCTCAACCAAAGAGAAGAAAAAAAAATTTTTACAAGACAAAGGATGAAGGGTAAACCCTGTGGGATTACATTTTGCTCCTTCTCCTGCCTAGTTGCTGAAGTTCACCTGAAGTTTTAATTGGCACTTATTTTGTCAAATAATTCCACTAACATTTCTAAGCATCCAAATTTATTGTGGTCAATCTGCTGATGAATCACTCATTTATTTTTATTTTTTTATTTTTTTAATGTTTATCTTTGAGAGAGAGAGAGAGACAGAGCACAAGTGGCAGAGGGGCAGAGAGAGAGGGAGACACAGAATCTGAAGCAGGCTCCAGGATCTGAGCTGTCAGCACAGAGCTCAACATGGGGCTTGAAACCATGAACCATGAGATCATGAGCCAAAGATGGCCACTTAACAGACTGAGCCACCCAGGCACCCCTGAATCACACATTCTTAAAGTGTGAAAGTCATAAAACTCCAGAGAAAAGATGTTGGCTCCTCTAAGGAACTTAGAAAAAGTACAACTATTTGAGCCTTCAGCATTATTCCTTTTTATAAATGAGCAGTAGGGTTGGATGATTAAACTCTACACAGATTTCTCACATACTACCTTCCACGCCATTATGAGAAACAGTGGGGGTATTTGTTCTTATGTTTCTCACTTGGGACTGCAGGTCTACTCAGTGTGTCATACTACTTTTTGAATAGACACATTCACTATTCTACCTTAAGGCAGCTAGAAGAGAAACCAAATCTCATCCCTTTGCAGGTGATTACCTTAATAGCAGTCCTTCACAGTGAAGGACCAGATGGACAGCAGAATTCTTCACAGAAAATCTGGATTTTTCCAAGTTAAAATTGTTACAAACAAATGATCAGAAAATACTGACTATTTGAGAAAGCGGTGATTAAAACAATATTTAAGCAACTTTTCATATGTACAATTCAAGCAAAAAAAAAGTTTATGCAATATCTCTAGCATTGCGTATCAAAATTTAATAAGCATATGAATCACCCGGGGTTCTTGAAAATGAACATTTTGCTTTCATAGATGGGTGGTAGGAGGGGGATCCTTGAGCTTCATCTAACAAACTTGTCAGTTCACCTCACTTTGAGAGACAAGGACCTAAATGACTGAGGTAAAATGGGTTATACTCCAATAATCTGGGTCTGGGCTATGTGAGACAATAGCCACCAGCCACATGGGTGATTGAAATGTGGCTAATCCTGAGTTGTACTGTAACTATAAAATGTACACTGAATTTTGATGATTCAGTAAGAAAAATGTTTATAAAATTTCATTTAATTATATGTTGAAATAATATTTTGGACATATTGGGTTAACTAAAATATATTGTTAAATTAACCATACCTTTTATTTTTTACTGTATTTAATATGACTACTAGAAAACTTAAAATTCCATATGTGGCTCCTATTTGTGGCTCTCATTGTTTCTGTATTCATTTTCTATTGTTACTGAACAAATTATCATGAAGTGGTTTAAAACAAATTTACCAGCAGCACAATATCTCTGTCTCTGTCTCTCTGTCTCTGTATTTCTCTCTCTCTCTCTCTGTCTCTCTCTCTCTCACACACACACACACACACATTTCTGCTTCTGTCATCACATCTCCTCTTATTTTGATTTTCCTACCTCCTTCTTATAAAGACCCTTGTGATGACACTGAGCACACCTAGAGAAGCCAGGATAATCTCCCATCCAAGATCCTTAACCATATCTGCAAAGTCCCTTTTGCCACATAAGATAACCTAGTCACAGGTTACAGAGATTGAGACATGGACATCTTGTGGGGGAGGGGCATAATTTTGTCTACTACATTTCTACTGGACAGCATTGATCTACATAATTCATTATGCATTAAACAATAGCCAGTTGTGTGCCTTAATCACTATACAAATATAGTGAAATAAAGGATTTTTTATTATTTTGGTATCACAATGTCAAATATTAGGTTAAAATAAAAAATTTTTTTAATTTTTTAATGTTTGTTTATTTTTGAGAAAGAGAGAGACAGAACACGAGCAGGGGAGGGGCAGAGAGAGAGACACACACACACAGAATTCGAAGCAGGCTCCAGTCTCTGAGCTGTCAGCACAGAGCCCAGTGTGGGGCTCAAACCCACCAGCCTTAGAGCTGTGAGATCATGACCTGAGCTGAAGTCGGCTGCCCAACCAACTGAGCCACCCAGGCGCCCCAAAACAAATTTATTTTTAAGTGGAGTACTTCTGATTTCAGCATGGATTCAACACCGTATAAACAGGTTTTGTGGTTGTAAATCTTGGCCAAAAAATCCAGATTCTTGGATTCTCCTAATTCAAGAGATTTTCATGGCCTTTAGTTAGTCCCCCTATTAACTGGCACACAAAGGGTAATGAATATAAGGAATTAATGATAATGTAAAGGATAAAGTCTGGGTAGTTAACTGAAAATCCAGTGATAGTGTAATATGTCTGAAAGACAGAGTGTCTTTTGGGGTTGATTTAGCTTGTAAATTATTCATGAATGGATTCAACAAATATTTTTTCTTTTGGTGGGGGAAATGCTATATGCAAGGCGTTATAGGAGGATTCTATGTATTTGAACTCTAGGAGTTCACAACCTACAAGGAAATGAGATATGAACACCAATGGTAGACATCCCAAATGAGAAATTATAAATATCACCTGTGTGGTGGTGACAAGAGGGATTTGAGCAGAAAGAACAACTGCGTTCTGGGAAGGTCCTCTTATCTCAAAATAACCAGGGAAAATCCTTTGGAAAAAGTAGACTAGGTCTACTGACCTAGGTCTTTAAGAATAGAAATTAATCAGAATACCTTAAGCACTAATTCAAAGCAGTTCTCTGACTTTTCTATTTTGTTTAAGAGGCACGTTTTTAAATACTGGAGTTGATAGTATTGAGTTTCCCCCTTTTTTTTTCCATTTCTTAAACATTAACCTTGGAGGTTAGATCAATGAAGTGAAGGACACAGAAAATGAGGGCAAGGGAAAAAAAGAAAAAACGGAAATTATTGCTGTTTTTTTCCTCTACATAATTCCTGTCTACAATACAAAATAACTTTTGCTTAGATTTGAGAAACACAACCATAAACTAACTTGTCAGAATAACAGAAACTGGCTGATTTTCAGGATATTGAAGGCACATCGTCTAACTTACTATACATTTCAAAACATTTAAGATTCTGCTATGGTCTAAATGCAGCAAATTTCCATATTCATAAATTATGCATAGATCCACATTATCATCCTATCTGTGTATTCATCCATCCATCCATCCATCTATTAAATAGCAACTTTATCTTAAGGGCGCTGCCAGGATTCCAATTTGAAGAACCTGTGTGGAACAGCCCAAAAATCCAAAGGCCTATTTTGTCATGGTTACTAATTAAGCATCCATAAGTGCCAGGCATTTCCTGAACCTTAGTGACTCATATGCCTAGACAGTAATTTGTCCCAACTAGAGGAGGGAGTAGATGAGGCCAGTGCCTGTACTGAGCTGTGATCGAGAGGGCTGACCCAGAGAGGTAGAGCTGCTTCAGACACCCCAGAGTAGCATAAAACCTGTTTCTTTACAGGGTGCCTGGGTGGCTCGGTCGGTTGAGTGTCCGACTTTGGCTCAGGTCATGATCTCACAGCTCCTGAGTTCAAGCCCTGCGTCGGGCTCTGTGCTGACAGCTCAGAACCTGGAGCCTGCTTCAGATTCTATGTCTCCCTCTCTCTCTCTGCTCCTCCCCGGCTCATGCTCTGTCTCTCTCTCCTTCAAAAATAAATAAAAACATTAAAAAAAACTGTTTCTTTACAAGACTTTTGAGATGTCTCATAAAATATTCATTGGATGAAATACATAAAGTCCCATGAATGTTATTAAATATTTTCAATGAAAAATAATACTAAAATAAGACTAGGGAAAAGATGGTCACTTCCATGGAAATTTGGTTTCATCTTGTCAAAGCCTCAGAAGATGGGTACTCTTTACCACTCTCCTGAGAACAGCAGAATGCGGCCACCTTATCAAGGAACTAAGATATAAGTTGTAAGTGCCCAGTGATCTTCATAGGGCTTCATCAATGGCTCAGGGTTGTCTGAACCTCCCTAAGAGATGGTTTTCTTTTCCAGAATTAAAATTGGTGGCAGAAAGAGAGTCAAAGCCAGAACCCCCTCTTAAACACTTTCCATGATCCTTGGTACTTCTTGGAAATGTGAACCAAGTTAGCATCCGTGCCACATTTCATAGGAAGGGTGGCAGGGCATTCTGAAAACCTGGTTTTTGTTTTTTGTTTGGTTTGATTTTAGAACTTCAGCCTACTGTCCTGAAAAAGCCTGCTGTGGATTATGCATCACCCCTCTTCACTACCTTCATTTTACAATTCATGGTAAAGGCTGAGCAATGTTGATAGCACTTTCTTGGGGAGGACTTCTCCTTCTGGGAGTATGGAATAGACATACTTTTATCCCTATTCCTCTCTGTAAGCACAACTAAAATCCCTAAACATTATACATAAACATAAGAAGACACTGCAAGGAGGAAACAAAGAAGGCGGAATGGCTAGGGACCTCAGGACCCACAGAATGGAATAACAAAGCTGCATTTCCTGTGCTTTCTTTTTGCCTCCTATGTCCCAGACTTGGAGCTGAGAAACGGGCAACCCAGAACACCAGTTGGGTGTAGGCAGGAACAGGCTCTGTCCAGCCAAGGGAAGAACAAGGGCAACTTTGTAAGACCGAGAGTTTGATATAATAACCTGACACTATTGAAAAAACTGTAGCCCTGTGCCCATCCAAACCAGAATAGAATGAGGGAAGAGCCTAGACTTCCATCCTCTCGAGGCTGTAAGAGGATCCTAGCACCATCACCCCAACATGTTACAAGAAGCCAAGTTAGATCCTGGACTTCCCTATCCCACTTCATGATAGCATTCATCCTAAAATTTATATGGAAAGAAGAAAGAACTTGAATATCTAAAACAGTTTTGAAAAAGAAAAAGACAGTGGGAGGCAACAACCTGCCCAGTTTCAAGAACTATTATCTAGCTACAATAATCAAGACTTTGTAGTATTGTCAGAGAGATACGTATACAGATCAATGATGTGAATGTACAATTATTTCAAAATAAAAGGCTTAACTGTAAAAAAATTATTTGTGCTGGGGTGCCTGGGTGGCTCAGTCAGTTAAGAGTCTGCCTCTTCATTTTGGCTCAAGTCATGATCTCACAGTTTGTGAATTCAAGCCCCACATCAGGCTCTGTGCTGATAGTGCAGAACCTGCTTGGGATTCTCTGTTTCCTTCTCTCTCTGCCCCACTCTCTCTATCTCAAAAATAAATAAAAATAAAATTAT
The DNA here is from genome assembly GCF_027475565.1 of Acinonyx jubatus. Taxonomy (NCBI): domain Eukaryota; kingdom Metazoa; phylum Chordata; class Mammalia; order Carnivora; family Felidae; genus Acinonyx; species Acinonyx jubatus. The sequence goes on along the minus strand of NC_069384.1, from coordinate 103,707,376 downwards.
TTGTGCTATGAACAGCTTATTCATATAGGGGTCATTCTTTTTTTTTTTTTTGATGAACTTATGTTTATCTGGGAAATACTACTGTGGAGCTGATGGGCTTTTCCCTCTACAAAATCTTCACAAATTGTAGAAGTGTTTTAGAATGTAAATGAAAACTGAATTCTGGATCATATTTATGTAACACTTAGCCTTATATTTTTAAATATTGTGAACATGATTTGTAAAATCAAAATCCAGATGCAAAGCCCAAATTTAGTCATCTATCTAGACAGTTTCATCTACACTAGATTATCTAGATAATTTTGCAATATGACAAAATAAGAACAATCTGTAAATTCAGAAATAGAGGTTGTATTTATAGTTGTACTCTGAAGATTAATCATATGGTAATTTAAGTCTGAATTAGCCTGTGTCAACAAATAAGATTGAGATGGTCAGGGCTACATTAAAAAATACACATATAGATAGCACACACTTTTTTTTTTAAGGTAAAAGGCCAGTCTCAAAATTCACAGCCATTATTCTTAAGTCATGGGAACTAATTTTAATTCAAGATAACTCACTAAATGCAAATTAGCATTAATTAATACAGTTGGTAATTGTTCTCTTCTGATAGTTTTAGTCAGTAAGCACATGCAATAACTTGTTGATGTGAAAACAGTGTATTTACAAGTTGTGTGTGCTTCAGCAACATTTCTGCAAAACTGTGTAAATCATGATTCTCGTATATAGATAATACTAATATCAAGAATTTGTGCAGCACTGAAGGATTTAAAAACACATTTACAAAAGCCAGCTTTTACTTCCAGCAACCCCTTACCTAGAATCATTATGCAGACTTTCCAGGGAGTGTAAGTGACTTTCCTAAGGATACACAGCCATGGAAAAGGCTAACCCATATGTCATAGCCCCACATCAAGCAACTTTTCCAAGTCACCAAACAGACTTCCTGTAGGTGAATATTCCAAATCTACAATATAGTCCAATTGAGTGAATACTGCTTTCATTGGGAATTGATACTCTTGTGGCAATACCTTCACAAAAGATGAATTATTGAAAAGTAGTGCTTCACTATTTCTTTCGGGTAAGTGTAATATCAGTAAACATTATGGGCACTTATTGGAGATGTGGGCTTAGCTGAAATAGATAGCATATTGTCACTTTGACTTTCCCTGGAAAAGTGGAACTATCTCCGAACCCAAAGTATAACAAAGCAAAGAAAAATGAAGAGAAACATGTATCTGAAAATAACTTGGTAATTGCTCCAAAATATGAGACACTGCTTTATAATTTAAATCTCCCTAAGGCCTGGTATTCCTTAATCAGTCATACGCGGAAATCAGTATCTCTGAGTCAATGAATGCTTTCAGCTGCAGAGGCTTCTCCATGGTAGAAACAGAAAGTATTTGTCATAAGGAAATGATTACATTAGTTGTGTGCATGTTTTTAATCATTCCCCAGTTGTCCTCTCGCACCCGTTGGAGCATGTCTGTGTCCTCCTCGTTATTTGCATTCCTAACATGCCAATTGCCTCTTTATTCTCTCGCTGAGTACCTCTTCTCTCAGGTGCCCTAGTGATGCATAATTGCCCATGCCCAGCCTATAGATCAAACTCCAATCTAATTTACAAAACCAAGTAAACACAAAGTAGGTTGCGCATAATTCAGACCTCATCTTGTAATGATTAAGTTATCTGATTCTAGGTTTTACATTTTCCTGTTTTCCACTTGATATTCTCCCCATTATCTCCTCACAACAAATACTGCCAGGTCATTTCGGTTTTTTGAGTGCAACTTTAGCTTCTCCTTAAAAACACTCACAATCTACTCCTGAAACTAATATTACATTGTATGTTAACTAATTAGAATTTAAATAAAAATTTGGGGAAAAAAACAATCACAAAAATATTTTATTATTTGGAAGTCTAGGGGATTCTTGCCTCCTTTTCCTTAACTTCTGAGTACCATCCTGATGAGGATACACTGTGGCACTCTAGGTCTTTAATCTTCCTCTCTTAGGAGACAAACAGAGCCGTGTGCTATTTTAGAAGGTATTAAGTCAAGCCAATTTTGTACCCTATGGAAAGGCTTTTAGTGCCTCTTAACATTATCTTTTAAGAGGCCCAAATTTGTGTTTGTAACAAAGTACTCCATAAATTCTTGTTCAGTGAATAGAATAAAGTGTGATTATAGCAGGGTTAAGGAGATACCACTGTGGCTGAGAAGTTAAATCAGAAACATTATCAGAAGTTTTTCTACCCTAACCTGAGTTAGAGGTCAAACATGTTCTTCACCTGGTTGGAAGGATGAGATTGATGCAGGACTCAGAGTGGTCTGTAGATGAGTGATCCTGTCCAAAGTTCCCTAAGACCAGGATTCCTAAACGGTGATCCTGGGCAGACTTTAGGAGTCCAGGAACACCATTAAAACCTGTAAAATAGGGTAACTGTGTTCTAGAAGAGAAGTTCTCAAGGCATGTTTCCCATTCCAGCAACATCAACATCACCTGGGAATGTTTTAGAAGTGTTAGAAACTCTGCGGGGGCAGGGCGGGGGCGGGGGGGCAGGGAGGGGTGGACCACCACAGCCTGCATCACCAGCCCTGATGCATGCTAACGTTTGGGAATCACTGTTCCAGAAAAAGGGTGGCTAGCTTTCCTCAGGTAGTCTGATCTCATCTCCTGCTCCTCTCTGACTTCCTCAACTCTAGCCACACTGACCTCCTTGCAATACTCAAGGCCTGTTCTGCGTTGGGACCTTGGCATTAATTATTCTCTCTGCTACAAATTTGCTTCCCTCATACATCTCTGCAGCCAGCCCCCTCACCTTCTTCACATCCTTGCTCAAGTTTTGCCATCTGAGTGAGGGCTACTCCACTTACCTTATTTTTAAATGACGTCCCTCCCTGCCCCCACCAACACTCCTAAACTCCTTTTTTCTGCTCTTTTTATTTTTCTTAGGCAAGTATCACTTCTTACATACAAGACTATTCACTTGAATATTACATTTCTTGCTTATTGTCCATCCACCTCCAGAATATAATCTCTTCCAGGACAGCAATCTTTGCATTGTTTCCTGAATGCCTAGAATGATGTTCAGCACAGAGTAATTATTAAGTCAATGAATGGATACTCAAAAGAATTCATGACCCGAAAAAGGGAGAAAAACACTATTCCAGAGGCAATTGAGTAATCTTTCACAGAGGAATTCTTTCTTGAAACCAATGTGTTTACCAGTGTCTTCATGCTATTACATTAATCTAGGTGTACCATCCTTGGGAAGACTGGAGGAAAAACATGTAGAGGGGGTTCAAGAATGATGTTGGGCAGAAGTCAGAAATATTTGTGTAAATTCCCTGTTTGGTTATATTTTTGCCTTATAGGTTATCATTGATCATTTCTGAGTTTTTGAAATAAAATGTATTAGTATATTTAATCCTCCCAGAAGATCGATACTTTATCCTCATTTTATACATGAGAAACTGGGATACAGAAAGGTTAATATTTTGCCCCAGTTTCTACAGAAGATGTGTGGGAAAGATAGGATTTGAACCTAGCAGTCTGGCTTGATACTGTAGCTCATATAGCTATACAGTATCGACTTAACCTTCCAAAGTTCATGAGTTATACCAATGTGTTAGCATTTAAAATGTATTATTGTATGGCACAAAAACAGACACTCAGATCAATGGAACAGAATAGAGAACCCAGAAATGGACCTACAAACGTATGGCCGACTAATCTTTGACAAAGCAGGAAAGAATATCCAGTGGAATAAAGACAGTCTCTTCAGCAAATGGTGCTGGGAAAACTGGACAGCGACATGCGAAAAATGAACCTGGACCACTCTCTGACACAGTACACAAAAATAAACTCAAAATGGATGAAAGACCTAAACATAAGACAGAAAGCCATCAAAATCCTAGAGGAGAAAGCAGGCAAAAACCTCTTAGACCTTGGCCGCAGCAACTTCTTACTCAACAATCTCTGGAGGCAAGGAAACCCAAAGCAAAAATGAACTATTGGGACCTCATCAAAGTAAAAATCTTCTGCACAGGAAAGGAAACAATCAGCAAAACTAAAAGACAACCGACAGAATGGGGGAAGATATTTGCAAATGACATATCAGATAAACGGTCAGTATCCTAAATCTGTAGAGAAGTTATGAAACTCAACACCCAAAAAACAAATAATCCAGTGAAGAAATGGGCAAAGACATGAATCGACACTTCTCCAAAGAAGACATCCAGATGGCTGACACATGAAAAAATGCTCAACATCACTCATCATCAGGGAAATACAAATCAAAACCACAATGAGATACCACCTCAAACCTGTCAGAATGGCTAACATTAACAACTCAGGCAACGACAGATGTTGGCAAGGAAGCAGAAAAAGAGGAACTCTTTTGCACTGCTAGTGGGAATGCAAACTGGTGCAGCCACTCTGGAAAACAGTATGGAAGTTCCTCAAAAAATTAAAAATAGATCTACCCTACAACCCAGGAATTGCACTACTAGGTATTTATCCAAGGGATACAGGTGTGCTGTTTCAAAGGGGCACATGCACTGCATTGTTCATAGCAGTGCTGTGGACAATAGCCAAAGTATGGAAAGAGCCCAAATGTCCACTGACATATGAATAGATAAAGAAGATGTGGTATATATATATATATATACAATGGAGTATTACTTGGCAATCAAAAAGAATGAAATCTTGCCATTTGCAACTATGTGGATGGAACTAGAGGGTATTATGCTAAAGCGAAATTAGTCAGTCAGAGAAAGACAAATATCATATGACTTCACTCATGTGAAGACTTTAAGATACAAAACAGATGAACATAAGGAAAGGGAAGCAAAAATAATATAAAAACAGGGAGGGGGACAAAAACATAAGAGACTCTCAAATATGGAAAACAAACAGATGGTTGCTGGAGGGTTTGTGGGGTGGGGATGGGCTAAATGGGTAAGGGGCATTAAGGAATCTACTCCTGAAATCATTGTTGCACCATATGCTAACTTGGATGCAAATCAAAAAATAAATTACTAAAAATTAAATAAATAAATAAACAATAAAATGTATTGCTATAAATTTGTATCATTCTATCTTTGCTGTTAGGCTTAAAAAATCTTAAAAGTGGCACCATTTCTTATTCATTATCTCTGATTACGCAGTGCTTAGCATCATGTTATTGGGTGGATGGATGGATGGATGACAGATAGGCAAATGGACAAGGGTGTAAGTTTGAGGCTGGCTGCTGCATTCAGCTCTAAGATAAACAATCCCTTGAAACTCCAGAAATGAATTAATCAGCTTTGGTTTTTCCTCAACTTAAATCTGTCAAATAAGCCTAAGGTTTTGTAATTGAAAAAATGTGTGGGTGATCAGATAAGGGAAACTGAATGATAAGGACATTTGTCTCCAGGTACTTTTGGCCGCAGGAGTGTCTATTCCCATAGGCACCTGCCTCCTTCCCCAGAAGATAAGGAGCTGCAACAGCGGGGGAAGCAAAGGGTTGCTGGGCTGTGCCCTTTTCCTCTCCGTGTGAGGGACCGGCTTAGAGGGATGAGCCAGCTTAGCCCTGACTGGGCCCTGGTTTGCATATGTAATCAGGACCCAATGATAAAAGTAAATTAAAAAACGATGCCTAGAATTGAAAGAATGCAGAGGAAATGCAAATCACCAGGGCTGCCTGGCCTCCTAGTGAGGCCTCCAGCTCTATTCTTCCCTCTTGCTGTTTACAAAATGCTGTTTCAGAAGACATATGTTAACATTTAAACCTAAATTCTTATAAATGGAAAGCATCACAGCAGAATTCCTTTGGATGCTGCAAGGCTCAGCCTTCTTACCCGGGATGGGTCCAGCTTGCTGGTCTCATTCTCCAGCCTCCACTCCTGGGGTGGCTGGAACAAGGACTGATCCCACTTCCAGGCTAGGCCTGAGGCTGGTGCAAGGCCTTCCTCTGCACACCACAGGGCTGCTACCCTCAGCTGGGATGGTGAGGCTTGGAGCCCTTCCATCACAGATTCCCAAATATCCTTTTTAAAACACTTCAGTTAACTCTTCTCAAAAGAAGCAGAGAGGCGCGACTAAAGGTACTGGCATTTAGGAAATTTACTGGCAGCAGCTAACTTTAGAAAGGTGGTTATTTATCCTCATTAGAGTTATCGCCCGCAAGTCAGCACAGGGTGGGAGTGTCTCCCCACACCTAGGGAGTCTAAGCTTGCACGTGCTGTTTCTAAGTCACTGGCTTCCAAATGCCAGTCCAAGGGCAAATTCCACTCAGCTGCATCAGAACCACTTGGGAAGCTTTTCACAAATATAGATTCTGAGCCTGGATATTCTGATTCATTAGGCCAGAGGTGAAACCCAGGAATCCATCTGCATTTTTTCAAGAGCCCCTCCGATGAGTGCAATATACAATCAAGTTTAGGAACTACCCGTAAGACTTTTGAGGCCTGTGTCATCTTAAAATATAATTGACTTTTTAAAATGAAAATATCTTTATATTTATTATGGAATGTTACATTCTTATGTTAACACTCCAAAAATCTACAAAAACATAAATAAGAAACTAAACCTCACCCAAAAGTTTTATTACCCAGAGATAATTACTGTAAAGATTTCGGAGAACATTTTCCCAAACAGCTTAATATGAAAATATATACAACTTGAAAGAAATGTCAGTTTTCTTAGATAAACTGTACACATGTATAATAAGCATTCTATTACAATCCAAAAGTATATATTCTAATAACAGGCTTTATCAAGACTTCTACAGCAGTATTAGAAATAATGGAGGAGCCTGCACAGGACCTCAGACCAAAGAAAGTACACTGTGAAAAACTGTCAGATGGTAAATATTTACTGACTGATTCTCTCCCCTATTCCATGTGGGAATTTTTTAGGTAAAAATGTTTGATACTAGTCATAGTATCAGTGAATGAACCACAAACCTTCAAATGTGTATTCAGGAGTCTTAGGGCAGAGAGAAAAGAGAAGTGTTAGGGATAAGTTAGGGCAGGTGAAGGAGTTATTGCTGCCAGATAAAATATAGAATTTCAAATTTGAGTTCCAGATAAGCAAATAGTTTTTTTGTGTATATTCCAATTTGTTTCTCTGAAATTCAAGTGTAACTAGGCATTCTGTATTTTTTATTTTCTAAATCTGGCAACCCTAACAGGAGAGCACCCAAGCTTTGCTAGGGCAGAGTTGACCCAGGGTAGATGTAGAGCTGGGCAGAGAGTTGGCCAGACTCCAGCCCCACGTCCAAGAACCAGGTCATGGCAAAGTTCACTAGCTCTGACATGTCTCAGAGTCTGGAACAGCTCTGCCACATGGAGAAGTCAAATCCAACCCACCTACATACCTCATGCCCCCCAGCTCAGTGCATGGAAGGAACCAAACCACCAGAACCCACCATTCTCCTAAAGCACTCAGCATCCTTACCTGGGCTCACTCCATCTCTTTTCATTTGGTAGTAAATCTCCCTCTCCCAGGGCACTCTCTCAGACTAAATAATTGCTTATTTCAGGAGAGTTTCTTTTAATGATTACTTTGATTGTTCCTTTAGTTCTAATTCTTCTGGGGTTTTTCTCAATAAAACATAAATTTCAGGTGGGAGCTCCATGTATTGTCCTCCACATTTATCATTGTCTCTCTCATCATTTTTGTCTCTTTTTTCCTTTCCTCTGCATCCTGGGGAAGCTTCCCACATTTGCCCGGGACTTGATTTTATAACTTCAATTCTGACTTTACCATGTCCAATATGGATTTCATTCTGCCATTGCTTCATTCTTAGCATCCTTGCAATCTTGACTTATCTTACCCATATCCCTTTTTCTCTCATCCCATTTTTCCTTTACCTCTCCTGTGGTTTCTGCTCTTGTTTCTTTGAGGCTGTATCTTATTGTACCCTACCAAAGACCCCAAGGGGATTCTAAAACTTTCTTCTGGTTCCTAGAGCCTGGCTGCGTATTTGCCAATAGAAATTGAGTGTGGATTACCCTTGACCCAGCTTTCTATGTGCTTGGGGGCTGGTAAAATTCCTTGCTCACATCTACAGCAAAAGCAGATGGATGTGCCTAGCTGCTATCCCATTACCCACTATAGCAAAGCTTTCATCTTATATGGGCTCTGCTGGACTGAAACGGGACTTTCTCATCCCTCTACTTCTTGTTTCTTTGAGTTGCTGAAGAGAAGAAATCTATAAAAATTTGTGATCACCAATATGTTGTGCTCCCAGGACCCTTCTCTCTTATTTGTGGGAGAGGTATCTCCCAACATGCATTTGCCCCCCAAATCGTCTTCACTCGCTAGTCTCTGCCCTTCACGCTACCTCTGGAGATTCTAATTCAGTAGGTCTGGGAACGCAGATATAGAAAGACCCAGTTACTAGTATAGAGATTGGAATGAATTTCTCGTATCTAAAAACCAAAGACCTCAAATACGAGAGTGTTGTAAGGCCTTCCTCTTAGCTTTCAGTTGAGCAAGTCCTGAGTGAAACCCCAGTTGAATTTTCAGTTCAGTTCTCTGGGTCTTTTGGTTATATTCTGCTGGTCTGATTAACCCTGGCTTTGCTAATGCTATCATTTTCCATCTTTTCATGAGTTTCCTGTCTTCATGAACATTTTAGATCAGAGGAAGCTAACCTGATTCCATTTGAAAGCAGAACTTTGAGAATATTTTAGCTTGTTTTATTTTAAAGTAGTCAACTTCATATAAAGAAATTTCATTGATTGGAATAACATTAATTTAACCATTGCCAGGAATAATAAAAGCTACCCTCCTTCGGTAGGTAGATGTAAGTCAACGAAGATTATAGAGATACTTGGCTGTGTTCTGTTGGATACTAGTAAAATCTTTAAACTGACCTACCCTAATGCATTGTAACATAAAAGCCCAGAGTATAATAGAAAAAGACAACTAGGAAACCTCAGGGTACATAATGCAATTGTCAATGTGAAAATATCTTGATTTCAATGGTTTTGTGCTAGATCCAAATATCAAGTTATAAAGTTGTTTAAACTTCTCAAATAATTAAAATTTTATCCTGCACTATAAATTATACTTTGGACAAGCCTCTCAAGCTTCTTAACGCAATTTAAGGTCCTTTCACACCTAGGTTTCCCCTTCCTTCCCCTCCTTGTCTTCAAAATCCCTACCGTGAATCCTTTACCTGGCAGAAACACCAAGCCTCTCCTTTCTGTGAATGCATCAGGCCCTTTCCTACAACCATGCCTTTGCACATGCTGTTCCTCCCTATGCATGCCTTATGCCCTCCTGTACCTGGGGGACCCTACCTATCCTTAAGACCGAGGTGCCAGTTTTTTTTTTCTTTTGTTTTTTTTTCTGTGAAATCTCTCGTTCCCCCAAGCAGTCATGGCTCCCTCTACTTTGTTTATTTAACACTTTGTTCCAAACCTCTCTCATGATGCATGTCATGACCAGTTGTCCCTGTGTGATGTTCGGTACACACTGAACTAAATGAACCGAGAAGTAATAGGAGGCTGGTGTTTATGCTCATCTAAATAGCAGAAGTGGTCCCTGCTGGCCCCTCTACTCTTCCAGAGTGGATGATCTTAACTGAACTTATTTTTTAAAAATAAAGGGAACAAACTAATAATTTTTGAGTCTTGTGCTGAAAGGGCTGCCCTGGAGGGGATGAGAAGTCCAAAGGCTGTCACTTTTGAGCTGTATACCCTTGAGCAAGATTCTTACCTTGTGTTCTTCATCTACAGAATGAGGATAATAATAGTAGAAGTTTCCTTATAGGATTGTTGTGAAAGTAGAAGGTTTTTTTAGTCCTTAGAAGAGTTCCTGACACACAGTAAATGTTCAGTAAAAATTAGCCATTAATATTATTCAGTTGGAAAATATAGACAAATTGAACATACCAGTGTAGGTGCCTAAGTGGAATCACAGAGAGGTACTTGGCCTGACTTTGGAGTTGAGGGACAACATGTCAGAGGGCATGACCCTTGAAAGAAGCCTCTGCAAAGAAGTGCCCTTCCTGGACATGCAGACATACAGGCTACCCTTTTTACAGTATTTCCTCCAACCCAGCCTGCCTGGAGGGCTAATCTTATTTAGGACCCTATTCTCTAGGGGTCCACTGCTACAGCCCAGAATATCCCAGACCTTGGACAAGAGTAAGGATTCTGGAAGAAACTGCCTCTGTCATCAATCAGCTGTATGAGCGTGGAAAAGCTCAGCCTCTGGGCTTCCAGGGCCTCATCTGTGATGTTCCTTTCCAGGAGAGGTCGTGGAGCAATGAGAAGTCCCTAAGGTGTCCCCCTCAGCAGATCAGGTGACCCAATGCAAAGAAAAAATAAATTAGGGTTATCCCGGACAGACAGAGCCTTACTCTTTTCCCTACCTCCCCATCTGGATAGAAAGACCTGAAAGAGAAGAACAGGAACTGATTGGAAATGCTGTGCCCTTGTAAGCAAGAATCAAAATGGAAAAGGCAGGAAGTTGTGTTATGAAGGTATTTGCATAGATAGTGTTTCTGGGTACCCTGTTTATTACTTTCCAGGATGTTTCTCCCTGAAATAGTGGAGGGCAAGAGCCAGAGGGCTGTGTCTAGAGCTCCTGGCTCAACTTGTCAGATTTGATTCTCTCCTGATTGCCTCTGTGGCCCTCTCTCCGCATCCCCTACCTGTACAACATAGAGAACTCTCCACTTACTTGAAGTTGCTCAAGGAATGCCCTCTACTGACCCCTGGCTGCTCTCAGCGTGGGGAAAGGAACTCTGACACATTTCCAGAAACCCGTAAAAGCCCAGGATGCAGCTGCCTCCATCTCTTTGTCAAAGTATGGGTCAGATTAATTCATTAGCTTCCTGTGTTTACAGGGTTGAAAAAAAAAAGGCATCTTTGTAAAAAAGGAAAGTAGCCAAACAAAAGGCAGGCTTTGATGGCTGCAAAATAAATTAAGAAGAGAAAATCACCAGTTAATTTTTCCCAGGCATGTTTGCTTTGTCTTTAAACATTTTTTTCTCATGTTATGTCAATGGGTTAATTGCCTCTGACACTGAATGACAATAAGACATGTTTGGCTGCTAAGATAAAGGAAAGTTAGTAATGAAAATATTGGACTCAGTCCATTCCAGGTAGAATATGACACTTGAAGTTATAGCCAAAGTGACTCTTGCAGTGACACATAATGTTTGTAAAAGCTTAGCCTCCAAAAAAAAAAAAAAAGAACTTAGCTTCTAGGGAACCAGCTATCAGTCATGCAGTGTTCTGTGTCCATTACAAACAACCAATGTGGGAATCTGTAAACCAAGACTCTTGAACATCACTGGAGTACAAAAAGCTATGGTGCTCATCTCTAGAAAATTCATTACCAACATCTTCAGCATAAAGAGAAGCCAATTGTTTCTATATTTAACCGTAATTTTATTTCTCAGTATAAACTCAGATGGCTGAGCAAATTCATTTCTGAAATATGTTTACCCCCAATACACAAACTGCTCAGTATGCTCAGCCCTTCAGTGATGGAAACCAGTGTTTGATAAAGCACAAAGCATGGCTGTTCACTTAATTGGCTGCTGTGTTGTTGGATCTACAGAAATGAGAAATGGGGAGGATGTCGCTCTCCAACCCTGTGTCTACTAAGGAGCCCCTGAACTTAAATACCAAACCTCTACCAACTTCTGAAGGGCTCTTTGGCTAGAATTTGTCATAAATTCAAGGAAAAGTACTACAATCAGCCAGGGAGCAATGAAGCCAATAAGATTCGATTAGTCACTGGTGATGAGAATTGCATGCATACAACAGCATCTGTAAATGTAGGTCCAGGGAGGGCGGTCCCTGTACTGCTGACCCTGTGTGACTCTGCTGAGAACAATTCTCAGGCCTACTGACCTTCTATTCTCTAACTGCCCTTAGAATGGAGGGACATACATCCATGGCTCCCAAAGCAAGGAATTCAGACAATTAATATATTAATTGTCTAGGAGTATTCTTTCATTATCTAGTGAGCATTATTCCTTCCTTGATGGCAAAGCCAACTATACACTAAGCAGGTAGCCCTACATGAGTGATTTCAGAACATCGTTTCAGATTCTTCAAAGGGGTCCATCAACTTGTTCCAGTAATCCCTGAAATCTACATGAGACTGGAGACTTCCGTTACATAATCAGAGGCAAAATTTGAAAGGGTGAAAGATTCAAAGGAGGGTGGGCTAAGAAAGGAAATGGCATCTATTGAACATATCCTGGGCATTCTGTGATATATCTTACAAATAGATTCTCATTGAATTGTCCTAGCTGTATTTCCTGATAGAAGAGAGCTGACACACTTAAGCTAGTAATGAAAAGACTATAAAGACATTATTTGCAAATGTGTAGCAGAGTTTGGAAAACTGAAAACGATAATATCCTGGAAATAGTAGAAGTGAAGAGTGTCCTCCATCCTAGGCCTGCAAGGGTAAGGGTTTAGAATGGTCACTCGAACCCAGTGAGTAGATGCATTGAGAGGGCCACTGGACAGTTGATATGGCCAAATCGAGTGACCTAGAGTACAAGCCAGGGGAACAAATGCCCCACCTCTCTCTTACCCCTCCAAACTCCTGCAGGTGCTCTCCACTGGACAAACCCAACTGGAAGCCAGAGGGCAGGGAGGCCTATTGATGTAACTGCTAGCAGACTAGAGAAAAGTAAGAAATCGGTCTGAAGGAGCACATGAATGACACTCAACACCACAGGTATATAATTAGCCCTGTTTCACAGATGAAGAGTCTGAAACTCATAAAGGATAAGGCCGACAGTTAACTAACTAGGATTCAGACTCACAGCTGCTCCACAGAGTAAAATGGACAAGTTCTGAGTGAAATGAAGGACAGACATAAATTCACACTAAAGCTCTAAATGCCTGATAGTGTAGGGAAAGAGAAAGATAAGCAGATCCTGAGCAATGGCAGAGTACAGTGAGTAGGAGCTATAGAAGGTGAGGAAGGATATAAAAGAGACCAGAGTATCAAACCTGGCCCTGAAGAGGTCCACTTCCCTTTAAGAGTCATGCAAGGCATTAGAGTCCCAAGGCATTAGACAAGGGTTAGAGTTCCACCATCAGATATATGGTCAAAAGGTTCCTTAAGGTGAAATTTCAGATTTTCAAGCCTAGGTATTATTCCCCCAAAGCATTACTATTTGAAGAAAGAATACCAGAAGTTATATATGGAAAGATAAACTATCCTAACCTAAAAAGGAATATTAATGAGTATCTTTGTAGTAAGGTCAGTATCTACCATGAAAATTCCTGGCACTCAGTTATCTTTGGGACAAACTAAATACAACACAACATCAGATCCAGGGACCAAATTGGCTTCATGGCAGAGTGAAAACAAGCCCTAGTCTTGAATTCAAAACCTGGGTTGAAATCTTGACAAGTCACTTCCTAACCTGCCTCAACTTCCTCCCACCATCAATTATTTTCTATTCTGTAAAATAGGGGAAAGCATTACCAGCCCAGTGTGCACACCATATAGATTTACTGTGGAAATCGAATGGTGTGAGGTATAGTTGTAAACTATAAAAAACATAAAATACAAAAGTCTTTATTTTCTACAGATTTTACTTATAAATACATTTACATATATTTATACATATACATACGCACATATACATACAACATGCATATACATATATACATGCACATACATGCTACATATATGTATATACATATACATATACATATACATATACATATACATATACATATACATATACATATACATATTCAGCCCCAAAACAAAAACCAGGGATTGGGTTGGGAGAAGTCTTTCATGTTTTAAGAAATGTCCTGATTGCTATATCATTTCTAGCTCCACCCAATACTTATGGCCACTGAAAGAAAAAAATTCACCTAAAATGTAAACATAACTGTGACTCATTTCTTGTCAATTTTCTCAATATATCTGAGTGATCTGTCTTTGTCTTTTCTCTGCCTTGTGCCTTTCCCTAACCCCACATTCCTAATGAAGTACTAGGCAGCCTGAGAATTCCTTGGTGACTACTATAGCGTCATTTTTTGAGTAGATGTGTAGTCTAGAGATGCGAGAAGATCATTTAGATGAGCTAGGCTCATATCTCCCTCTTCCTGATATCCCCTCATGCCAAGAACGTAGTCATAAGTGGACTTCAGCATAATGCAGGTACTGACAGTGAGATGGCTTATTTAACCAGCATTGCTGAGTGCCTCTTCTATGCCAGGCACTGTACCAGTGTCTGGGGACACTGAGGTAAGTAAAAACAGGTGACAGTGACCTACCCAAGAAGCTCACTCACAGCTTAGTAGGGGAAGTTATTCAAGTAAACCAGCAATTGAGGCTCCTCTTACCATGACAGGGGTAGAAACAAGCATGTGAATGACATCTCCATTTGAAGTTGTTTCAGCACCTAAACACAATTTAAAGGTAAAAATATCAGACCTTGTTGGCATGTTTTACTAACATGTTATTGACAATCCAGATGTTTCTCACCATCAGAGTATTTGGCATGACATGGATCCAGATCCAGATCATCAGAGTTTTCACATTAAAATGTTCCATAAGGCTATTTGAACATGGTATCAACACAACCCAAGGAAGTTAGTTTCCTATAGATGATGATCAGTAACCTCAAACCATGAAAATGATCTGATTGTGAAATAAGTACAAGCCACTACTTGACCCAATACATTTTCAATGACATTCAATGACAAAGTCACTGATCTAATTAGTATTTTTCTTCTACCAGAGAAAAATAATCAAGGGACACAGGGTGAAAAAAAACATGCACCAAATAGGGCTGCTCCAAAACGACTGGCAGGGAGGTGCAAACTGGTGAAGCCAATGTTTAGATGAGGCTAAAACCTTCAGTCCCACAGTCAGACACAAGATTTAAAAGGATGAAGCATTAGAAAGAGGGTAGGCTGGGAAACAATGAATATACGCCTTCAGGAAGCACCATCCTTTTAACAAGGATTTTAATCAGATATGCTGCTAATCTGCCAAATTAGATTTCACATGACACATGCATGCACAGGCATTAAAATGTTAGCAAAAATGAATTAAAACCCCAGTAATTAATTTATGGGTTTGAACTGGTTTTGAACTCCTGAATGAACTCAGAACTGGCAAGTAATTAAGGCTTGTATCACAGACTTTAGAATTGGAAGAAAATTTAGAGATCTTCCTGACAAACCCCATCACCCTCTAAGATGAGGAAACTGAGTATGTGAGGGGTTAAGGTCACTAGATAGTTAATTGCAGTGGCAGGTCTAGAAAACAGAGTCTACACTTGAGGATAAGTATAAAAACTTGACAAGACATGAGATGACAGTGACGCAATAATGCAATCACATGAGTAGTAAAAAACATGTGTCAAAGTTAAGGAAGTAGACTTAATCAAACTGATGAATTAAGGTTAAGACTTGTTTTAATAACCAATAAGAATTATTTAATTGAGGTAAACCATTCTTGTCCACTCTGATCATATGAGGAGATTCTCCTCAGGTGAGTGGGTAGCTACAGGATCCCAGAGAGAATGCCTAGGCACTGGAGACTCACTCTCCAGGAAAAATAGCAAAAGTGACTCTGCTCGAAAGTGATTCTACTCATCCCTACTCAGATGCAAACCCACCATACACAGTTCTTCTCTGGGAATCTCAAATATCAGTGCCAGCCTTTGAGGAGGAAAACACAGAGCTACGATGCAGCCTCCTCATATCACTGGGCAGCATTAGAATTGTGACAGCTGGGGCAGAGCATTCTTACATGAGCTTCACCAGGTAGTTTCATTCCATTCATGAAATGCTGCAGAATTGGCCGTCTCTGTACATGTCTTTCTGGGGGTATTGTTCATAAACATTATAGATGGCATAGAGTCTGGGGGTCCCTCAATTTTTGTATTTAATAGGCTAGTATATTTTCATATAAATCCTAGGCACTCATTGGTAACTTTCTACTTTGCCAAATAAGGACATTTTAAAAACATACATTCATATCATGCAAAAGGGATCATTTTAAACCCCAGAAAGTATAAAGGAAGTGTGTAATAAAAAATACACTAGTCTGGCTTGAACAAGTTCAACTTTATAAAAAGTCTGTATTTCCTTTCTTTTCTCAGTTTCACACTGGGCCAGTGAAAACTTTGTCACAGTTCTCTCCAGTCAGTCCACAGATGGCATTTGGAGACCATGAGCTTATTCCATTAGAAAATACCTCTACCACCACTTATGTGTATTCGTAATATCTACTCACCTCTTTAAAAAGGAACAGATCCCAAATATGATGAATGGAGATATTTTACCAGATACTAATTAGAGAGATGTGGGCAGAGATAAGGAAACAAGAGATGATGACAAGCACGAAAGAAAAGCTGTTAGAACCCACAGGCCCGAGGGCTGCCAGTAGTGTTACCAGGACCCAGGAGAACTGGTGCCCTAGAGGAGACGGACCAGGCAGACATTATAGTCATGCAGTAATGCAGCCACTTCCAGGAAATGGAAGGAAAGGAGTGGAGAAGGAACTGCAAAGGTATATCTTGACCTCTTTCTTACCCTGTCCTCTAGGCTCTTGCTGAGTCTTTTATTGGCTGAAGCCTTCTGGAAACCAAGAAGCAAGGGAGGCCAGGTGATACGATCCCCAGGGGTCTGCCTCCCAGGCCAAAAGTAGAGAGCAGAATAATTGATCTGGTGGTAGAGAGAAAGGGAGAAATGGAGAAGAACAAACATAAAACAAATAGGTCATCCCTTAACTTTTGAGGTCCTTTAATTGTCAGAAACTTAAAACTTATTTTATGGGCTAATCAGCAAAAAAAAAAAAAAAAAACATTTGTGAGAGTGTTTTCATAGCTTTCCCTTTCTTGTACTATTTTCTTTCTAGTGCCATTTTCTATTGAAGGTTTCAGTGTGCCTGTGAATCAAATTCTAGATACACATAAACTTTGTTTTCTAAAACTTTTTGTCCCAAATATGTTTGTGATGTATAACTATTAGGCATTCAGTTCCAGTAATTGTTCACTTTGTCTTATTGACTTATTCTTAAATCATATGTAGTGTTCTTCAGGAAAATTTTTATTTAAAACTGAAACTGATTGTAGCTATTTCTCAGGAGGTAGATAACATAATTCATGTCAGCAGAAAGTTAAATCCCAAAACCATCACAGAGACTGATGAGGGAGAGATCAAGGAAACACTCAAATGTCAGAGCCTCTGCCAGGCTGTTCTAGCTCATAAAATGTGGAAGCTCTTCTTTTCTCTAAGCACATTAATGAGGTTCTGGGTCTCCAAAGAGATACCCAGGGCCACAGAGAATGGGTGCACAGTGGCTTTGCATAAGGATGTGAAAGAAACTGAGTTTCAGGGGATGTCAAGAATTAGAAGACAGAGGAGGACAGAGACATAGGAAACCTGGGTGAAAGAAAATGTGAACAACATGGCAGAAAGTTGGAGAACAGTAGCTGCCAGTGGTGGGAGAAACAGAGGGCTCTGAAGAACAGGGTTAAGTGCTATCTAATTCTCAGTTGTCTTGTATTTTGTAATGCAGTGCTTACTCCATTGACTCAAACCTCACATATACATATAAATGTCTTCTGAGGATGGTCTGAGCAAAAACCAAAAATGGATGAGTTCCACTCACAAAGCAGGGAAAGACAGCAGTTGTGGAAGGGGAAATCCTGGCATGATTAAGAATCCAGAGCAGCAGACACTAGGAGCTCTAAGTGAACAAGAGAATATGAGCCCTCAGGAATCCACAGAATGTCTGCCGAAGCCACTTGGACTGCCCTCAGAGTCAGGTGGTAGCTCAAGCCAATGCTATTTAAATCTCAACGAGACAGAATAATCATAACTGCCCATATGAGTTAAACATTAAATTCCAGGAATTAGAGAATATGAATCTGCTATTGGTCAACAGGACCCGAGTAATTCAATTTGCTATCTTAATGGTATGTATGTAAAATCTAGATTTGTGGATTGAAAGTTTTATACTGTCTCCAGTGCCGATATTCTGCATTTTATAAGCACATCATTTAAAATTTATATTTGCTAGAAATTAGCGCCTAACATATATAAATGGAAATAGTCATAAGTAAAAAAAAAAAGAATGACAGATCTTTCACTTTTTACTAGGCTATAAAACTAGTACGCTCTGTGAACTAAGACAGCTACTATTTTGCTATACACAACACACTGTTCCCTTTTACTCTCCATTTCAGGCTGTCGTGTGTCAGATACAGTTGAGTTTTAGAGTTTCAGTAACTTACTCAAGATTTTAAAAATGCTTTAAAATAAACCCACCTAACCTCTCAGCCTGTTGAATACTTCAATATTTGCAGTCACATATGAAATTATTTTTAGAGCAATGATATCTATATCTATATCTATATCTATATCTATATCTATATCTATATCTATATCTATAGAAATAGTTTTACAAAGAAAATCCAGAGACCTCAGCAAGAGTCTAGTTCTGCTTTGAAGACCTGGATGACCAGGGATATTCTTCTTACCTTTCTGGACCTCAACTTCCCCATCAACAAGTGAACAGATTGATTGTCTAAGACTGTGTGAGCAAAAGAAAGCTGGTGTTCTAAATAAGTCCATGAATGGCTCCAACTTACTTTCTCTTTTACCTCTTCCGTGTACTTGCTCTGTCTGTCAACTTACCTGCAATGATGGGAGAACCAGTGGTCTGCCATCTTAACCTTTGTAGCCAACTTAACGTCTGTAGCAGTTAAGGTACAGTGTGCAGTCCCTAGATTGACTGTTCTACTTTTATTTAAACTTTATCCATTCATCATATCTAGACTAAATATGAGTCCAGCGGATACTAGGTTTCAGGGATTCAAAATTAGAATAAAATAAACCCTTGCTTTTGAGGAGCTTCCAGCCTAGAGAGAAGAGAGAACCATAAATAATTAAAGTTCTGTACTCAAGTTATAGATAAAGCCCAAGGGAAGATAAATGCAGTGATTACATTTTCCAAAGGAGTGAGGGCATTAGCAAAGACATTGAAGGCTATTTAAAGTGGTCCTTCAGTGAGTAGGAGACCACCAGATAGGCAGAGGAGGAGCACACACTTGCAAAGGTACTGGGGACAGCATTTCTGTTGGCATTTCTGGCAGCTTGAGGTGGCTATGTGACTGAGTTCTAGCCAATGAGATTGTAAGAAATAAGTGCCACTTCCAAAAGCATGTGTATACGTTTCCCTGGCCCTGGCCCTTTCCCACTGACTAGAAGATGAAAACAACAGGAGCAGCCACTGAAAACCTAGAAATAGCAGAGTCGTCCTACTAGCCGTGGACCACTCACCTCTGAATGTTATGTGAGACAGAACATATCCTGTTTAAGCTACTGTACTCTTACGCCTATACCCTAACTAATTCAGCTACATCCTCGAATTTAGAATTTGTTCAGTAAATGGTGGCAAAGTCATCAAAGACGGGGAGAAAAACGACCTGATCAAGCACACGTATGTAATGGGAGAAGTGAAGCAGAGAGAGACTGGAAACAGACTGACAAGGGATGGAGGGACCCATACTCTGAGAGGCTGCTTTATGCCAGATACTGTGCTGGGTATTTTCCTAAAGATTGCCTAATTTAATCCTCACAATAACTTTTAAAGATATTATTATTATTTCTACTTCACAGATGAAGAATCCCAAATTTAGACAAGTTAAGCATACCCAGAGTCTCATAGCTCATAAGCAGCAAAGTTGGAATTCACACCCAGGTTTGTCTGCGTCCAAAACTGGTATTCTCCTCTCTGCACCAGTCTGCCCCTGAGTAAGAGATGACATGGGGGTGGGTATGGGAATGGAATTGTCCAGACTAAGATGGTAGAGTACAGGAGTAAGCAGAGAGCAGCAGATGATATGAAATACATTTCAGAAATAAAACTGATAGACCTAGATAACTGACTTAGAACCTCGGAAAACAATAATTATCCATTCACTTGTTCATTATCCAGGAATGAATCCAAGATGTTGTGGATTTTATGACCTATTTTCATTTTTTTCTAAGTTGGATTCAGTTTTTTGTTGTTATTCCCTTCAAAGCTCATTCAGTTGATTTTTGTTTCTCTCTCCAGGAGTCTCGTTTCTTATTATTCAGAGATACTTGTAGTGTGGGTGTTGCCAAAGACTTTTCACCTCCCTCTATTCCGTTAGGGTGTCCCTGTCTCCTTTCCCACATCAAACACATACCATGTGGAGCCTGAAACCAAATCTATTGGCAGCCCTTTTGGAAAGCTGGAGGGTAGCTTCTTTTACCCTGGGCCATCCTTCGTGGGGCATTTCATCCTTTGTTTTGACCAGTGGTCTGGTAAGAATGGCATTTCAGAGTCTTCATTGCTATTCCCTGCTTGCATGGAGGGTAGTTTTAATTGAGATTAGTGTTCTAAATAATGCAGTTACACTGAGATAATAAAATTCTGGTCACAGCAAGGAGAATGGGGAAACATTCAGAGGAAGAGTTTGGAAACTAGCTTATCCTTTCATGGCGGGTGTATTTGTGCTTTTGAACTGTAATCTTCATGTATGACGTATCTAGCACTTCACAAATTTCAACACAGTTTCATATTTCTTATGACACTTCACCCTCTTAAGAACACGAAGAAGCAGGCAAGGTAAGAATTATTATCCGCATTTATAGAAGAAGAAATTAGCTCAAGTGCTTAGCTGGCTTGCTTAAGCTCTCTTGGCTACGGCTGTCTTAGAATGCAAACGTCACTAAGGGGCACCTGGGTGGCTCAGCTGTTTACGCATCTGACTTTGGCTCAGAACATGATCTCATGATCTCGTGTCTCATGGGTTTGAGCCCTGCATCGGGCTCTATGCTGACAGCTCAGAGCCTGGAGCCTGCTTCAGATTCTGTGTCTCCCTCCCTCTCTGACCTTCCCCCACTTGTGCTCTGTCTCTCTCTCAAAAATAAAGATTAAAACACTTTAAAAAAAAACCTCAAAGGTCACTTATCTCCTCAGTGTGATCTTTACTTTCATAACAACCTCCCATTAATATGGAAGAATATGTAGTAATATGAGAAAGCAAAAATATAGACTTTTATATTAAATGATGGTCTCTGACCTCTTTCAAACATTTCAGATAATTTTGCAAACAAATGTCATTATTCCCAAGAAATGAAAGCACCCGTAATATTAGAGAAACACTCTTATGGGAACAAAAGACACTTTTCAGATAATAAGAAATGTTGTACAGTGTTTCCGGGCTGGAGTTTCTTCTCTCAGAAGGCAGTTTATAGAGAAGAAACTTCAGTGACTGGCCGTGGGCTATGTGGTAGAAAGCTTGGATAGGCAGGGCAGAAATGTAATTCAAAAGCAAATGCTTCTTCTCATTTCAAACTCTGGATAGACCATTTCATGAACTACTAGAAAAACCTCTCAACTCCTTCAGCACCGTCAAGTTCTTGGAGCTGGGCTGACAGCCCCAATTCTTATGTTTGTCAGAGAACAGACCACTGGGAAGTTGTATGACGCATTTAGTGCACAGCTGTATACGCTAAGTCTCTCTAGGACACAGACACTATCTTTTCATCTTTGGATCTCTAGTGCCTTGGACACTAGGTGCTCATTAAATGTGTGGGGGATTAAAAGTAATCCCTGATGAAAAATATGAGCTTCTGCCAGCATTTTGCCAAAGGATCACAGATGAATCCCCTTTAATTTTTTACATATGAATATTTGGATTCCAACAGTGCACTGAAGAGGATATCTGTCAGTATTCAGAAGAATCTCTGCTTCTCTATCTAATCTGTCACTGGGTCCCACTCTGTTATTCTCTCCACTCCTCTGTGCCTTTCTCTTTGACTCCCTGTATATGTCTAAATCATTCTGTCTCTCTCCCTGTCTCTCTTTGTAAAATTCCTTAACAGATTTTCTCATGGATTAGCTAAGAAATAAACAAAAATTATAGGCCATTTATAAAATTTATTATGAACTAATCCTGGTAGGAATGTAATATTACTATTAGAATCAAAACTTTACAAGTACTAAAACCATACTCAATAAAATTTGTTAACTAAAAATTAAAACTAATGTTAACTAAAAATGGAAAAATCAAATATTTGTGAGAAAATTTAGTTATGAAAAAATTGACCTAAGAAAATTGCACCTCGTAGAAGTAATGGCCATTAAGAGAAAAACTCATTATGACCGAAGCTATAACTATTTTAAAAATAACATATCAATGACAAAATGAATACCTGACATAAAATTTAAGTGAAAAGAATTAATCTTGGTGAAAATAATTTTAGTAAAATAAAAACGAAACTGGAAAAATATGAAAACTATTAAATGCACTCTATAGACAATTAATCAGGGAACTAAATTGTCCTAATGGTTTTCATTCCAGAAAATGCTTCCTTGCACCAAATTATTCAATGTTGGCATAATTCTGACTGAGATGTTCATATTAAAAATGTCCTTAGAGTCAAAATATTGGGTCAAAACTGTAGGCACTAAAAACTCTCTACCCGTGACATGGTATATCTGAAAGCCTGCAAATTATCTCCTTAGCCAGGAGAATGTCTTCTCTGGACTTAAGTTTTCATGTCTTTCAGATGGAGATGTTGGAAAAGATTATTTTCCCCTTGTTTCTGAAGTTCTGTAATTCTATGGCTAACCAGATAAGTGTTCAATTCTTTAAATTTTTTAAACAAAATTCCAAGTCAGCATAAATAAAAAGATCACGAAAGTAAGTAAAAAAGAAACCCAGGCAAGATTCCTTTTTAAAAACATAATATGAAAAACTAGACAATTAATCATACAAATGACATCATTAAAACCATAAAAATATGTTTTCATTTTGATAAATAGTGAAAAATTGATTTACTCTATAAACTGAGAAGAAAATATTTTTCTTTCATTTCTGTAAGATAGCATATAAGAGACACCATAGGACCTATGTGAAAATCTGATTTTTCCAGACTTTATACTGCTGGCCAGAAAGAGTATTTAAATTATACTTACTATCAAACTCAACACTTTGTCCAAAGCAATCATAAGAGAATAAGTTAGTCAGACAATTCGCAAGCAAAATTTTATACCATCAATATAAAATTAGGTTAATTAAGTAATCAATAGTGAATGAACTCATTTTGTGTAAAATTTTTTCTTCCAGTTTTGCCACAGACTGTATGTCTCATTTTCCTTAAAGCATTAAACATCATTGAAGGTATTCCTATCTGAAAGTATTTACATTAATTTCTATTTTCTGTTAAGATGATTGACATGACCAACACGTCGAACTTCAGGTGTACCTTGATGACTCTTAGCAGAGTACAAAGAGTACGGATTCAAAAATCACTGCCAGGGAAAAAACTGTCAGATTAGAGTAGTCAACAAGACCCACGACTGAAGGATTGCTGTCCTGGTTCAGATAACTACCAGCCAGCCCTCCATGGGCAGGCTGGATGGAGTTGTAAGCCATAAAAATGAAGTTACAAAGTGAATGTGGCCATTGCTGCTCACCTTTCTGTATATAACATATTTGATTATGAAAAACTAAACATTCAGCCACAAACTTGGATTTCATGCAGGATCACTTATAAAAGAAAAAAGTCTTAGAGACCATTAGAACTGCATTGCTCTGCAGATTGTAATGATTTTGCTTATGACATAATAATAAAAATCTTAAGAAATAATAATGATAATATCAGCTAACATTTGCTGAGGCATTATTCTAAGCTTATATGTATTTAATCTTTACTAAAACATCATGGAGTAGATGCCCTTATGACTCCCATTTTACAGAGGAGAAAACTGGAGCTCAGAGAAGTCATATAATTTGCCTGAGGTCACACAGCTAGAAAATGTCATACCCAGGATTTGAGTACAAATAGTATGGCTCCAAAACCTATACAGTGCAGCCTCCCCAGCACACCGCGGGTTTTTGGAAGAGGATGAGTGCATGGAGAAATTTAAATTATTTTTCTACGGCAATTGATTGAGAACTTTAGGCAGAAATTTTCTACTTAATGTGGAAGACAGGTGTCTATAACTATAAAGCTGAAGACCATGATCTCTCAGGTTAAATTATAATATGCCCTGTCCTGCATGGGGTTTTATTTTTCTCATCTTAAAGTTTCCCTGGCCTGTTTGACCACAGTTTAATTGCTGTTTGGAGTTCAGCATCCCTTAAGAATTCTAGGTGAATGTCCTTATCTTGTTTTCTTCCTTACATCTGTGGGTCACAGCCGCCTTATCTGTTTAAACATAACAGTGTTGTTTTCTCCATTTGCATTTTGGGAGCATCAAGTGAGAAAAGTGATGGAATAATACCAGCAGATTCAGTTATGTTTCCTTCATCCTCAGCCCTTCACAATTCACAGAGACCAAGTGCCAAAAGGCAATTTTGTAGCTTAAACCACTGTGTTTAAATGAAAAGGTGAGGCAGAAGCTTAAAATTAAAAGAAGTTCAATTGCTGTTAAATTTCACTGAAAAGCTATATATTCAACCCCTAAGAATAAAATGGAACAGTGTTTTATCCACGTGTTCATTTATCAAACAGATATTTAAGAAGAGCCTGCTCCCTGCCAGGTTGTGCTCAACGCAGGGGACACAAAGTGAAATAAGGCATAACAGACTATGTCATCGAGGTCAGCCAGACAAATATGAGAATGTAAAACGCACAGGTGCCACGTTAGTAGGTTCAGTGAGGGTGTGAAAGAGGAAGGGTCAATTCCCCTTGTTGATGGTCAGGAAAAGTTACAGCAATAGTATGATGCTTTGGCTGAATCTCAAACAGTGAGTTTCCAAGGCAGCCCAGGAATTGGGATCGGGGAATGGGTACATTCTAGGCAGAAGGTAGAGAAGGACAAAGATCACAGGGTCTGTTCTGGGTTCTCCAAGGAGTTCAGATAGTGTTTGGCAAGGCAGGGAGGAGTGTGCAGGGAGGGAGAGTCTGGAGAGGTAAAGAAGCCCACATCACGGCAGGCCTCATAGGCCACATTAACAAGTGCATACTTTTAAGGGCAGAGGGCAGCCCTTTAGGTTTTTAGGCAAGGGAGTGCCAATATCAAATTTGTGTTTGTGATCAATCACTCTGGCTATAGCATGGACAGGAAGAAAAGAAGACTAAGGGCAGGGAAGCTGATTAGGCGGTGGTTTCATTAGTCAGAGTGAAAGATGTTGAGGGGAAACTAAAGCAATTGAGAGAGCTACAGTTGACTTACCTGTCACCTTTATGAGGTTTAGAAAAAGATACCCGCTCTGGACACTATTAGAAAAAGTCTCCCCTCTGGGCCACAAAGCCCACTGTCTGGGAGGCAGATAACCCTCATCACCCTCAACCAGGCTCCTTCGGCAGTGCACAAACCACTCAGCACATGCAGTAGCCTTGGCAATGGTGTGAAGATGAGGAGAAAGGAGGGGAACATGATAGAATGGATGGAATGGGGGAGATGAGGAATAACTCTAGGATAACTCCCAGATTTCTAGTTTGGGTGAATATGTGGGTGATGTTAGTATCTACCAAAAAAGAGAATTTCATAATAAAAATAGATTCAAAAGAACAGAAAACCGCGTCAGAATTAACGTTTTCAATGTGCTAGAGAATCCAAATGTAACTGTCTATTGGGAGGGACTTCTTGATCAGCCATGCCTAATTCTACTTAGATGAAGCTTCCTCTGTACGTACAGTTGCCCCTAGAGCTCCAGAGAGGGTCAGTATCCCATCCCTCACTCCTCACTTATTTCTCTTTTCCCTGGTAAGTGGTGGGAACATGGAAAGTGCTAGGACAAGCCCTCCCATTGAGCCAACAGCACAACTTCCGCCCCTTTCTGAGAGCTGACTTAGAGCATTATGAGCAGAGTCTGGGGCTCTCAAGCCCTGGGACAAAGAAGCATGTCTGACACTTTCTCTCACTTCCAACTAGGACAGAGGAGGCCTATTCAGCTTTGCACAGAGCATAATAACCACACCAGAAATTACCAAGGAGATGATCAGCCATGTGAGGTCTGAGGTCATGGATGATTCCTTTTAGGAATTCCAGAACTAGACACAGTCCATATAGAGGAGATAGTGGCTGAGGAAATCATTTATTACAGTATATCAGTCAGGATAGGATAGGCTATGCTGTGGTAACAAATGACCCCAAATCTCAATGGCTTAGAACAACACAAGTTTGTTTCTCACTCATGCTACCTGTCCCTGGGCAGTTGATTGGGCCTCTGCCCTACATCATCATGCCCTCCCTCCTAGACTCAAGCTGATGGAGCCAGTCTCTGGAACTATGCTACCCAATATGGTAGTCCTTAGCCACAAGGATTGCTCATATTTAAATTAAAATTAATCAAAACTCAATAAAATTAATTACAACTTATTCCTCAGTTGCACTTGCCATATTGCAGGTGATCAAAACCACATATGGCCAATAGCTACTCTGTTGGACAATGTGAATAGAGAACATTTTCATCATTATAGATAGTTGAATTGGACATGCTAAGTTAGAACATTGGGGCTTTAGGGGTCTTACACCAACAACTAAATGTCATGCGGTCCCATCCAAAAACTGCCATTCTACCACATGCCCAGAAAACAGAGAGCCAGAAATATTCAGTGGGCAGCATTAACAACCAACCATTTGTGGCTTCAGAAGAGCTCACAATTTCCCCCCCTACTTTGTTATCATGCAAGATATGAACAAGGAAAGAAGTGGGACTAATTTGCAAATGTGAGGAGAACAGGATATCACAAGTAAGTTGTGAGTTCAGAATCAAATTAAAAGAATGACAATTATAGCAGTGATATTTCACTGAATTCTTCCTCTGCATTATATACCTTATTTATCTTCACAATGACCCTGTGTAGATATAATATATTATAACAAAAACATACCTGTATTATAATTCCCACTTTAAAAATGAAGAAACAGGTTCAGAGAGGTTAGGTTACTTGACCAACAGGCTTCTGCCTGACTTTGAAGCACCAGAAATGCTTCATATGGAGATGGAATATACTATTTCCCAAGTCTTTTCATTTTTACCATGCTTCTGGCCTATCAGTGGCATCCCAGAAGCCACATTCCACATGTCTTCCATTCCTCTGATTGGCCAAAGAAACCACATCATGTCTGCTAAGTTCTCCTCCTCTCCCCCTTTGCAGCACTCGTTAGCAGAGTAAACAGTGCCATTTCAGCGATTTTAAAGGTGACTTCCAATAAATATGTATGCAGATTTACTTCGGGGTTGGTAGGCTGAGCTATATACATTTACACCAGGTCAACCATGGAAAGTCCTTCAATGAAAAAAGAAAAAAGAAAATACCTAAGTAAAGTTTCCATCGACATTTACCTTTGGATAAAAATGTCATTTTTTTTTCTTTTCTGTTGCTGTTTGTTTTTTCCTTTCTTTAAAAAAAAAAGTGAATACATTTTTTCTTTCCTCTTTTTTAATGGAAAAGAAAAAAATGCCCATGAAGAGCAAATGACTGAAGGATTTCAGTAGCCTGATTTATAAGCCTCTTTTATACTGCCTGGAAACGGAGAAATCCTCAGTGTGGCCAAGCATCGCTTCGTACAAGCCCCTGTGCTTCGGGCTGCAGACTTGCGTGCCTGACAGTCTTCACCTCTCCGCAGCAATCTGAAGCACTGCCATTGGTCCCCTCCCCGCTCCCTTATGAAAACTGAGGGATTAGCAGAGCCTGCGACAGATCCCTGCTGAGCTGCCAGCATCAGTGGGCTCTTTCTCCTCTTTCTTCTAAACTCCAGCACCCATCTCTTTCAAGGAAAACTGCCTTCCATCCCTGTAGATGGGTGACCTTTGGCCTCTGCCAGACAAAGACTGCAGATTGCTTCATACTTTTTATTTGCCAAGAATTTATTGGAGCCCATAAGACAATTCCTGTAGCTGAGGAAACTGTACCCTTTCTGTTAGTGGTTAGTGTTGTTTTTAATCTAGGCTGCAGTCCAAAATCTGCAGCATGAGTGAACTATTATGCTCTGCTTTCTAGTTTCATTTGGCCAGGAAAAAGCAAACAAATAGCGGTGCTTTGTATTACATTATATATTAGAGGTTTCTGATGTTTGGTATTTGCCTCATCATCTTCAAAATAAAATCTTAAAAAAGGGAGAATACCAAAATGTTCAGTCCGTGGTGTATAAAGCAGTTCTTTGCCAAGTTTCAAAGGCATTAATAAAATCAACTTTATCTTTGTAACAAAACTGTATCTAGTAAATGGAAGATACGTTTATCCCATTTTATGGGTGGGTATACTGTCTGGGTCTAGCACCCATCCATTCTAAGGTGCCGCACATTTTAGGATCACAACATCAGCGAGAGATGGATCAGTATTCCTGTCACTGTCCCAGAGTTCTTGTCCCCTGTGCTCGCTCCCACCCTTACAGGATATTGGAGATTAATTTAATTTTGAAGCAGAATACTTCATGCAAAAGCCACTATAGACAAAATGTCTTCGTTTTAGTCCAAAACAAGAATCGAGTAACAGAGAGGAGAAAAAATGACACTCTGAACTACAATGATAGGTCATGCTTACTTCTATGACATAGCATATTCCTTTGAGGATTTAATCCATCTGGAAACTATGCCATGCATAAAACCCACTTTGAGCTGGGGAAGGAACTAGACAATGGCACTCGTCAGAATTTTGTGTTGGCTGGAAAGATGGAGAATAAAAGTAACAGAGCAACCATGTCCCTTCTCCCCTCTCATGTCCGGACTCTTTCAAGTAAACTGACCCTATAATCCTTGGGAAATAATTCACTTTGCAGGATGTTGTGAGAAGGAACCATTGGAGGCAGAGCAGATGCTATGGACTGTGTCCTCACTCCTGTCATGTTCTGTACTGATAGTGGGTGTGTGGTGCCTGTGTGCAACTTGCTGGGTGTAGAGAGCAGCTGGCCGTGTCAAGAAAGTAACAGAACCAGGAAAGCAAAGTCTTTTCCTTTCCTTGATTGTAGCTCCAGGTTTTGTTAAAAAAAAAAAAAAAATCCTTCTTTTCGTGGCATTCTTTAAACTACCTAAGCAAGGAATTAGCCCAGCAATCCGATTATAACTCTAAGCTTGTTTTTTCTGCTATTTCACAGCTGTTAGGCACACAAACTATATACTTTTATTTATTTATTTATTTATTTATTTATTTATTTATTTATTTTTAATATAATTTATTGTCAAATTGGTTTCCATCCAACACCCAGTGCTCATCCCAACAAGTGCCCTCCTCAATGCCCAACGCCCACTTTGCCTCTCCCCCACCCCTCATCCACCCTCAGTTTGTTCTCTGTATTTAAGAGTCTCCTATGGTTTGCCTCCCTCTCTCTCTCTGTGTAACTTTCTTTTCCCCGTTCTCCTCCCCCATGGTCTTCTGTTAAGTTTCTCAAGATCCACATATGACTGAAAACATATGGTATCTGTCTTTCTTTGACTGACTTATTTCATTTAACATAATTCCCTCCAGTTTCATCCACATTGCTGCAAATGGCCAGATTTCATTCTTTCTCATTGCCAAGTAGTATTCCATTGTATATATAAACCATTATCTTCTTTATCCATTCATCAGTTGATGGACATTTTGGCTCTTTCCATAATTTGGCTATTGTTGAAAGTGCTGCTATAAACATTGGGGTACATGTTCCCCTACGCATGGAAAACAGTGTGGAGGTTCCCCCCAAAATTAAAAATAGAACTACCCTATGACCCAGCAATAGCACTGCTAGGAGTTAACCCAAGGGATACAGGAGAACTATATACTTTTTAATATGCCCTTTTAAGTAAGCAAATGCTCAACACCTTTCTGACATATCCCCACTGAGTCCTCTGTTCCCGCCTGTGTTCAGAAGAAAAGCACGGTCAGATGAAGTGAGGAACGCTAGCTGATGCGGTATCATCCCGTCACTGCCAGGTGCGCTCCACGTTGTCACCTAAAAAACCTCACGGGAGGAAGTTTCCACAGCAGGTAGAAGGGTGACAAGAGGACAGGCATCAGTAAGGGTTTTATGTGCTCCAAAGAAGCAACAACCGTGTGAATCCTCAGTGCACAATGAGTATAATGTGAGTGTACTAGAGAATTCCAAACAGACATGCAAGACTGCTTCCTTTTCTGAGGATTTGGCTGAATGGACTTGGGGCTTCTGAGAGGCAGAAAAGCTGTTCATAGGCACTGAAGATTCTTAATCTTTGGAATTCCACATTCTGATGTATCTCAAATACTTCCAACTGTCCCTCTTTCATGGCATTTACTGGCATCTCTGGAACCTAAAGTAAAGCCAAGGTGGAGTGAAAGCATTGTGTTCCCCAGTAAGGATTCTAATCCTTTCATTTTCTAATAAGGTAACGGCTCCATTTGCTTCTTTCTTAAAAAGTAGCTGAAGCAGAAGGGGTGTGCCTGTGTATTTTAATAGGGACATCTGTCTCCCAGCTGCAAGGTACCCATGCGGCCTCGGACCCTTCCCTTCACTGCCGCAGCACCCCTTTTTATCACACAAGTGAGAAAGTAAGCAGTTCCAAAGCAGCTCTCTGTCTTGTCAGCCTTCCCAGGCCCCCACATTGCTTCAGGCTTAGGCCTAGCAAGCTGATGCCATGCTTCCTAAGCAAGCGCACACCCCCAAACACACAGCAGGGGCACGGCTGACCACACACTAATGGGGCCACGCAAGGCACACATCCAAGCCTGCCATGTCAACACATCTGTCAGTCTGGAATAGTCCCAGTCCAGGTTAAAGGGCTCTGCCAATTCCAAACTAACATAATTATATAAACAATGGCTTCTGTAGCCAAACAAAAGTGTTTGATCTGAAAGGAAATGCTATTTGTTTCAGATGATTTTCCTGGAAGCTGGACATAGCTTTATTTCGCAGGTAATATTATTAGACTTACAATATAGCTAGAATTCTCTTTATCCAAGATCTTAAAGACTTTTATAATTTCATTAATCCTCACAAGTGAATGCTGTAAAACATTGGCTTCTATATAGATGTTCCTGCCCTTTGACTCAGTAATCCCAAATATAAGAAGTTTTTGCAAGGGAATAGTGGAAATGGAGAAAATATGTAGGTGTGGGTATATAAAAATACATATACATCCAAAGGTGTTCCTTGTGGTATCATCTTAAGGTTATAAACAGCCTGAATGCCCTCTTAGAAAAACATTAATTGAACCACAGTTAAATTCTCTCAACTGAATCATGTTCAGGCATGACAAATAATACATTTGAAGCTATATAGTAGATTTGGAAATGCTCGTGATGTAATAGATTTTTTAAAATGCTATGCAAGCATTTTATACTATTTGTTTTATACAATTTTTACACAATTATATACTAATTATTAGTATTATTATATACTAGTTGTGCAAAAATAATAAATGTTTATGGACAAGAAAGGAAATATGAAAAAAAGTGTGTGCTGGGCAGAAGGAGGATCTTTACATGGAGGAGTGGGAAACTTGAGAAGTGTATGTTTCTTGCAAGTATTTATTTAATGTCATTATAACATTGTTCGCGTAACGAAAGAAAGTAAAAGCAGTAGTTTTCCACTTGACGTGGCAACTGCTTCCTACATTATCCTTAATGGAAAATGGAAATGTTCAGGTGCACGCTGTAGGGTGCTGTTAACTTCTGGCTTTCTTGAAGGTGTAAAATTTGGAAGGTTGTGGGTAAAAGAACCCTGCAGAGAGAATATAATGCCTCCAAGAAAACCCTACTGGGAACATGTTTAAGCTCTGCCTTGATTTAAAAAGAAACTGTTCTCCTCACACCCGTGCTCTCTCTCCCACAAGGACAGACACCTTTGGAATGCTAGGCCACTAAGCACAATCCTCCCCTGCCCCCACTGCCTTCCCTGACCTGAGTCTTAACTTCTCATAGGAGGCTCAGGATGCTCCTGTGAGGTAGAAAGTTGGTATTTCCAAGTTAATGTGTAACAAGGCAATCGAAGCACAAACGGTTATTGAGCATCTCATATGTCAAAGGCACTTGTGAAAATTATGTATGGTGCTACATCTTAAGAAACAATTATAATACTGGGTAATAATTATTTGACCAGGCATTGTGCTAAGCATTCACATTTGATCCTCACCACCGCCCTCTAAGATAGGCTCCATTAATAGTCCCATATTATACATCGAGAACACGAGACTGGAAGTTCAGTTGTTAAATGGAACCAAAATTATGCAGTCTGTGACTCCAAAGCCACACTTTAACAAACTTAAGCTCTTTGCTTTCTCACCCAGGTACTTTTTAACCTTTTACAACATTAAAGCTTGTGAGAACTTTCCTTAGATAAATCAGCAATTTCCTTTAACTTACAGATGTTGGTAATATGAACCATGAACTGGGGACACTGCAGAACATGGTCTGCATCCTCTCAGCATGGAGGGGATCTGTATTCAGGGGGGACAACACCTGCAGGATAATTTTAAAAACATACAGAAAACAAGAAGCTGGCAGACAACAGCTGGATGCAGGGGTATGTGGTTCACCCAAAATTCATGGACCATGGACTCACACACTTAAAATGTGATTCCTAAGGCCATGGAGACTGGAGGTAGAAGACAGGCACCTCCTTACCCAGAGATTGAAAAGACAGCTACAAATAATAGCTCAGTTTGGGTCAAGGAAGCATCCTTGAGCTAAGCTATTAAGAACCACCATCCGGAGGTTCAGGAAGGGAAGGGCTAGAAAAGCCATCAGGCAAAAAGCTTGTGGACCACAGCACTTGAGGGGTTTGTTCAAGATGTGGGGCTTTGGCAAAGCTCCCTGAGTTGCCTGAGTCTAAACTGACAGCCATTGCTAGAAACAAGGTTTATGCATGTAAAACCCTTGCACCAAGATGGAAGTTAGCTGTGCACTTGAACCGACACTGTATATTGGCCTTTGGGATAAAAGGAGGGCTGCAAGACAGGAAGAGGCAGTTTGAGATGGCAGGAATGTGGGATCTAGAGTTTGACAGAGAAAGTGTGTCCCCTGAGTGGAAACAATGAATGAGATAGTGAAGATGATGCACTAATCTCCTGGATGCTGGACTTTTGCCCTGGGTCCCAGTGGAACAGAGGTTTGTGCAGACACATGTGGTAAACAAATCATGGGTCCCAGAGCCAAGAAAGACCAGGTTGAGGTCCTGGATTGCCCACTTCCTAGCAGTGTGACCTTTAGAAAGTTATTTTTGGATCTCTGAACCAGCATTTCCTCATCTGTAAAATGAGACCAGTTCTAGTGTTGTTGCCTCCTAGTGTTAATGTGTGGTGTGAATGGCATCAAGTAAGTGAAATACCTGACACATAACTTCAGTCTCTTTCCCTCTTTCCTTCTGAGAGTCACCCTTATCAACCAGGAGACTCATTTGAACCAGTTAGAATAGCATTGGATTTTAAAAACATAGTTCAAGAGCCCCAGGCAACAGGATTCTTCAATCCTATTTCTCAAAGAACATTAAAGACAATTAAAATACTAAATCTTTTCCTTCCTCTTTACTTCCCTCCCACCCAGTGGCATGCTGAATTTTTCTAGCTAGTTGACTTTGCATTGGTAGCCTCAAAATAAATGTAAATAAATAAATAAATAAATAAATAAATAAATAAATAAATAAATAATAAAACTAGCACTGAGGGGTTTTCCACTCTGGATCCCAGCCCATAGTTTTTTACCTTTGAAAAAAATCAAAGGAAGCAACTTATTTATTTTGAGAATGAAGCCCTGTTGAATCCATCTTCACATTCACCTCAGGGGTCATGTGCCCTTTCAGGCACTGCATCAAATAGGACCTGATATCAGTGTCCCTGCCTATGTACTTTGGAAGATCTACCCAGACATGATTTTACCAACTTCCATCAATGGTCCCCTAGAGCATGAATGGCCCATTATTTTATATAATAATAAATCTAAGAGATTAAATTCCTCCACCAAACAAAGCTTAGCAAGCAAAACGATTGCAAAGCCATTTGCCTAAGAGTATAGAGAGTAGTTGGCCTTTTCTAACTCATATCATACTCAGGTCATATAAGACCATCCAGTCGCAAGAAATGTCCTCTCATGCTGGTATTCTATACAATTTTTTTCTTTTTTTTTCCTTTAATGTTTATTTATTTATTTTTGAGAGAGAGATAGAGCACAAGCAAGGGAGGGGCAGAGAGAGACAGAGAGAGAGACACAGAATCCCAAGCGGGCTCCAGGCTCTATGCTATCAGCATAGAGCCCAACACGGGGCTGGAACTCACAAACTGCGAGATCGTGACCTGAGCTGAAGTGGGACACTTAACCGACTGATCCACCCAGGCACCCCCTCACGCTGGTGTTTTACAGGCTCCTTTATGGTTCTCTTCTGTGATAGGACCTGAGAAACCTAGTCTAGAGTCCATTCCTGCCCTCTCTTTTGCACACACCTTGAGATTGCCAAGTGTCCCAGGGAAGCCAGCACTGGCAGTCAGCTGCCATTTGGCAGTGGAGTTTTGGTAAATCACTAGTGAAATTATAGATCATGGGCTCCTCAGAGCCACTGTGGAAAGAAAGAATCTCCTACGTTCTTCTAATCTTTTTTGTAAACTCAAACTATATAGCGAGGCAAATATATTTAATCCATTGGAATTGCCTTAGGCAGAGAAAAGGTAGGAAAGCGCTCACTGTATGCCAGCAATGTTCTTTTTTTTTTTTAATGTTTAATGTGTATTTATTTTTGAAAGAGAGAGAGACAGAGTGTGACCAGGGGAGGGTCAGAGAGACAGTGGGAGACACAGAATCTGAAGCAGGCTCCTGGCTCTGAGTTGTCAGCACAGAGCCCGATGCAAGGCTCGAACCCGTGAACCACGAGATCATGACATGACCCGAGCCGAAGCCAGACGCTTAACCGACTGAGCCACTCAGGTGCCCCCAGACACTGTTCTTAACACAGTACCTCACTTAATTCTTATAGCAACCTTATGAGAAAAATACTATTTTAAAGGAAAAACACATTTCCTGTGTGTGTCTCCTTTACTCTCACACTACTCGTCTACACTACTTCACTTCTGACACCAGATGCATGGGTTTTCCATACATCATGCAATTCTTGGACACCGTCTGGGTGTCCTGTAATTCACCCCAATTCTGCCCCTATCTATCTGGAGATAGCATTAGATCCCACAGGTTAAAGGCTCAGTCCTGCAAGACTTCCCCCAACTTCAGATGTCAATTGCAAGTCCAAATTGTCCCCTAAGCTTCTGACCTTCCAGCTACACATCAAAGGGTCCTATAACCCCCTCCGTGGGCCCTATTAATATGCTAGGGTGGCTCACAGAAATCAGGAAAACAGATTACTTCCTAGATTACCAGTTTATTATAAAAGGATATAACTTAGGAACAGATGGAACACATGCACTGGGTACAGTGTGGGAGAAAGGGCACAGAACTTCCATGCTCCCTCTAGACACTCTCCCAGCACCTTCATGGGTTCACCAACCTGGAAACTCTCTGAACCCAGTCCTTTTGGAGTTTTATGGATGCTTCATTACATAGGCATGATTGGTTAAACCATTAGCCATTGGCAGTTGAACTCAAACTCCAGCCCCTCTCTCCTCCCCTGAGGTTGGGGGATTGGGTGGGGCTGAAAGTTCCAACACTCTAATCACCTGGGGTTGCTAGGACTTGAGAGCCAGGATACTGAAGAGAAGAGAAATTTGCTCAGGTTATCCCAATATTGTGTGCTTTACTGTAGTCCTTAGGGCATTTGTTCATTCTTAAAAGTTTAAGGCTGAATGGAGGTGCTAAAAGGTAGATAAGTCCATAGGGCTTAGGGACTAGAAAAAAAAGGGCTTGCTAATGCAGCCAGAACTTAAGGAGCCATGATCCCAAGAAAGAATAATGCATAAAAATGAGCCCAACATTCTATGTAAGTTTTCATCTCAGGGTACTTGTTAATTCTTAAGCTACACAGAATAAGAGGCTAAGAAGCCAAACGGAAAGTAACTGAGAAATTGAGTGGAGTTTTTGGCAGTCTCATAATACCAAGGAGACCAAAAAAAATGAAGTTTGAGTCTTACCAAAGAGGAGCCCTGTTAAACACTCTAAGCATACAGAAAACTACTTTCAAGATGTGCAAATGATCAAAATAATACAAAATTCACAAATTTTGAAACCTGGGCTCAAGTGATTGGATTGTGGGTGATATGCTCCTGCCTGCCAGAGTATAAAGAGAATCTTGTCTGAAGAAAGATACCATCATCCAGAGCTTCTACAGTGCTTCATTGACAATGTTTAACACTCAGTCAAAACTTACCATGCATGGGGCACCTGGGTGGCTCAATTGGTTGAGCCTCCGACTTTGGCTCAGGTCATGATCTCACAGTTTGTGGGTTCGAGCCCCACATCAGGCTCTGTGCTGACCGTTTGCTCAGAGCCTGGAGCCTGCTTCAGATTTTGTGTCTCCTTCTCTCTTCACCCCTTTCCCGCGCATGCTTTGTCTCACTCTGTTTCTCAAAAATAAATACATGTAAAAAAAAAGTTTTTTATTAAAAAAAATTCACCGTGCATACCAAGAAATAAGACCAAGAAAAGAAGAAAAACAAAACCAAACAGACAATGAAAGCTGATGCCTTGGTGATGCAGATATTGGGCTTTTCAGTTACCAACTTAAAAAAAATATTATTAGGTTCAAAAAATAGATAAAATGTAGAATCTTACCAGAGAATTGGACTGTAAAAAGTAAAAATGTGAAAATTCTAGAAATGGAAACATACAAGAATGGACTATAACTGACATGTGAACCAAAACTTACTCATTTAACCCAGAATGTAGGAAATCCAACAACACACATGGACACAGCTATCAATAGGCATTTCCTATGTCTAAAACAAAAGCAATAAAACAGGGTCAAAAATAACAAATCACATAAATGCTTAATAACATGGCCATAGAATTTGAACTATTAAAGATATCAAAGCAACACCTGACTTTATGTTTTTCAAATGGTTTTGAATCTTTAAGAAGGTCTTGAATTTCCCTTTTTGGATAAATCTTTTCTATTTGCTTATTTCAGAAATTTGCTTTTTTAGAGACTGGTTGCTCTATCCCATTTTGTTACAAAACTTTCAGTTTATCTTTGAGCTTCTGAATTAACATTTTATTCCTGCCAAGTCTTATTTGTTCAGAGGTTGGGAAATTAGTTTAAAGGATAAATCTTGCCCATTCGCAGCATTGGCACTTAGAATCAGCAAGCAGAATGTGATTTCCAGAATGAGAACAATCTGCTACTATACAACGCTCACCAGTTGTGTGACCTTGGGCAAGTCACAACCTCCCTGAGCCTCTGTATCTGTAAAGTGGGGCCATTTCCATTTCCTTAATAAAGTTGTTATGGAGATAAAACAAAATAGAGCATATGAAAACCCTTTGTAAACCACAAAGCTTTTTTAAATTGTTGGTTGTTGCTACTTTTGTTCCCTGATCTCTATTTAGAAGGAAGTAATTGAACCTCATTTATGTTTGCAGACAAATACGGTATGCTTTTAAAACAAATTTCCATTTTTTCATTCACTCAACATTCAACATACTTTTGTTAAACATCTGTGATGTTCCAGGATCCCTGACAGGTACTGAAGATGCAAAGATCAATAAAGCAATCACTTTGCCCTCAAAGACCTCACAGACCGGGAGACAGTCAAATAAATAAATTAGTACAATATGTTGTGATAAGTAGTGAAACCAAAAAAGGGGAGTTATCAACTCTTCTTTAAAAGTCAGGGAAGTCTGTGTTTCGGAGGACAAGTAAGAGATCGACAGGCAAATAAAGGAGGTTGGAAGGACCGTGGCAGCCAGAGGGAGTGCAAAGATCCAGAGGCATGAAAATGCGTTATAATTTTTCTCTGATTAAAATATGAGTTTGAGACATAATCTCGGTCACTGCCCTACAAGGGCTCAGTGTAATAAAGGAGAAAAAGATACAAACAAGTCATTTTAATGATTAATGATTTAATGATTTTGAGGTGAAAATCAGGGTACAAAATTACATACTGTATGATCTAATCTATGGAATTTAAAAAATGTATAAAAGTGACTGGAAGCAAACAAAAGAAAAACAACCCACTTAAAAAATAGGCAAGAGACATGAATAGGTATTTCTCTGAAAAAATATGCAAATGGCTAATAAGCATGAAAAGTTGTCCCACCTCATTAGTCATTAGGGAAGTACAAATTAAAACCATGGTGGGGGGCGCCTGGGTGGCGCAGTCGGTTAAGCATCCGACTTCAGCCAGGTCACGATCTCGCGGTCCATGAGTTCGAGTCCCGCGTCAGGCTCTGGGCTGATGGCTCAGAGCCTGGAGCCTGTTTCCGATTCTGTGTCTCCCTCTCTCTCTGCCCCTCCCCCGTTCATGCTCTGTCTCTCTCTGTCCCAAAAATAAATTAAAAAAACGTTGAAAAAAAAAAAAAAAACACGGTGGAATACCACTTCACACCCACTAGAATGGTTTTTGTGTTTTTTTTTTAAAAAAAGAAAAAGAAAAAATAGCAAGTATTGGTAAGAATGTGAACAAATTGGAACCTTCATAGAACCTTTGTGCCTTGCTGATAGGAATATAAAATGGAGCACCTGTTGAAAAACAGTTTGGTGGTTTCTCAAAAAGTTAAATATACAGTTAATATATGACCCAACAATTCCCTCCTAGGTATAGACACAAAAGACTTGAAAATAAGAACTCAAACACATGCTTGCAGACTAATGTTCACAGCAGCATTATTTATAATAGCCAAAAGTGGAAACAATCCAAGTTTGATCAGCAGGTGAATGGAGAAGCAAAATGTGGTAAACATTTTGATAAACAAAATATTTTGAAAAACAAAATGGAGTATTGGTCATCCATAAAAAGGAATGAAGGTCTTATACATACTATAGCATGGATACACTTTGAAAATAGGCTCAGTGAAATGAGCCAGACAAAAAGGCAAATACCGTATGATTCCACTTACATGAGCTGTTTAAAAAAGGCGAATTCATGGAGACAAAGTAGAATAGAGATTTCCAGGGTGTGGAGGGAACAGAGGATAAGGAATCGTTGACTAATGGTTGCAGATTTTCTATTTAGGAGGATGATAAAATTCTGGAAATAGCTAGTGGTGATGGTTACACACCACTGTGGATGTGCTTAATGTTATTGAATTACAACACTTAACTATCATTAAGATGGTAAATTTTATATTATATGTATTTTACTACAATGAGAAAATGTTTTTTGGGATTAAGAAGTGTACCTTTATAGAATAATCTCTCTCTTTCTTTGCCCTTATTTCCATTCTCTACATTTCCCTAATGCATACATATTCTACTTTTTATTAAAAAACTCACAATTCCACTTTTCAAAAACAAAAAAAGGAGTAGACAAAACCGATATGGTAAGAAAAAATAAGCTGTGCTTTCTCTATGTACAGAGTACCTTGGGAATGCAGAGGACACCATCTGGATTTTACTTGGCCTGGCGACAGACATGCAGCCGGCTTGTTTGGAGGGCTCCTAAAATGTGGCTGTGTGTCATCTCACCCTAGGAAACCTCTTGGGGAAGGAAGACAGCCCAAGCAATTATTTTGATCATTCCACAGAGCTTTAGCACTGTGCCACAGCCCCACATAGGGCAAGACATCTAGAGTCTCCCAACTTCAAAGAGGCACCTCTCCCTTGGAATGCTGCTGCTCAGCTGGCCTGGTGGGCTGTGAGGAGACTAGAAGCGCCAGACAGAAACCTTCAAGTAGAGAGGAGAAGGGATGGAAACATTAGGCAATTTCTTCCCAGGACTCCTTCCCACTCAGGGTGCTGCCAAAGCTTCTCCCCTTTTACTCCAGGGAAAGAAGAGCAGCTAGTTTTGTTTTCTTAGTAAACTGGCCCCTGGCCCCCACTGCCCTTCCCTTTGTCAGAGAGAAAGCACAAATAGTATTCTTTCATATTGTAGCCATGTCTCTCAAACTTGGAACAAAAGTTTTGGAACTGGGCCCTGTCTAGGAGCTGGATCATCGGCCGAGGACCTGAGGCACTGCTAGTTTGCCCAGGATTTTGCTCTAACCTGGTTTGACTTGGGAGTCAATTAAACTGCTAGAGGAGGTGGGAGGTGTGATGAGCTCTAGTAAATCTGTCACTTACGTTGATGATGCTCACAAAGGAAAACAGGTTTAAACCATAAGTCAGGGAGATGTGGACCCTTAATTTGAAATGCCCTTAACTGTTAAAGGGCACATATGTGAGACTTCTAATTAGGGTGCTGAAGATAAAAGTTGCCTTTTCTTCTGGGATTATCTGCTGAAGATTGAATCTGGATTTAGTTCAGTCGTCCAATATGACCCCAGAGAACAAACACCAATGTGAAAATCTTCTCCTAGATCTGAGAAAACTCATAGCCACAACCCTGGAATTTCACTCCTTTGTTTTCAGACCCCAAAGTCTTGTGATTTCAAAATTGAATTAAGAGTTAGCACCCAGGAAATTTCAACACTAAACCCTCATCTTCCATGTATTTTTCTCCTTTGCAATATCCAGCACTCTATTGCAGTGACCTATATACATGCAATGTATTTAAATGTCTGTTGTCTAGAGAAATTGAAATAGAGAATCTTTGGACTCTGGGACCCAATGGTATACTAGAAACAGTCCATAAGGGCTTTCAAGAGCCAATTGTACACATCTCTTCCCAACTCTGTTCACATATTCATGTCACATTGATGGCTTGAAATCAGCCAATGGAAGGTATTTACAGTGAAATCAGCAAAAACTAAAAATCTGGGTGAGTGTTTGTTTGCTTGTGGAAACCAAGTGTGAAGCTCAGAACTAAAAAGATAAAATGGTTAAGTTAAAGTCAGCATGTTGACTTTCAGACCTACCTCCTCCCCTTGCCTTGACCCCAGAATGCAGCTACAAGGCATTCACCAC
Source organism: Acinonyx jubatus (assembly GCF_027475565.1). NCBI lineage: Eukaryota > Metazoa > Chordata > Mammalia > Carnivora > Felidae > Acinonyx > Acinonyx jubatus. The sequence goes on along the minus strand of NC_069384.1, from coordinate 103,666,537 downwards.
CAGGCAGTGGATTAGAAGTTTATCTCTGAAAAACTAAATGAACCCAGAGATAAATACCTGTAGTTAGTATAATTCGGGGTTCCTTAACAAACAAACACAAAAAGCTGATGTATCACTCATGGCCAATAAGTTCCAGAGGATTTTCAAGTAGTTGTTTAGTCCCTTACTTTGATTGTGAACTTTCATACAATTTTTATCAGAGATTTATGGAAAATCTCCAACATGAAAGCAATAAAAACATATTTTTTAAGTAGAGAAAACAAATAATTAAGAAAACAAAGAAATCTTCAGAAAGATAAGAGATGAGAATGCAACTATAAGATAGAATAGTAGGTTACTGTATTTGTTATTCATTACCGCATAACAAATCGCCACAATTTAGAAACTTAGAACATCTATTTTTTTTCTTTCGAAAATTTAATTTTTGGTTTTTGTGTGTTTATATTTTTAATTTAAATTTTAGTTAGTTAACATACAATGCAATATTGCAATAAATACAGTGCAATAGTCCTACAGTTTCAGGAGTAGAATTCAGTGATTGATCACTTAAATACAACACCCAGTGCTCATCACAAGTGCCCCCCCTTAATACCCATCACCCATCTAGCCTATCTCCCACCCACACCCCTCCATCAACCCATAGTCTATTGTCTATCATTAAGAGTTTCTTGTGGTCTGTTTCTCTTTTCTCTCTTTTTTTTTCCCTCCCCTTCCCAAATGTTCATCTGTTTGAACAACATCTATTTATTACTTCACAGTGAAGATATGGTTTAGCAGGTTTCTCTGTTCATGGTCTCAGAAGGTGCAGCCAAGGTGTCAGCTGAGCTATGTTCCTTTCTAAAGCTTGGAGTTCTCACCCAAACGCATGTGGTTGTTGGAAGAATTCCGTTTCTTATGGTTGTAAGAAGTTGTTGGTCCTTGCTCTCTCTTTTAAAAAAAAAACTGTTAGCCTTTTACTATTATTAAACACCTTAATGGTGGAATAAATGATTGTGGTCAGTATGTACGACATACATCCCTGTTCTCTTGTTGGCTGTCAGCAGGAGCCTGTTTTCAGCTTCTAGAAGCCAATTGCAGTTCCTTATCAGGTGGCACGCCCCTAGGCCCTCTCACTAATGACAACTCCCTTCTTCAAGGCCAGGGAGAACCTCTCACTCTAAGACAGAGTTTTATATACTGTAACATAATTCTAGGAGTTTAACTTCCACCTTTACAATATGACATAACCAAATGAAGAAAGTGACTATCCCATTGCATTTGCCATATTCTGTTGACTACAAGCAAGCCTGAATTCAAGGGAAGGAGATTTTATTAGAGGATGACTCTTTGGGTCAAATTAGGATATGTCTGCTACAATTGCTATGGAAAAGGAACAATGAGAACAAGAAAGATCCTGAAAATTTAAAGCCAAAAATAAAAGCGTTAAATAGAAGAATTGGAACATAAAGTTGAGAGTATCTCCCAGAAAAAAGAACAAAAAAAAAAAAACAAAAACAAATTAAAAACATGAGACAAAGGATAAAAAAAAAAAGTTAGAAGACGAGGACCAACATGTGGCTAACAGAAGGTCCCAAAAGACAGAACAGAAAAAAAGTAGAGGGAGGAAATGTATCTAAGACATACACATGAATATGTCCCCGACTGAGACAGCACAAGTCTTCACATTGGCAAGTGCCAATAGCCAGCACAATAAATGGAAGAGAGAGTGAAAAAAAGGCCCCCATCAATAAGGCATGCCACAAGAAAATTCTGAAACACTAGGAAGGAAAAGAAAATCTTAATGGCTTTCAGAAAGGGAAAAAGAATTAGATACAAAAGATCAAAACTCAAAAAATATCATTAGACTTCTTAGTAGCAATCCTGAAAACTAGAAAAGAATGGAGTAATGCCTTCAGAATCCTGAGGAGAGCAATTTTAACATGAAATTTGAAACAAAGCATAGCCAAACTGAAGTGTGAGGGCAAGAAAAGACTTTTTTTTCCATATTCAAGGGCCAAAAAAGTTACTTCTTATGCATTCTTGATTAGGAAGTATATTGAGAATTCATTCTTGACAACATAAATGAGTAAACCAAAAAGGAGGAGGACATGAGGCACAAGAAATGTGGGAATCTAAGTCAAAGAAAGATGTACAGAAGTCCTGGACATTATAAGAAAGCAATCAAGGTTGGAATGTCAACAGAGGGTTATGGAAGAAAAATTACCACTAAAGAGAGAGGATTAGAACATTTAGATTATCTGACGTGGTTAAATATTTGGAAAATATTAGTGATAGGTGATTTTACAGGTGTGAAAAATTGCAAGTGAGAGAAAAATAATACAATAGTGGTCCTAAGCATCAGGTGAGGGATGATGGCAGGGCAGGCAAGTCTTAACTCCTGAAAAAATAGATCTGTAATATTAGGAGACTCCTTAGTTCAGTAGTGGAGTAATTTTTAGTCACAAAAATGTAAACACTAAATATAGATTTACAAAATATTGCAACATGTGAAGAAGATAGGATATGGGGAACATAGGGATCTGTTTTTCAAGGGTTTGTGGGGTAGGTTAGATTACTTACTAACAGGAAGTAGAAAATATTATAATTGGCCAAGCATGCTAGGTAGAAATGTGGAGAGATTGTATATTCCAAAAGAAAAGGTGGTGGGGAACGTGGGTGGCTCAGTCAGTAAAGCAACTGACTCTTGATATCAGCTCAGGTTGTGAACTAGAGGTTGAGATCAAGCCTGTGTCGGGCTCTGCACTGACAGCATGGAGCCTGCTTGGGATTCTCTCTCTCCGTCTCTCTCTGCCCCTCTCCCACTCACACGCTCTTTCTCAAAATAAATAAATACACTTAAAAAAATGCTAAAAGAGTCGAAATGAGTTACCTCTAGGAGGTAGAAATGAGGAGTGGAAAGAGGATTGTTTTACTTTTTATTCCATTTGGTACAATAAAAATAGGAGAAAAAAGAAAACCTATGTAAATGTATTGTTTTGGATTTAAGATATCTATTTTTTAACTACTATATCAGATTTCATCAAAATCTGTGAGAATCAGTTTTTCCAGCCAGAATAGACAAACAGGAAATGCTGAACAGTTAGAAACAGAGACCCACCTCTCTTGGTTTAGTCCTTGGTTTAACAAAGACAAACAAACCAAATTTATCTTCCTTTTGTTACAAACTCCACACTGATTTTGACAGCTTTCCCTGAGTGCCTATGCTCCACTCCAAATTACTTATTTTTCTGAGTCACTCTTGTCTAGACTGCAAGAGTGGGCCCCTGCACAGTGTTTGGCGGATGGGAATTGTAGGTTCTGCTCAGATTTGTTTGTACAGCACTTCCTCCCTCACGCCAAGTATACATTATATGTGAATGAGGCTCTTTACAGCTCTGCATAATTACCGCATTTGGAACCATTCTTCTCTTCAGAGGTTGGGTATTTTTTTTCTTTTCTTTTGATTTCTTATATTTTGCAGCAACTGTCATCATTATTTTGATGCTGTGGTTTAATAGGGGCTTCAAATGCAAATTTGACAACACAAGCTGAAAATTATGGGTGGCAAACAAAGGAACTACACTTCCATGCCTGTGTTTTGAGAGGCTCCACCTGATGTATAAAAGCACACATGTTTTAGTAATAAGCCCAGCACACAACCTTGGCTTTTGTATCACAAGAAGAACCAGAATTTTCTGAAGACATTCCCCAACCTGGGCTCCAAAATGGAGTCTCTATTTTTTTCTTACTCCCTGTTTTACAATTCTAACTTCGCAGGTAGAGACCCAGTAAGAAACTCCATGTTTCCCAGTGAATCTGTCGTCCTCTTTGTATCATTTATCCAAGGGTGAAAAGCCAAATATTTCACAACTGGAAATGCCCAGACAAAGGCTAATCAGAGCAGGAGCAGAGCTGGAGCTCCTGGTTGGCACCTGCTTTCCACCGTTAGCTACTGGACCATGAGAGAGAGGATGGCACTCTGGCAGGGGGAACTGTAGGGTAGGTGGGGAGCCTGGAAAGCAGCTATAACTGATCAATATGGGAGTATTTAAATGTTTGAACAACTGATAGGGTTGTGTCTAGGCTTTCTGAAATACCACCCCCGCATGATTCACTTCCTCTTTGTAACAGTTACTCATGTACATGCCTTCTAAGTCTGGCTTCCTTAATCTTGACATAAAAAGTGTTCCCCATTGAAATTAAACATGCTGAAATTTAGGTAGGGAGGTACTTTTCATAAACACAAATCTAGTCATTCAGGGGGACAATGGGACCTAGAAACAGAGATTAGACTTATTTCTTGAAAGCAGTTATCATTGGTATAATGAATTCTGGGGAGAAAGATGAAAGTATATACTTTGTTAGTTTGTTGGTTTTGTAGGTAGATATGGAGTACAGTGGGAAAGACTTCATGCTAAATTTTTTTCTTTTGGAAATATGGGGACTTCATTGGCAATGTTTTAATTTTGCAATAGTTTAGGTATAAATTAATACAAGAAAATCAAACCATAAGCATCACACTGGCAAGTCTTTGTTTTCCCTACCAATGCTAATTGAAGAATAGAGAGACATCCATAAATAGTCAGAAGAAAATTAAATTTTTTTAGATCAATTCTCAGAACCTAAGAAATTATCAAGCTATAAGGATAAGGGATTGTAAAAGAATATGATTTTTTGTCTAGGTCACAAAATTTATAGCTATTTTCCTTCCTCAATTTAAATGTAGAAATAATAGACATCTATAACATGTCAGCCCACCAGGATCAGAAACATAGAATCCTAGGTTAAAACACTTATTTTTCATCCATAGAGAAATTGGCATGAAATACTTTTATCAAGGGACTACATTTTTAAAGCATGCGTTGCCTGGCTGCCTAGGACAAAAAAAAATCTAGTATATTAAAGTAATAATTCCTTTTGAACTATAGGTATTAATGTAAGATGATAGAAACAGACCAAAATAAACCATTTTCAAAGAAGAGACTGAGGCCAGAGTATCATCTTGCCTCTCCAGTACTTTATTAGTTGTAGTTTTAGCAACTCGTGTTCTTAAAAGATAATTACCTAGAATTCTCTTAGCTCCTTCCAAAGCTCTAAGCAGACCTGACTTACTGATAGCACAGTGTTAGTATGAACCAATTGCAGGATGTTTCTTTCAAAGCAACTGGTTTATGTAATGCAAGAGCTGTTGACTATTTGAAGTATAGAGTAAATTACTCTAGTCTACATTAGACTTCAGGATATTTTTAGTTGTTCCTTAATAAGATTCTGAAAATAATTTGTATTTCTCTAATAACATGTTTCAGGGGGTACCATGTGCTAGACAGACTATTGCTAGGCACTGAAAATATAGAAATAAATAGAATACTCTCTGCTCTTATCCTAGAACTCAAGACTGGAGCATAGGGAATAGAGAATTCCACGGATAACTTCAGCAGAGCCTGATAAGTTTCATAGTAGAAGTACTCCAAAAGAAAAAGACTCTCTACAGCAACCCCTGAGGTATATCTGAAAGAAAATAGAGACATTAACCAGGCAAGAAGGACATTCTAGACAGGGGGAGTGGAAACGTGGGAAATGCATGTGGTATTGCAGAAGCATAAACTCAGACTGGAAATCATCAGAGAAATGTTTAAATTAATGGACACACAGAGGCTAAAAAGCTTTTTTCAGAAAAGTCATACAGACTAAAATAATTAACACTTTCCTTTTGAGAGTTATCATTGCATTATGTTCTCAGTTGCTTTCAATAAAAAATATATGGAAAACTTCCTAAGGAGTCACCATAAAAATGCTTGGGAAAATTCCAGCATTGTCCATTACAAAACATTTCTATAATATTTAATATTTCTTTCCTGAGAGGATAAATAAAACACTAAGTGGCTTATACCCATAGAATAAAACCAAGGTTTGCTATATTTGATTATTTTTTAAAGAGTTACACGTAGTCCATCCACGTATCACAATGTGGACTCTTCAAAATTGTGTCTTCATAACAGTTTCCCTACGTACATTGTGAAAAAAAACGCACTAACATGAATCATGTGAAATTTGCATTTCTTATAAAGTAAGACCTGTTCTCAAATACCAATTCCTTCTTCTGAGCCCAGCCAAAAGTTGGGCAGGCCAAGAAAACACTGAACTGTCCTCGCCTCCTGTGTTAATGAGATGAAGTCTTATGTAACATAATGTTACATAACATTCTAAATCTAACCCTGTGGATCTCAGTTTCCTTGTAGTAAAATAAGAGGGTGGAGCAGATGACCTCTAAGTTCTTTCAGGTCTAACAGTCATTTTTACAAGTTTTTTTTTCTTAATTTCATGCTTAATATTCCAGACATGGCATCGTAATGACTTCCCAGCACCAGTCAGTGAAACCACTTCTTAGCATGCATCTAGCCATGGAGATCAAGGGTCTTATTAACGGGAGCCTGTCTTGTTCATCTCACTTAGGTCATAATGATATTTCTCCACCCCCAAGTGGAGCACATTAGACTGAGACTTTGTTTTATTGGCTTTTACCCAGCGAGGGTGTCTCATTCAACTACATCGGCCTAAGTCCAAGTCATAGTGCAGAGAGAATATGAAAGACTCTAAGATGGTAAACAGCCAACGCATTGAAAAATTTATTCCAGACAGCCTCCTGTGACTTTATTTCAGAAAAAGAATAATTACCTAAATGGAGTGCTGCATTTGCCATTTGATAGCATTATCTTGTATATATTGACCCTGTTCTACTTAGTCTTTCTTGACTGGAGCGGTCTTGATGTAGAGCGGTGGTCCTCAAAGATTTTTGATCCATACCACCTCCTCAATTAATATATAGATACATATTAATATATAGATAAGAATATAAATATTCTTATATTTATATATTGTGTGTACCTATTTATCAACTATATTCATGTAATATTGAATTAACAGGTTATATAGATCATAGAACATGTACAAAAATAGAAACTTTAAAAGGAGATTTTTAAAAATTAATAGATAGAAGTGGAAGTTCCAATATTCTTCCTGAACCCTGTGGAATATCTTGAGGGCCTTACTTTGAGACAATTGCTTTAAAGTGCTGACTCTTCTCAATGACCCAGAAGATTTACATCTTAAATCTATTCCTTTCTCTTTTGTGATTCTTAGTAACTTTTATTCAAAATCTTAAAATAATTTTAGAAATTTAAATCTGAGATTTGAACTGTTTACGTGAAGTGGTCAGTTCACCATTTTCAGTGAAAAACAAAGTGGTAGCTGAGGGAAAAGTTTACCGGGCAAGTAATATCAGATCAAGTTGTTATTATTATGACCCTTGACCCATCCCAGCCCTCCAAAATCCCACCCACATCACTCACTTTTCTGTACCATTCATTGGATCCTGAATATGGTCTCCTTCTTACTGGAAAATCTTTTTTACATGCATATGAGGTAAAATAATAAGATAGTAGTGCTGGTTCAAAAACACTCCAAGAAGTATATAATTGTATCCTCATTATTTTATGATTACACTTTATTTTCTTTCCTTTTTTTCCCTATTTTATTACCCACTCAATTCATTTACTGGGTTGAGCCATTAATAACTTTTGACTATGTCCAAAAATCAGACCCATACAAAAAAAATGAGGTTTTTTTTTTTCCTAGAGACAAAAGATCAAAGATTTACTTACCATCCTGAGATTGTTTAAAACGATGTGTCCTGGAATTCTGACAGTAAACCCAAAGAGAATTGACAGCATCTTTATAATCAATGTATAAATAATTTACATATTGAAAGGAAACATAAGCTTATGGTTTTTAAAAATCTGTTTTATTTCATCATAGATGTTCATCATAGATCTCTCCACCTAGGTTGTAAGGCAGTGTGGTGTGCTGGACAGAGCCTTCAAAGGACTTTAAACCAGAGTTCCAGTCTCCACCCCATCATTAACTGTCTATGTGACCTTGAACAACTGACTTGCTTAATCTTTAAGTCTCAGTTTCATATTCTGCATAATAGGGTACTGTCTACCTCTTAATCTTATTGTGAAGATGGAGTGTTTATAAAGCTCTTAGTACAGTTCCCAGAATATAGCAGATAGCCAATAAAGGCAAATTTTTTTGCTACTCTTTTTTTTTTTTTTACCATTTTATTTAATTTATGTTTTTAAATTTACATCCCAGTTAGTTAGCATATAGTGCAACAATGATTTCAGGAGTAGTTTTCTTAATGCCCCTTACCCATTTAGCCCATCTCCCCTCCCACTACTCCTCCAATAACCCTCTGTTTGTTCTCCATATTTAAGAGCCTTTTATGTTTTGTCGCCCTCCCTGTTTTTATATTTTTTGCTTCCCTTCCCTTGTTCATCTGTTTTGTATCTTAAAGTCCTTCATATAAGTGAAGTCATATGATATTTGTCTTTCTCTGACTAATTTCACTTAGCATAATACCCTCTAGTTCCATCTACCTAGTTGCAAATGGCAAGATTTCATTCTTTTTGATTGCCAAGTAGCTAATCCTTTAAATCCTTAAAGATAATACATCTCTCTCTCTCTCTCTGTCTCTCCCCCCCCCCTTTTAGTACCTAGCATAATACCGTGTTTGGAGTAAATATTCAATAGTTTTCCATTGGCTAATACAGATAATCTCCTACACTTTGATAATTTTATTTAACTTCAAAGAAGTAAATGATGCTTTGATGCTTCTTATATTTTGGAGATTAAAGATAAAATTGTTTGACAACAATATAACAATAACAACAAAAAGTCTGTTTGTGAAGTCCTGTCCACTTTTTCAGCATATGGAACATCGATTCCCAGGGTCTGAAGTTATCTTGAGTTCTGAGGTACAAATGAGAAATTGAGGTGCTCTAATCCTGATTATACCAGTGACTGTGTATGATAGACCTGCAAATCCTTTCTCAGGTCAGTTCCACAATGCAGGTCTCTGCATCTGTGAGGTCAAGTCTAATCTTCTCCATTTGGTGATTTGGGTAATCCTCTGGCCTTCATCTTTGAGGATAAACCTTATCTTATTCATGAGAGGGAAGCAGGGAACGTGTTTTTCTATCCACATGTGGCCAGATTAGATTCTGTGTGAGAGTGTGCATGTATACATGAAAAAAAAAAAAAAAAGCAGAGTTAGTCAACTGACTCATCTACAACTCTCTGCCTTAATGTATAAGAAATCTGGGCCTGAATATTAATCTTTAGCCCCAACACAAGAAAGCAGATTCCTCAAAAATGTCAGATAGAAAGAAAGTTCAGCCTTGAAATCTGAAATACAGAGTCTGTTTGCCTGAAATACATGGTCTAACCCGGCTATTGATTGCATCACCATTGAATGGTCAGGAAGACCCAAACTCCATGCCTCTGTGGGGACAGAAGTATTTTTGAAAGATCAGCCTCTCCAGCTGGTAGCTCCCTCTGAAATACATATAAAGTTAATGAGTTCTGAAGCAGTTCTTTTGAACATTAGGAAGACAATAGTTAAATGTATATATTCTGTTTGGAAAATGGCATGTCATAGTGGACAGACATTTGACTTAGAATCAGATTCTGGTGCTTTTCACCTACTATTGATCTGACACTGAATAAGAACGCCTAAGATAGAAGCCCCAATTTTCTTATATGTAAAATGGAAGAAATAATGCCTACCTCATAGATTTATTGGGAGAACTGATTGAGAGAACAAATGTAAAAACTGTGTAGACAGTAGCCATTCAATAGGTGTTGTTGAATCTGCATCATGTAATGAAATGAATGAAAATGAAATGTTTTGGTTGATATTCCTAGATCTATCTTATCCCTTCAACCCAGAATTTTGACAGAAATTTTCTGCTTTTAGAATCATGTATCATTGATTTGTATTCACATTCTTTTGGATGATTAATTATTTAGCATTAATGATTTTTTGCTGCTGCAAAGATAGGTTTTGAAGATTAATGTCTGTGTAAGTTTTAATACTTATAACACCCCCCATATTTGCCTAGAGCTATGTTCTCCAAAAGTCTTTGCTTTCTATTGTCTCATTTGCTTAAGACTTAATATAGTTATGCTCTTAAATTTTAACATCAATTTTATGGAGATGAGTTTAAATGGTTTTCTGTGGCTGGATATGAATAGGGCTTTTTATTTTCAAATATTCATTTGAAAATGGCAACCATAACCCATAACCTATCGCAGAAATGACACCCAAATAGGGCAGTGTTTCAAAGGAAATTCAGAAAAATTTCAAGCATTGATTACGGAATGAGCATCTGACATTTGCCTTGGCTCCTAAGTGAATGTAATTCACCCGAATGGGTGGCACATGTGCAGTTTGCAGCACACTGGGAAATACTCAAAGGCCCACTCTGCACAGTGGATAGACTACCAAGGAAGAAAAACAAATGGCCGTCTCTAAGAAAAGAAAATATTGGTGCTCAATTCTTTATGGACATTTTATTGTAGCACAAGGAAGTCCACATTAAAGCAAAAGAAGGAAATGACTTTGTTACACTTTTACATTAAATGATTTTTACCATTTATGATCTCAACTTGAGCTAGGTCTCCAAACAGAGTGCATTCTTGCTGCTTTATTGTGTAAGCAGTACAGCTGAGGGGAAATGTGGAAGAGGAGATTTAAGGCCCAAAGACCTGGTTTTGAATCTCATCTCTACCATTTACTGACTCCATGATCATGTTGGAGCTTCTGTTTGCTGAATGTAAAATCACAAAGCACAATAAAACTACTTCATGGTTTATTAAGAGGATTAAATTAGACAATACATATAAATAGCCCTTCATATACTGTGAACTGCTAAACAAACTTTAACATCAATGCAGAAATATTACTATGAATAGGGATACGAGTAATACTGTTACTGAGGTTCTTGCATTGCCATGTTCAAACCTCCCTGCCCCTATGTATATACACCCACCTCTTCCTCTCTGAAATTTCTATCTATTCCTCCCCTTCGATTCTATGCATAACAAACATAATTCCTTATCCACACAATGTAATACTCAATGCATGAAGACTTCAACTCCATCTTCCTTAAGGCCTTTTGTCTGTTTAGCTTTCTCCAGCATGTTTATAGATTTCTCAGATGATATAGCTAATTTATTCAGTCAGCAAACAAACATTAGATGAAGGGTTGTCCTGCACAAGGCTCTATGAATGGCACTGCCTGATCACCTCAGACAAGCAGAGGTTCGGGAGCTGTAAGGTACAGGCTGGAAATAAAAACGAAATACCGTATCTGAGGATATAAAACATTAGGTTGGACATAGGGACAGAGCACTGCTTGCCCATAGGTTGCAGATTGTGGAGTCAACAAAAAAGATGGCATCTTGGACCTTATAGGAGTCAGCAAGCAAAGGGTGCTTGGCAGATGGGAGAGTATGGAGTACAAGAACTCAGGAACAAAAATAGGAGCAAACGTGAGGTGTGTAGCACAAAGTAACAGGAGAATAGAGAAGTGGCTACAACACTCAGTAGAATAATTGTTCTTGGGTGGGGGTGGGGAGATTCCTGGGGAAGGAGATAGTCCTAGTTGTTTTCATTTGGTAGAGGAATGTAAAGGTGAGTAAGCACTGAACATGAAGATGAATGGGTAGTCAGATCTAGGGTGGACAGGAATGTACTATTGGATGGTGAAATTTCTGTGGGCTGGCTATTGTATCAAATTCAGCCCCTTCAAGAAGAGAAGTCAAGATTTAATGAAGTAATATCTAAAAATCAAAGGACAATACCTGCGATAGGTGTTCACAAAAAGGTTACTGTTCTGGTTTCCAGAAGACTTTCTTGTTTCCCAAGAACTCTCAGTGAAATGGAATTTGTTACCTTGGCGAATATACTGTGATCCAGAGTCTGTGGCTCGGCCTTGCAATTTCTAAAACCAGATTCCGTAAGCACATCAAAAGTGGCTCTGACCCTCCAGGGCAGACTCATGTTAGCCAAACCCATGAGATACAGAATGCCAACAGACACATTTACAATGAGAGCTATTATTGTCACACATCCCAGAATACTCAGATAGCACACTGGCACATTCCCTCTCTGTAGGCAAGCCCACATGGGAAGTCAAATTGTAGTCAGAAGGTAGTTTGGTAAGCACAGAATCAGAACACAAGGAAATAGATTATTTGAATGTTTAATGGCATCAAACTATGAGAGCTGGTTGTATTCTTTAGTCACAATAGAAATGCCCTTGACTATCTGCAAAACTCCATAACTTTAGACCCCTTCTGTCTTGGACTGGGCTTGGCTAGGCATACCTCATGGTTTCTTCTATGACTCATTTTTTCCATGTTCCCACCTCTCTAATACATGCTTGCTTCCTCAGACTTGTTTAAAGCATATTAATACTATATAAGTAGCACTTTATATATTGTTTGATGAAGCCTAGGATCTCTCTCTTCTCATCCAGTTTGTGCTGGCTTTTATGGTTTGACTCTAAGAGATCTATCATATTTCCCTACTTATCTATCCATGGGCAGAGGTAGGTGAACAGGGCAGAGGGTACATCATAGCCCCCTCTTACAAATAACAGCTACAGTAAATTTGAACTCTTCCCTTGCCCTGTTCAAGATAGGAACATTTCTAGGTTGTCAATGGCCATATCAAAAAGCCATACCTGGAATTAAACACAATATTTCTGGTATGGTTTGATGGACTTCCAGAAACTACAATCTGTCCACTCATTTTTCTCAGGCATTATATTCTAGTAACATACCCTAAGATAGAATTTGTTTTCTCAGCAGCAAAATTGCATTGTTGATTTATCTTGAGCTCTCTTAAATTAACTCTCTTAAGTTATCTTTTAAGTTAAGCTACATATCTCAAGCTTTTAATGGTATTTTTCATTTTTTTCCAATTAAATTTCATTTTTCATGCTTTGGCCCATCATCACAGCTTACCAAACATGTTTGAAACTGGTTTGTCATTGATCAGGAACTGTGTAAACACCTGGGTATACAATATAGACTGCTATGATTATAGACTAGATTATAGACTGTAGATGATTATTTTCTCTACTTTATCTGGGCTATCAGTAATGCCAGTTTGATATAAAGTCATCAGCCACATTCCTTCTTGATCTTTTTCTCTTTATCCATTTGGAGCTTTGTATGAGCCATTTTTCTTTCTCACTGGTGACCATAGGAGGATTGAAACAAGATAAGCTCATCTCATACTAATCAATAAGTAAGTCTGTAAAGGTGCTTATTGCTCCAAAATAAACAAGGTAGAACACAATTCTGCAGACTGAATAATGCTTACTAAATTCAAATTAAAAGCTAACTTCATTGTTTTACAAAATCACAGGATTACCTGTTTTCCTTACTTTTTCAAGTTTAGTGTTTATCTTGTGGTACCTGGAATATAAGCATTTTGCAACATGGAGTAGTAAGAGTCATATTATCATTCAGACAAAAATATTGAACAACTACTATATGCTAGGAATTTGGAGGAATAAAAACTGAAGCAGACAAAGATTTTGCCTCCAAGAAGCTAACACTCTAGTTGGGAAGATACTGTAATGAAACTATTGAACTTAATCTTTGTGCCCCCCTGAATGACTGATCCCCAAAGCATAGCTAGTCCAGCAGTCCCCCAAAATTTGAGGTAGAGAACATCCATCTTAACCAAACACATACATATAACTTGCCTTGATACTGTTTTCTGTTTTACCTAATAAATCATTATTCTAATGGAGGAAAAAAGGGCTGAAGTAGTTGTTTCATTTTTCAAAATTCTTAAGAGCCTAGGACAATTCACACAGGCCAGAGTTGGAAAAGCCATGACTCAAGAATGAACTTGAAAAAGATCCTTCCCTTCCATTAATACCCTACCCACACTGCCACCCCATCTTGGTTCTCTGATTAGACTTATCTGAAACAAGGAATTCTGCCTATTATACTCACCGACAGTATCAATGCCATAGGACCTTGGTGAGCCAAGAAGCACCCACCACATTCCCTTTTTCAAAAACAGTGGGTTGACTTTTGCCTTATATATACACAGGCAAAAGAAACAACTCAACAGTTCTTCTCAGAACAAGGAATAAGCTGCTCTCAATGTAAATTCCATTTTGCCCTGTAGATTGGAAAGTCTGCCTGCAACCTCCAGAATGACCATTGTGCTTTTCCCACAATTTAAAGATTCTGCCTCCACCAGACAACCCCCGTGCTTTTAGGTAGCTCATTCTGGTTACAATGTGAAGGATGGATTAGGGCATGTAGGGCCAAACCCAGTGAGGGAGCCATTGCCATAATCCAGCAAAAAGATCATGATGTAGCATCGATGTCAGTAGGATTAGAGAGGAGATATGGATCTGAAAATATTAGTAAGTGAAAAGAAATAGTAGTTAGTCATGTATTGGATGTGCAGAGCAAGGATAGGAATCAAAAGGTGGTGCCTAGATTTCAGGCTTGGGTAACTGGGTTGGGGGAGGTGCCGTTTGCTGCCGAGAGGGAAAGTCTAAATGAAAAGGCAAGGTGTTCAGTTTTGATAATGTCATATTTAAAGTCTCTGTAGACTCTCCACACTGTTTTCCAGAACGGCTGCACAAGTTTGCCTTCCCACCAACAGTGCAAGAGGGTTCCTTTTTCTCCACATCCTCACCAACATCTGTTGTTTCCTGAGTTGTTAATTTTAGCCACTCTGACCGGTTTGAGGTGGTATCTCAATATTTAAAAAAATAAAATAAAAAAATAATGTTTCTGTAGAATCTCAAACTGGATTTGTCCGTGTCTTAGGTTGGGTTCTACCAAACAGATTATGAGTCAATAATTCATGTGCAAGTTATTTATAAAGGAAGTGCCCCCAGGAGAGATTAATAAAGGGCTGGAGGAGGCAACAAGCTATAATCTGAATTCTGATGGGTCAGATACATGTCACGGCTCCCCCACCTGTGGCAACCAGTTGAGCAAGCAACTAAGTCCTCTCTTCAAGAATGTAAGTAGCTGTTAGCAATTAGCTATTGGTGCTTTCATCCTTAGCTTTCCAGCAGAGAGAGCATGTGCTTCCCAAGCAGCCTCTAGCCAACTGAGCACAGAGGTGTAATTATAACAACTCACCATTTCTGGGACTCCTCTACAATCTTTCCACTGAAGCATACCATTGGGCTAACAGACTTTCTCAGCACTGCACTGCAGTCAGAAACTCATTCTGTCTAATCTTCCTTCCTTTTCTCTCTCTCATTTCACAGGTGTCAGACCTGTGAAGGTTTGCCTATTTTCACTCCCTCTGTCCTTTACCTTCATAGGCATTACCTTCCAATAATTACTTGCACTTTTAAGACTACCTTGGCATCTGCTTCCTGGCAGACCCAACACACCACTCAATACAAAGGAGCTGGGCTTTTATACTCTGTACCCAGAGTCCTTGGTTAAGAATTGAGGAGGGCACCTGTTGGGATGACCACTGGGTATTGCATGGAAACCAATTTGACAAGAAATTATATTTAATATAAGAAAAAAGAGTCGACAATGAAGCACGTTGGAGAAAAGGAATGGGCATACACATAAACATCTGGAAAATTACAACTCTCCATGCATATAGCAAAGCTGCTGTGGTAATCTAAGACTGAAAAAGCCACAAGTGCAAGTTTGAAGAGTGGGGTGGAGACCTGTGACACACAGAAATACTAAAAGAGACTCGAGGGAATCTGGGCAGAGCACCAGTAATGTCTGCTACATCCAGAAGGAAGCTGGGTATCTATATAGACCCAGAACACAGAAGATACCAGGGCTAGAGATTGGATGCCTTAGAGTGTGGCTGCTGGGTGAAGACTAGAAAGTAGGGTAACAGAAACTGAATATAGAGAGGGTGTTATGGAGGAGAGATAACAGCCAAGGAAAGAACCAGAAAGCAAATCAGAATTTAAGGAGCAGGAAGAGAGAAAAGAGAAGTTAGTGAAAAGGTGAAAGGCAAAGGCGGATGAAAATGAGAAGAGGTTGTTGTGAGAGAAAGCCAAGAGGAAAGAGAAATTCAGAAATGAGGGAGAAGTGGACAATGACACACGCTCCTGAGGTCAAGCAAATTCGTAGGTGAAATGAGTTCAATGGAGAAAATAGGGAGGCCAGAGGAGGAGAGGATCAACCTGTCAGGGAGTTGAAAGTTGAATGGGAAATGAGACAGAGATCCTAAGTGCCCAGTGCTCATTTACAAAATTGTCATTGAATTGAAGGAGACAGGACTGTGGAAAAAAGGAACCATAGGTCCTTCTTCGGTTCTTTGTGATTAGAGGCACACAATGTGCTTGTGAGAATTTTCAGTGATAACAGTAGACTTCATACGAAGAAGCATATGACAGCTCTTAGCCTATACAAAATGCTGGCCAACAGTGTCTGTCAGAACAAATGATTTTGCTAATTGTGTGTCTTCATAGCCATTGCACTTTGCCCTAGAAAGCCATTATAGCTAATGTTCTGATGCTTTTTACTACTTTTGCCCACTGGACTGGTCCAAGATAATACAATTGTTTAGCACCATTTTCCTATGTCCTGTCTAGAAACTCAATTCTATGTAGTTGCTGACAGAAACAAAAACGGAAAGCCACTGAAACTAAATCAGGACTGCTTCCAATTTGGTTTCTTTGAGGAGTAGGAAAGATTTTGTAATTTTAAAGACATTCTCCATCTTCAAGGAGCTCTTCCCCCCAAAAATAGGCTTTCTTTCCTACAGGGTCATGAGGAAACCAATTTATCCAGAGATCTCTGCCCAGAAGTAAGCTCCTGAGGCAGGTAAAAGGCAAGCCACTTCTTCCCCTAAATCCCACCAGGCCAATGAGATGGACCTGCTTATGGCTCAGGTTTCTCAGAAAATGGCTGCCAGCCAAGCCAGTGCTGAAGGAGGAAGCTGCAAGAGCTTCCTGAAGGGAACAGGAATGGATGGTGGAGAACAAAATTGTCATATGGTTCCTGGCACACTCCCCCCTGCTCCTGGCCCCCAATTTCTCTTTCTTGAAAAACTATGAGTAAAGAGTGTTGGACTTGCCCTTGACAGGAAGTTAGAGTGAGGCAACTGCACACCTCCACACGGAAGCCATGTATTCCTGCTGACCTTTGGGCAGGAAATTGCACCGAGGTTGAGAGCATGACTCTGGGGCAAAGCAGAATTGTTTAAAGCCCTATATTCATCACTCACTGTGTAATCTTCAGCAGATTCCTTACTTCTCTCTGCCTTGTTTTCCTATTTCTTAAAGAACCATTATGCCTGCCTCACAAGATGGTCGTGAGGACTGAATGGGCTACTGCCAGGAACATGTTTAGCACAGTGCTAGGCCACTAACTGTTCAAGGGGAGCTAATAGGATTATTATAGAAACTGGTACAAATGGTACTTACAGAACATTGTCTCATCTTAAATCAGTTTGTCTTCTCCCTTAGGCTGGATAGTCTCTACTTACCCACAACCCCCAAATCCATTTTCTGCCCTTCTCTGTGCCCTAGGCGCTGACCTCAGTAGATAGCTTCTGCTACGCTCCTTTGCTGTCTGGCTTAGTTACACCAAGATACCGCCAACAGAACCTGCCAACAGATCAGTGAGAACAGAGTTCAGTCTGCTTTGGATTTCCTGTCACTCAGACCTGAAATTAACTCAAAATAACATACGCCACCTCCACCTTTCTGATTTCTTGGAGATGGAAGACAGACAGAGAGGGACTTGACTATCCGGGCAAGAACCCTAGAGAGACAATTCCAAGGAGAGAAGTTAGAGATTTAGATATCCACATTCACATCAGCAACCAGAAAATAGGAAGGTTTGATTCTGCCATTTTGATCCCAAGGGCATTTGCCTCCAACCCTTCATACCTGCGGATGTTTTGGCCTCTCCACACACTCAGGAGCTGCACAGTGATTCCTCAGGACTGTGATGGTTTCTTTTTATGTCTCCATTCTCTATTTCTCTCTCTCTCTCTCTCTCTCTCTCTCTCTCTCTCTCTCTCTCTCCCCACTACAAATGCACTCACAATTTTATCATGGATTAGCCAGGAGGTAAATGCAAACAACCATTCTTTTATTCAAATTTATGGTAAACAATGAATGTTGATGGTTGAAAAGTCAACACAAAATGGGCAATGCCTAAAACTGTATATTGTAAAATTTAATATTGAATAAAAATGACAAAAGAACCAAATCTTCATCCCAAAATTTAGATCTGCAAAAGTAGACTCAAAAATGAATTTTGCAGAAATAACGTCCACCAAAAAAATGACAGCAAAATCAGTGCAATTTTGTATAGACAGAAAACTGATGAGTCAAATCTGTTCAATTTAAATGGAAAAGAATTGAATCCAACAGAAATAAGTTCAGTAAAATAAAAATTAAAATTGGGGGCGCCTGGGTGGCTCAGTCGGTTGGGCGTCCGACTTCAGCTCAGGTCACGATGTCACAGTCTGAGTTCGAGCCCCGTGTCAGGCTCTGTGTTGACAGCTCAGAGCCTGGAGCCTGCTTCGGATTCTGTGTCTCCCTCTCTCTCTGCCCCTCCCCTGCTCATGCTCTGTCTCTCTCTGTCTCAAAATTAAATAAACATTTAAAAAATTTAAAAAAAAATAAAATTGAACAAAAGAGATATGATGTAACTACATTATAAAGAAAATTGATGAAGGGATTTGCATTGGCTCTAGTGAACTCCATTTCAGGAATAGCTTCTCAATGAAAATTCATCACTGTTGTTATAGTTCTGATTACAATATTAAATTTAAAGAGTCCTTTGAATCAAAATGACCCAAGTGGAGAGGGTCCTGCATCAGTATTACCTAAAACAACCCTGAATATACAACCTTTAGATAGTTCTAGTTGCTGCCATATCTCCAGAAATTCTCTTTTCCCAAGACATGAGTACACTCTACTTGTTTAAAAGCATGGCTACATTTTTTTATAGAACCATGCACAAGCCCTGTAAAATCAGAAGCCAGCATCTTGGAATTTGTAACTTGATTTTTTAAAATTCATATTCTCAAAGAACCATTGAGCTGGAAGGGACTTTAAGAGATCATCTGGTGCAAACTATCTAGGACAGATGGTGGTCTATCCCCCCTTGATCCTCCCTGGAGCATGATAGAGATGGAGAAAAATGAATAATAAGAACTAAGCACTGTTGGCAGGGAAAAACAAAAGCTGTACATTTGAAATCAGGAAAAAGGGGAAAACTCCAAACAGCCATTCATAGTTTCACCATTTAACTATTTTACTTCTGTCTATATAATCATTTTATGACTGGCCCACAAATGTTTTCTCAGGAATAGGACAAAATATCAAAAACTATAAAGATTTGTTATAAAAGTTACACATTCACAAAATTACTTTCATTTAAAGTATTCGGTAGTGAGAAAAGGCCTAGAATGGTG
Organism: Acinonyx jubatus; assembly: GCF_027475565.1. NCBI lineage: Eukaryota > Metazoa > Chordata > Mammalia > Carnivora > Felidae > Acinonyx > Acinonyx jubatus. The sequence continues at coordinate 103,647,249 of NC_069384.1, read as the reverse complement.
TGGGTGGCAAGTATTCTAATTCGCTTCTGGAACAGCTAGATTTTCACAACCTGTGGGGAAGATAAATGGGTAGTATTTAATAGGATTTAGAATGCATGCATGTTCTTTGACCCCCAAAAGCCCAATTCTAAGAAAAATAAAAGTGCTAGTGCATAGATAATGCCGTACAATACAGGGCGGGGGTGGAGGGGGCGCCTGGGTGGTTGAGTCAGTTAAACATCTGACATCAGCTCAGGTCGTGATCTCTTGGTTTGTGAATTCGAGCCCTCCCTCCCCCATAGGGCTCTGTGCTGACAGCTCAGAGCCTGGAACCTGCTTCATATTCTGTGTCTCCCTCTTTCTCTGCCCCTCCCAGCTCACGCTGTCTGTCTGTCTGTCTCTCTCTCTCTCTCAAAAATAAATAAACATTTTTTATTTTAAAAACTAAAAAAAATTTACAATCCTGTTTATTGTGTACTATTTGTTATGGCAAAAAAAGTAGAAACAATTTGCATGTTCATCATAGGAAAGTAGTTGTATAAAGTATGATACATTTACAAATGGAAAGCGATGCCACCAGGCACAAGAATATCTTAGCTCTATCTTCATTGCCTAGAAAGAAGCCAATGACATTTTGTTAGGCATGTGAAAAGTTATAGGAAACATATGGTACAATCCCCTTTACATAAACCAACCAGAAAGCTAAGCATGAGAGACAGTATAGCTAAGTAATTAAGACTATCTGCATTTGAATGTTATGTCAGCCACACACTAGCTGTGTGACCTTTGACAAATTGCTTGACTTCTCTGTGCATCAGCTTACTAATCTATAAAATGGAGCTAATACTTATTTCAGAGAGCTATATGGATATAGCATAAAATATGTCTAGTCCTTAAAAAAATACAAAACATATCCTAAGCACTACAAGGGTGTTATTTGCTATTCTTTTTTATTAGTATATTTAATGTTTATGTTATATAAGCAAAGGGCAAAATAAGGAATTGACAACCTAAATATTTAGCATCAGTTATATGAAGAGTGGAATTAGAGGGGGACACAAAGACAACTTTAAATAAATACTTCGTTTTTGTTTGAACTGCTGCAACAAGTATGTCTTACTTTGGAACTCAGATGACTGAAACTTAAAAAAAAAACATGGAGAATTTTTTTTTAGTAAAGCGTATCAGGTAAATCCAGAAATATTAGCAAACATTTGAATCTCTTACGGGTATGAGTATGGACAGCAAAACTCCTGGAAGACTTTTGTCATGGAAAACGTGACCATCCCTTCTCCCATTTGTAAGAGTGCAAGGCCCTAAGCAGTCTCACTACCATTAACACTAACAATATGCTTGTTTGGTTACTGCCTCAACCACAATAAAATGCATTTTTGTTTCCACCAGTGCACTAAAGGTTTAACAAATTCCATTAGCACCTCTGTAAAGAGCAGTTGCAATATAAAAGGCATGTAGTATAATTATGAAAGCATTAGACCCAATTTTTCTTTTTTCTATTACTTTTTAGTAAGCAAACTCTATTATAAAGTAAGTTTGAAAGCCTAAAGCATTTTATTGCGAAACTACTCAAAATATTACCATAAGTAGAACAAAAGTACACATTACAATTTAACTTGAAGAGACTAGGTAAATGTGCCTTTGTGACTTCTTTATATAGTTGGCCCATATTTACATAATAAAAGCAGTTTATTCATTATTCAGGCTACCCCCTTCATTAGGTTCTGTTAGAATCCTCAAGATATTTATTGAGCATTATCAGAGGAAACATTATATTTGCATTTATTATTTTTTGCTAAAGCAGTTATTGGTGGTCTTTAACACATTTAATGTAGCGGTAGCCCTGTTAAGAATTACAGACACTTAAAAGGAAATAAGACCAACCAATCACTGCTAATTTTCAGATTTCAAAAATTAGCTTTCCCTAAGCCAGTGATAAATCTTCCAGGTAATGAGCCTGGGTGGTCCCTGACCCAGTGGCATTTACATGCTAATGGGAGAGAAATAAGGAAGCATAAACAAGACCATTGCAACCTATGAGGAGTGTCAGGAAGGACATACTAAGGGTTATTATGAAGGAAAGGGGGGGGGGGGGGCGGGGGGTGGGGGAGAGGAGTGTGCAATGATGACCACCAGGAGATCCTTCAAAGGAAATGACATCTGAGCTAAAACCTGAAGGGCAAGAATGAAGCAGCCAAAAAAAGGATGAGCCATTGTACAAGTCATGGTAAAAACAAGGGTAGGGTGATCTTTGAAATTAACTGTTTAGGTTAGCTTCTAATAATTATTAATTCTTACCTCTATAAAAGTGATCACTTTAAGAGTCCAAGCTCAGCTCTTACTAATGAAGTCTAAAACATACCATTGTATATTCTCAAGAAATTATTTTTAATACTTGGTGTTGCTTTATCATTCTCAAATCAGAGAATTTTGTTCTTTAAATTGTTAATATAAATAATTAGAAAGATAGTCACATGCAAATCACATAAAGATGTCAGAGAAACTCCCCCACTCCAGCCTCTGAGTTAGGAAATTTTAAGGTTAGTAGAACATGAACCACCTTTTACTGTCTGGCACCGTGGGCCCTTCCTCTGCAACCTCCCTAGCCCTCTCTCCTATTTGTCACTTCCTACTTTCCTACTCTCTCAGATTCAGCACTCACTTTTCATTTGCCACTTGACTCTGCAGACCCAATGAACTTGCTGGGTCACCTTGGATCCCAGTTTCCTCATCTGTAAAACTAGGTGGTTGGCCCAGATTACCTCTAAAGTCTCTTTCATTCCTAGCAGTTTATGGTCTATGATTCACTATCTGCAAACCCCAACTCACATGATCGGTCTTATCTCTGCCCCCTTACTCTCCAAGTGTATAGGCCTGTATGTGTCTGTGTGTCCATAGTCTGAGGATATGGGTCTGTGGGAGGGGGGGAGGGGAATGGAAGCCGTTGCAAGGAGGAGCTGAGTGTGAGTGCCAGGGAGGTAGGAGGAGGAAGGCAAGGCCCACGTGGAGTTTGGGGTGTGGGCATGGGTGGAGTTCCAGGACACGTCGATTTTAATTACTTTCTCTTTGAAAAATAAGAAGTAACATGGGGCACATGGGTGGCTCAGTCAGTTAAGTGTCCGACTCTTGGTTTCCATTCAGGTATCTCATGGTTTGTGAGTTGAAGCCCGCATTGGGCTCTGCACTGACAGTGCACTCACACACGCACACACATTCTCTCTTTCTCTCAAAATAAATAAAACTTTAAAAAAGGAAGTAACAAAATTTGAGTTACAAAAATTCCTCATAAACCATGCAAAGACAATTTGCACACAAAGCAATACATTGATTTGTCACCCATCAGTGACAATGAGCAGTGCCGACCAGAAGTGATGGTACCAGCCACATACCCATCTTATTACATCACCTCAGTTCCTGCTGCCCACTAACTGCCTCCTTTCATAAACCAGGAAGGCTGTGCTTTCACTCACCTACAGTGTCTGTTCAGGGCAGTGCAATAGAGTAGTTTGGGTTCTGGGTTTGAATCCTGTCTCTACCATTTGTTTGCTATGTGACCTTGAGCAAATCATTTCAATTCCCTGAACCTCGGCTTCCCCATCTATAAGGTGGGAACAATAATCACTTCTACTTCGTAGGTTTTATGAAGATCGAATACAAAACATCTTGCATAAAACTATTTTCATTAGTTCATTCAAGTCTCAAATACAAGGTATTGCCTCCATAGCACAGATGAAGAGATTGAAGCTCAGAGAAGTTTATAAGCTGTCCAGTCACACAGCTTCAGAATGTCAGGGACAGGATTCCAAGCCAGGTCTTCGGCCACCAGAGCCACCCATGTGGAGCATCCCCTCCGCAAAGCCCACGTGGCAATGTGTCCCATGTGTTTTCCTGCTTCCTTTCAGTGACATCTGAGGACGTTTGAGTCACATGGCCTGCCCTATCGTGTTCACAGTGTGTGAGTAGGCAGGACAGGGGTGGGGGGCTCCTTCCTTGAGCATACTGACAGTCTTGAATGTACACACCAAATAAATGACTAGAAACATCATGGGTTTCCCCTTTATTGCCACACTTGATACTATAGGCCTACACATATTGAAAGAGCCAGAAACTTACATCAATTATGTTAGCTGAAATAGACTTTGAGATTAGGAATCACCAAAAAAGAGATGCAAAGTGACCATCCTCAAACAGAGATGGTGCTAATAAACAGTGAGGGACACAGATCAGTGACTCCACGATTCCTCTAGCTGTACCTGAGAGCCCAGGTCAGCTGCCAGAGCACATTTATGGCTCTCTCTGGACTCGTGCATGGCGGTCACTGTGGTGTTCATTTACTTTAGCTTTTATCTAATTAGCCCACAGATATTATTAGGTGGTGATAATGTACTCGTACATCACGTTCTGTTTATAGGCTTGTAGTTAAGGCTGTTAGTCACGCTCCATGTGACTACAGCCAAATCTGTCACAGAGTCTAAACTGACCAATAAATCCATGTCAAGTGGAGAGAATAATTTAAGTGATAATAAAAGACAACTGGTTTAGATTTTGATTTTATTGGCAGAAGTTTCCTGCTGCCTGAATGCCATTTAACTCTTCAGGAAACAGTGCTAAGGGTCCTGAACCTTCCAGTCATAAGTGTAAAAGTGGGGATTAAAAGAGATATTAGCCTCCTGAAGACAAGAGAATTGTGAGATCTGATTTTAAATTAATAAGTGCCATCAGTGGGGGAGAAGCAACTGAAAGGATTTGAGGGGCACCTGGAGGTACATTGTGTGCCTGCAGTCACTATGGTGATGGGTTTGTTCTCCAGAAGACAGAAGCTGGAACCCAGGACGGATGTGTGGAATCAGGATGTCACTGTCTGCATGAAGCCCTTCACCCTGACCTGCAGCTATGAAGCTTCCAGGGTCCCATCAAAGGCCGTTTTGCTTCCAGCATTGTCTTGGCAGAACCAGCAACTTGTGGGCTAATGCTCTTAAAGATGTTCCAAGTATGGTGTCTGGCCCACTCCCTCCCACAGTTAGTTACCTGGAAAGAGCAGCAAAGTGCCTGTCCACGTGTGTGAAAACAATGAACAGGAGCCCCAATGTCTTAATGGGAAGTGTGTGAACTGTTTCATAAAACTCTGCAGTTCCTGATACTGATACTCTTTCTGATTCAGGAAAACAAATGAACAAACAAAAACATGCTATCTGGCTGATTCACAGTCCCCCTTCCATGACTGTAATGTCCAGATGACAGTATTGTGGAGTTAGTCCTAATCAGAGCCTTGAGGATCAGGAGTTAGATTCTCAAGTCAATGAGAAAGGTGGAAAATGGCAAACATTAAAAATAACTGTTGAAAATCCCTTAAACTGCAAATCACTTACAATGCACCCAGTTTTATAGATTCCGTTTCACATATTTTTTTTCTTCTTTTTATTGAGAAATGATTGACCTATATAACATTATATTAGTCATCGGTGTACAACGTAACAATTCAATATTTGTATACTTTGTGGAATGATCACCACGATAAGTTTAGTTACCATCCATCACCACACATAATTACAAATTTTTCTTCTTTTTTTTCTTGTGATGAGGACTTTTAAGATCTACTCTCCCAGGAACTTGCAAGTATGCAACACAGTTTTATTAACTATATTTACCATGCTGTATATTACATCCCCATGATTTATTTATTGTTCAGGTATTTTTATGCTTATTAAACTTTGAGAATGCTTGAGACAGATTAAAGGGAGGCATGATGCCCTCATGTGTCTTCAGTTGAGGTGTCTTCAGTTGGGGTGTCTTCAGTTGATTTCAGGACACCCCACTCCTAATGGTGCTGCTGGCTTCTTCCCACTTCCCAATTTTTATGGATTGGACTGCCACTGTTAAGCCCTGAGCCTCCGTTCTTATAAATCCACATTCACTTCCTCGGAGATCGAATCCAGTCTCACAACTTTAAACTTACCCACGTGCTGACTACTTCCAGATGGGCATCTTCAATGTCCCTGGACATCCCACCCAAACTCAGATCCGTGTGTCCCACTAACTGCTTACTTAACCCCTCATTTGGATGTTGACCTGGCATATCAAGAAAACTGAATTGCTAATCTTTCCCTACAAACTTGCTCTTCCTATGGACTCCTCTGTCTCACTAAATAATTCCATTTCAGTCACGTGAGCCCAATAACTTGTCGTTCCTAATTAGCATCTCCTACTATCTCAGGCCTTTGGGCTTGGTTTAGCTCCTTATGTGGTGGTGATCTACTGGATCAGATCTATGTCCATGAGGATCCACGAAGACAGAGACCGGGTCTGACCTGCTCTCTGTACTGTGCCGCAAAAGGCCCGGCTCAGAACAGACACACAAGAAGCTCATCAGAGAAGGGAGATTGCTGGAGAATGAGTAACAGGTCCTTGGGATGACACTGGAACTGGACCCTCAGCATATCAAAATGGTTCATCTTTTCTTTTGCTGGTTATGAGACTGTAGCAAGCAGATGGGGTATTTACCCACGTGGCACAGCCCCAAGCACTGTCGAGCCACAAGCCTTCATTTCAAAGTGCCGCCGTGTGCCCGCTAGGATTGTTCACAACAGCCCCGTTGGGTACAACTTCCAGTGCCTACCTCATCGAACATTCAGTACTTGTAAAATTGTGCTAAGAGGGCTGAATATACTGAACTAAAAATCTAAAAGATAATATCCTTGTTAACGAAGACATTAGCCTTTTTGTAGTTCTTCATAATTTTAAAAAATCTCAAAAAGCTAGATGAAGGAGAGTCATGACATATTAATGATTTCAAATGTGTGCTGGAATTGGCAGAACAGAAAGTGGCATGAATAATTCAAATAAGACACCAGTGTTTTTTTTTTTCCTTCTTGCAAAAGGTTGAAGCATGAAAACCAGGGAAGGGGGGCTTCCTTCTGGAAAGACAGAATCATACACTGTGTTGTCTGGCAATCTCCTTGCATTTGGCAGTTTAATGCAAGTTCAGGCAACCTAGGACACCATCTAGTCATTTGGAGGGGATTGTATTGAAATCTTCTGACACCACATTTAGTTCCTTCTGACTCTGGCAGCTGCTGGGGAGAGTTAAGACTGAATGTTTGATGCCCAGTGAATCAGTCTATTTTTGAACTCAAATCTCCAAATCCTAAAGGAATGGTCACCGAGAAGAAAGGAAAGCAGGAAGCAGCACTGGGGGCAATTGGTTAGTGCAGTCTGTGCTTATCTCTACCACGCCAGGGGCGATGGAGATCGGATATGAAATGGCCTGAAAGGAAGCTCGGAGTCCGGTTGATGACTGTGAGTAGGCCGGGAGTAAAAGCCGACATGGCTACCTCTTTGCTCTAATACCTTTTCTCCGTTGTCTTTTTACCTTAAACCACTTTTGAAAACATAGCTATAGTGCGCTGAAGAAGAGCAAAGTCTGTTTCAGCTGTGCATAGATTCTTATGACTGGATATGTCTGAGTGAGATTGAATTTCTGGTAGATCTATATGATATATATTCCATACACACACACACACACACACACACACACACATCTACACATACATATAGTGTGTACATGCACACATAAAATGAATGTATTTTAACAGTGCAGGAAAAAAATACCTTAAAAGAAAATTGCTGTGAGTGTGCTCAAGGCTAAAATTAATGAAGAATAAGGATTTAAGAGATTAGAGTAAGACTAAACCTCAGGAAGACCATGAATTTAAAGTTTTCTTTCAGAGTTTCAGTAGAGAAGATAAATCAATAGGTACTTGAATCAATCCATAAATTATCTGCTGCAGGTTGTCTTTTAGACATTGGCCCAGAGAGATTAAAACAAAAGGAAAATTAGAGAAATCAGCCCACAGGATCAGGCAGCAGTCTGCAGCCTAGGAAAGGATAATCCATCCACCCATCCACCCACCTATCTGTCCATATACTGAGTGTATACTAATGTCAGGCACTGTGCAAGATATTGTGGATTTATAATAAAACTCAGAACTGCTCACTTCCCTGAGCTCTCATCCCAGTTGGGAGCAGAAGCAAGCAAGCACAGAATCTGGTTGCCATTCACTGAGCCGTGACAAGGCAGGAGTAGACGGCTCTAGGTATACAGAAAGTGGACAACCATTATTCACTAAAAACCCATCCGAGATTTCAGACTTTCAAGAGTCAGAATGCAGCTCCTTTCTGTAAGGATTAAACTACATAAAAGCTGAATTTGCTAGTTTAGTTCCTTATTTACACTATATAACTTATATAATACTTTCTACATGTTTTAGAGGCACTTCCCAGTAAGTATCTCTCCACATATTAAGAACTGAAATAAATACCTAATTTTCAAGCTCATGCCCAGCTATGTACAAATTATAGGAATAAATTTGTTAAACACCTTATGTTTTGCTGAAAAAATGACTATGCTCATAATCAAATAATATTTGCAGATTTTTAAATTAAGCACCTATTATGTGCCAAGCCTTGTGCTAAGAAGTTTCACATACCTATACAGCAAAAATCCTATAAGAAAACATTGTTATTCCTGTTATACAAAAAAAAAATTATACACACATACCTATATACTTTTAGGAAGACTAAGACTTGAGCTCTGAGCTTCTAGTTTCAAGTTGTTATTACTATTATTATTGTTATTATTATTATTACTACTACTACTACTACTACTACTGTTATTATCATCTTACCATCATCATATATATGATAATGTGTATTACAGATACATACTTTAGTCACTAACACCTTGCAACATAAGAATAAATATGGCAAGTATTGTTAGTCTAAGAAGACATGAAAGAGTACTTAATTCAGGATGACCTACAAGTGAAATGTGTCTTGTTAGCCAGCATAGTATTTTGTTTAGTTTAATTTGAATTTGAATGTTTCTCTTTGGTGTGTGTGTAGGGGACGCAGGAGCAGGGTGATGAGGCAAGATGGCTGCAGGTTTCCAAGGCACCCACTCACAGCCTGGTCGTAAAGGCTTGGAGTTAATGTTCCCTGAATCCTGGTACAAGCCCTTCCTTTTATGAGTGAAGAAAAAATGCCCAAGAAAGTTAATTCCCTTCCCAAAGTCACAGCATTCAATGGTTCAATGGCCCTTGTTGGAAGACTTTGACACGTAGATATGGAGATAACCTAAGTCACATGAACCACATGCAGGCACCGCGACCAGGCAGCCCTATTGGGCTCTGACCCGGCAGGCGTCAGAATCATCTGAGCAGCTTTTGTTTATTTGTTTTCTGATTTAAAAAAAACAAGAGGTCACTCTGCTTTTCACTGGGGAAAAAAAGTAATAATGCACTTGTTTTAAAAGAATCAAACCATTCAAAAGGGTATAATCAAAATCCTAGTCTTCTATCCTCTAGGCCAAAGCTGTTAATAATTGCTTTGTATCCCTCTGAAAATTTCGAACACATAAAAAAGTAAAAATACATTTTTATGTCTTCTCCACTTCTTTGAAAAGAAATAATGCCCACAATGTTTTTATTCTTTCACTTATTGCATCTGGTGAATAATTACAAGGTTCTATGGCTGTACATATGGTTCTACCTTACTCTTCTAAAGACTGCATAGTACTTCACTTATTGGAAATTCCATAATTAACCAATCCCCTATCGACAGATATTTAGGTTATTTCTAATATTTCATTGTTATAAATATATTTGTAATATATCTTTGCCTATGTATGTAAATATATTGGTAGGATAACATCTTAGAATTTCTGAGTCACAGGAAATAGAACTTTTAAAAATATTCTGATGGAGATTTCTAAATTGCCTTACATTAGTGTGCTGACAGCAGTCTGTACCAGCTCACAAAAGCCAATTGTTAAATATGCAAGCATCTTGTGAGCCAGTTGTTAAGCTTATGACTTGCAATCAGTGATGGTGGGGGCATTTATATCATGAAAATCTGGGCATTTATTTATTCATTCATTTATGGCAAATCACTTTACCAGCACACCACTTCCTAGAAAGATAATTAACACTCATTTGGGGAGAGGGGTTTTTCAAGGGTGAGGCCCAATCCCAGACCTACAGAATCAGAGCATCTATTGATGGGAACAGAGAATCTGGACTTGTAGAGACTCTCTGGTGGGGGTTCAGTGTAGGCCACCTGGAAACAATGGTGAGGGAACCCTAGTGGTGTTCAGAGAAGGGGAGGGTAGTCAGAAGAAGCTTTCTGGAAAAGATACTAAATTGGAACTTGAGGACTGTTTAGGAGTTGGAACACAGTGGATTCTAAAGATGATCCAGGTGTGGGAGGTGTTTTCTTCAAATATATGGAAAATAGACTTGCTGGAAACAGAGGTCACACATGGTGGGGGGTTTCTCTCACTCAGCTATTCCCACAGCCATCTGTCTTCTACTTTTTGTTAGGGCTCCCCTCAGAACTCTCCCCGCTATTCCTACCAACTCACACACTCACATACACACCCCAAGGATGACACAAGCTTTTACGTCTCTCCCCACCTCCAAAATCCTACCTCAGATCTGATTAAATTTAAGTAAATGACCTCAAGGGCATTAATATAGACTCACACCAAGGGGACCATGTCTCTGGGTTAGGTCCTGAGCTGCACATCTCCCTAGAGACCTAGAAGTCTTGGAGGTCAGATAGGGTTTTTCTGACCAAGAATATCACAATGACAAAAAAAAAAGAACACCTCACTCTCCATCCCCATCTTCCAACAGATCTCAGGGGGGTCTCATCTGAGAGGCTATTATAACCTTTCTACCCACCACACCCATCCCCCACAACACTGCTCTGATGGTTTTTTAGCTAGGGGTGTAAAGGAGACCAGCTGATACTAGGTGTAGATTAAAGCAACACAATTCAGTGAAAAGTGAAAATTCTATTGTCTAGGTCATTCTACTATTTTTCTTTTTATTAGATGACCATGTAGTTACACAGATTCAGCTAACCAAAGAAGCAGGTTGGAATGGTAGTATGGCACATAGATTCTAGAGATGGACTGAGCTCATATCTCAGCTCTGCCATTTATTAGCTGCTTGACTTCAGGTGTGTTGCTTAACTTTCGTGTACCTCAATTTCCTCATGTGTAAAATGGGAATAATAATATGTACAATAACAATATGTAATATCTCAAGGTTGTTTTGTAAGGCTTAAATAAGGTAACATATGTGTAGTATATGATACACACATATCTATCACTTAGAGCATTAATTACTTACTGTATTAATTACTTCTGTATGCTATAGCTATTCTGACTGTTTGGACAAAGTCTTTCAAATATCAATTCTCCACCTCAGATCATTTCTCTCTAGATGGACAAATCCTGGGACAGGAAAATTAAAGCTAGTTTCATTGCAACAGGAGGAATATATACTATATGATAGATGAGAGAGAGAGAATAGATAGAATGCTTTAATCATATTTTTCCAGCAGTCCCTTGCTCACAAAAAAACACATCAAAATTATTCACTTCAACAAGCTACAGTGGGATATAAGGTGCAAAAATAATTGCTTCAGACCTCAATTCTGACAGACCTTGTAAGAGTTTCCCTTACTTTTAAAATCACTAACTCGGTGTGAAAAAAAACAAAGTTTAAATTGGGCAGAGTCTCCTATTCCATCATTTGAGCTTTATTTGCTTTTCTGTTTTTACTTGGCCCATATGAAGGGATTTAATAGAAGCAATGGGAGCCAAAAAGGGTAATAAGGCGCTAACTGACCAGGAAACTTGCACAGAAACTGCAGGAGAAAGGGCATTTCATTCATCTCTTTCCTGATCAGCACTGTGCCCTTTCCCCAGAGGCAAAGTCACCAGGAGAGAAATGAGTCTCTGGCTGAGTGTGGGTGGAGAGTGGAGAGACCTAGAATCTATTTTATATTTACTTATACTGATATACACTGACTCAATGTCACATCTGTGGTTCCATCGTTAATAATATAGCAGTTATGTTTCCTTATTTGTTTCTTACAAATTAGGGTATTTTTAAGGCTTATAATGACGTAATATAAAAAATGTACTAAACCATCCCAAGTGTTGAAAAAAAAGTGGAGCCATAGTTTATTTTTGTATTTATGTTATTGTGGGAGGTAAAATCCCATTTAATGAAAAGCTACATGTTGTAGAAGTGTATATATTAACATTAACAAATTCAGTGCAAGTTCCCTAATTTACATTTACTGGAGGAAACCTAATGCCAATGAGTGAAAATTGAATTACAGCCTCTTGTCAAAGAAGTGTGTTTTGTGACAGGGGAAGGTGTTGCAGGCAAAAGGAAAGGTGTTCAGAGACCTATAGACTAGAAGGAGCACTGTGTATTTATTAGAGGAACATAAGATAGGTGGGTGGGGGAGAGTGGACAAACTGCGAGAAGAAAAAATAAGGCTTGGGATAGTTAATGTGTCAACTTTATGTGTCAACTTCATTGGCCGAAGGGATGCCCACATAGCTGGCAAAACATTATTTTTGGGTGTGTCTGAGGGTATTTCTGGAGGAGATGAGCATTTGATTCAATAGACTGAGTAAAGAGATTGCCCTCACCAATGTGGGTGGGCGTCACCCTCTAGTTCACAGAAGGGCTGACTAGAACAAAAAGGCGGAGGAAGGACGGACAAATCCCTCTGGTTTGAGTGCAAATGTTCATCTTCTCCTGCCTTGGGAAATAGAACTTCTGGTTCTCGAGCCTTCAGACTCTAGGACTTATACCAGCAGCCTTCCCTCTCTATCCCTAGCCCTGCTCTGAATCATGTCACCAGCTTTTTTGGTTCTACAGCTTGTAGACTGCAGGTTGTGGGACTTCTTGGCCTCTATAACCATGTGAGCCAATTCCTATAATAAATTCCCTCTTATATCGAGTAGTCCTTCCCACCTTAATGCGATTCCACTTTCCCCAGCTTCAGTTACCAGCAGTCAACCAAGGTCCAGAAGCAGATGATCCTCTTTCTGCTGTATATCGTCAGAAAGTCAGTAGTAGCCTGGCACTGTGTGACAATGCCTGTCATTCACCTGACTTCATCTCATCACTAGGCATTTCATCATCTCACATCATTATCATAAGAAGGGCAGATACAGTACAATGAGATGTTTGGGGGGAGGAGGACATTCACATAACTTTTATTACAGTATATTTTTATTCTTGTTCTATTTTTGGTATTAGTTGTTGTTAATCTCTTACTGTGCCAAATTTATAAATTAAACTTTATCACAGGTATGTATGTATAGCTGACCCTTGAACAACTCAGTTTTGAAATGTGCAGGTCCACGGCTTTTTTGTACATGGGTTTTGTTTGAAAAGTACAGTATAGTACTGTAAATGTATTTTTTCTTTATCATAATTTCCTTAATAACATTTTCTTTCCTCTAGCCTATTTTATTGCAAGAATATAGTATATATTGAATCATTATATTGTGTACCTGAAACTAATATAACACTGTTAGTTATACTTGAGTTTAAAATAATAAATAAATTGATTTTTTTTAAGAATATGGTATATAATACATATACAAAATATGTGTTAATCACCTGTTTATGTTATCACATCTCATCAACAGTCAGCTATTAGTAGTTAAACTTTTGGTGATTCTAAAGTTATATGTGTATTTTTAACTGCACAGAGTGTCATTTCCCCTACCTCTGCATTGTTCAAGGGTCAACTGTCTAGGAAAAAACATAGTATATACGTGATTTGCTGCTGTCTGTAGCTGCAGGCGTCCACGGGGGTCTTGGAACACATCCCCCACAGATTTATATCCTGTTGGCTCTGTTGCTCTAGAAAACTCTAATACAATACAGAGGGCACCTGAATGTGCATCATGAGCAACTGGGTGTACAAGTGGTCCTCAAAGTGTGGCTAGTATCATCAGCATCCCCTAGGAACTTGTTAAAAATGCACATTCTCTGCCCCATCTCAGATCTTCTGAATCAAAACCTTGGGGTAGGAATCAGCAGTCTGTGTTTTAACAGACCATCCAGGTGATTCTAGTACTTTGATTCTAATGGTTTGAGAACCAGGAGTATAGATTATACTGAAAGGTTTAGCCCACACATTGCAATTGGCTGGGAAGCTTTAAATACAATATCTGATCCCCACCCCAAACTAAATCTGGGAGTCAGGTTCTGGCATTGGTATTTTCTGAAAGCTTGCCGGGCAATTCTAACATGGAGCCAGGGTTGAGAATCACTGCCTCAGACTAACATTTTGTAATCTGTAACATGATAATCCTAGGGAAAGTTTTACTCTCAGAGAAAATTCATTGATAACCATCTCTCTTCTACTTTAAGCCTTAGTAACTTTGATCTGTAATTAACATCATGCATTTTCTAAAGGCCAGTACTAAATTGTCCATGCCCTTGGCAAGCATGTTTCTTTCCATGACTCTTAGTAACAGAAAGTCCTTTTAGCATAGATAGCATGAGGAAAACTTCAGTTTAGCGCAGACTATATTATCAACTGAACAATCAGAGAAATGGATCCAAAGTAACCAGATTTTTAAAAATTGAGTTTACAAAATGATTATTTAGGGGGGAAGGCTGTGAGAATGGGAAGAGGGGGAAGTGGTAGGGAAAGGAGGAACACAAATAAGTATCTATTAAGAAAGCTAAACTTTCATACTTTGCCTTATGAACTAAAGAAATCAAGTAGTCATGGTCTCTTTGGTCTAACAGCTACTTCTTTTAAATTTCAGATATCACCTTCACTTTTTATAAATCCTTGGACGCTTCTTAAGTGGGCAACCTTTGATAATGAAAACTCCCTTGAATCGAGCAGTTACAGTGCCATCAGACCTTGGTGGGGGACAGCATAGGTTCTAAAGATAGTATATAAATTGAAAATCAGATAGTCACAAATACCTTTGAACATCCTTTAATAGCTGAGATACAAGAGGCACATAAGAAACAAGTCCCTTTGAGATCAGCTGGTCACATCTCCAACCCCACGTTCCTCTGAGCTCAGGGAGGGGGGGTGGCATTTCTCTCTGTGTCACCCATGGACCAGATGCTTGCTCAGAAGTGCCTGCCCCCTGCACTTTGTGTTGGTGTTTTACATGCGTTATCTTTTTAAATCTCCATCACAATCCCATGATGCAGCTTACTATCATTAATATGTTGCTATTATCCCTATTTTCCTATTTTACAAATAAACTGAGATTTGGAGCCCAGCCTACGTAATGGAGCGCAGGTTAGGTTACAGTGTGTACAACCATAGGTCTCAGATCCATGGTTTCTCCATAGCAGAACCAATTTTAAAATTATTTTTCTTTAGTGCAGGCTTTTTACCCTCATCTCGTTTCCAGTAACAACAAACCTTTTCTGAGCAATTAATTATGATCCCAGCAAGATTGTTGAGCCAGTGCTATGGGATCGAGGCAGAACTCGGTCCCTGCCCTCCCACACTTTTCCAGGAGCAGCTCTCAGAAGAGCCTGTGTTCCCATTTTGTATTAGCCAAATATATATAATTATATCTCAATAAAGCTAAAAACTGGGAAAAAAAATAAAAATAAGCCAGACATTGGACACCCTTATAAAATTCTCTCCAACCCCTTCTTGGTGGTCTCCAGAGAAGGGAGCCCAGGATGAAAGGGCTGACAGGTCACATATACAAGCATCCCAATGTGAGGCTTTGGAGGAAGAAGCAGTGGATAATGCCAATAGTTTAAAAAGTTATCACATCCCTTCTCAGCATCCCCAGGCTCAACTGGAACCTTCTTTCCTTTCTGGTGAGAAAACAGACTCTGTGAAGGGGCAGACATTTCCAATTAATGCCCAAAATAAAGCCAGAAGAAACTCGAAAGAGTTTCTGAGATGATTGATTGCCTGCTCAGTTTAGCATCTCCCAGGGCCCATTCTCCTCCTCCGCCTGCCTCCCAGCCTCCGTGCTACTGTGCAGAGGGAGCAAACAGGGGCTCTCCTCATTGCCCACATTTCCTAAGACTTTAATCTAGAGCAGGGAAGAAGAATTTTGCCTGGAAGAGAAACAGAAGCAATGAAATACCTCCCTGTTCCACAGACACTTCCTCTTCAAACAACTCGAGTCCCAGTCAGTAGTTAATTGATGAAAAGCAAAGAATTGTATGAGCCCAATTAAACTCTTTGAGCTGCTGCACACAGATGTGCAGGTTGCACACTGAGCAACTCCATACATTGCAATGTGAATGACATCCCCTGGAGTTGTGTAGTACATAATCTGCACAGCCATATGTGGCAGCCTTGCCAACTGTCCCTGAGGCTATCCCAGACCTGCTTGATGTAGTATCAAGCTTGCAGGCATGGAAGCCAGCTGGCCAGGTTCAAATCCCACCGAATTTGGGCCAGCCACAGAATCGTTTGTTTCTTTGTCTGTAAAATGGGGATGAAATGTTGCCCGCCCACGATCAGGCTGTGAGCATATGTGGAATAGTGGTGATGATGTGCTTCGTATAGCATCTGGTTCACAGTAAGCCTTCAAGAAATATTAGTTCTAGTTACTGAACCCCAGGTGGGGAGCTGAAGCTTGTGGCTAGGATCAAATTCTGCAGTTACACACTGAAATGTCCAAAGAAGCATGCATTAGGAGACAGGGCTGGGAAGCCAGGGTGAGGAGCCTTCTGTAGAAATCCTGAGAAATGGCCAGTCTGCGCTCTTGACCCTTTGTAAGGATCAGGTTCCACCCCCTTAGGCAAGACTTTGCTTTCTTTTAAGTATTTATTTATTTTGAGAGAGAGAGAGCCGGGGAGGGGCGGGGGGAGGGGGAGAGAGAGAAAATCCCAAGCAGGCTCCACGCTGTCAGCGCAGAGCCCAACGTGGGGCTCAATCTCACGAACTGTGAGATCATGACCTGATCTGAAATCAAGAGTCAGATGTTTAACCAACTGAGCCACCCAGGTGCCCCTGCTTTTTTTTTTTTAAAGCATTACTCTCTGCAACCAGTGGGGAGACCTTGTAAAGTAATAGCTATTAGGTTGACAGTAGTTTTACTGCAAATGCAAAAGGGACCTGTGTATATGGTAGCCTCTTGATTCACCCCTACATGGATGACCAAGACATCCAGTGTTCTGGCCAGGCTGGAGCTTCGGGCCACAGACCGGTGTGTGTATGTGTGGTGGGTAGAAGAGTGAGGGATGAGCTGGCATAGGTAGTGAGCATGGGGAACAGGGACCAAAGTACTAGTCGTTTGTTGGTTAGCTCCTGGAAGGAAGGAACATTTGAAATGTTGAGTCTCAGAAGCAGGCACAAAACCACAATGACCTCCAGAAGGAAGGGATAGTGGAGTCTGGCTTGAGGAAGAGGAGAGCTGGGAAAATAGAGGCTGGAGGACTCCCTTAAGGCAGTGCTTTTCCAACTTTTAAAACCATGACCCATGGTGAGAAATCTATTTTACATCACATCCCAGTATACACATATACACATATAACTAAACGTAACTTTCACAAGATGGTGCTTACTCATAACGTATGCTGCACTATGATATTATTCCCATTCTACTTTATTTTCCAATGCTGTTTTATATGTTTCAAAGACACTGTTTTAATGGAAAATATGGCCCTTTTGTAGGGGGCGGGGATACCTTGGGTCCAAGATAGTGAGAGAGAAGGTTTATTTGAATAGATGCTTAGTAATGGCAAAGGGCTTCAGGCTACAATGTGGCAGCAAATGTTGGGCTGTAGGCAATTAAATCAATGAGACCCCTTTAGACTAAATCTTTTTTGCATCCTGCATGCCTGGCACAAAATTGGCATTCCAAAAAAACTTATCTTCATGAAACTTGACCTGTCTTAACTAAACTGAAATTGGCTTCCTCAAGTATATTCTAGTGGCCTCAATGGAACTTTCAGCAGTTGGAGGAGTGAATGGATGGGAGTGTCCCATTATCATCCTGTCTGTTCTCACCTGGGCCTGCCCAAGGACCTTGATGACAGAGATGTCAAGTTTGTGTGTGCTGGTATGGCCTGGAGTACTGGGCTTCTCTAAAATACTGTCTTTGGGATGTTCAGAACCCGGCAGTTCCCATCAGCTGGAAAGGGCTAAGTAGCTATTTAAAATAGTTCAGGTGACTAAATGAATTTTCTAGAAACTCTTTCCTTAGACTCCTTCTCTCTTTCCTCTCTCTGCAGAAGAGAACTTCTTTCTTCCTTTTCCTCCCTTCGTCTCATTAGACTTTTTCAATAAAAAAGTTACCATGCTTTTTTTTTTTTTACAAGCAAGCACGAGTGTTCTGGCTGTTCCAGAATACTAATGCTTCCCTAAGAGAAAAACATGTTCATGAGACAGCAGGGTCTACCCTGCCTGGCATTTGTAGTTTCCATCCCAAGCAATGCAGTCCTGCTTCTTCCCTCAGCCCTTTCCTCAGTGCTCCCAGAGGACCTGAGCTTTCATCCTGGGTTTCCCCCTTTGGGAGAAGAGGCTGACCCGACCAGAGTTCTCCCTGAAGGAAGGGCTGCAGTGGGGTGCCGGGAGGGCAGGCTGTGCCTGAACTCCAGCTCCTGGCATTTCCTTTCTTCTTCAAGAGAAGTAGGATAATGATAAATATCTTGCAGTGATGTCGTAATGCTAAGAAGCAACGTATATAAAACGAAGGAGAGCAGGAGCCTCATGGAGATGCTCAGAGTTGTAGTAGTAGAAGTAGCAGTAGTTTTGTTGTTGTGAACATTATCAGAGTTATAGTGCATTTGTTCTTAGATGGACCCAAAGGAAGCTAGGGTCATTTTGATTGCAACCAAAAAAGAGCTGGGACTCATCACTGTCATCACTCTCGTTAAGTGTTTGTGAGTTGGCCTTCGGCTCACAGCATTTATTAAGAGTATTAGAGCCAGTGTCCATCCAATAGGA
Source organism: Acinonyx jubatus (assembly GCF_027475565.1). Classification (NCBI taxonomy): domain Eukaryota; kingdom Metazoa; phylum Chordata; class Mammalia; order Carnivora; family Felidae; genus Acinonyx; species Acinonyx jubatus. The sequence continues at coordinate 103,628,478 of NC_069384.1, read as the reverse complement.
AAGTCTTTAAGATGGATAACATGGGTGTGAAGTGATAGCACTCTGTGTAATGATGGGAAGTGAGGAGATCACAGGAAGGAGGAACAGGGCAACTGGCCTTAGTGGTGACAAATTTTAGATCTGTCTGTTCTACTAGATCTTCTCTGTTCTACTAGATTAAGAGCCCTCTCACCCCATCCAGGTCAGAGGCTCAATTTCATTTGTCTTCAAATTCTTCCTACCCCCTCAACGTGCTCAGCTTCATACACACAACAGGAATTTTACAAAGTTTAGTCAGATGGGTAATTACAAGTATTAGTCCACCCTACAACACTGCATCAGATGCCCAGGTTGTTTTAGCACATTCTTGATGATGGAGGGTAAAGAGCAACCCTGAGGCCCTTTTCAGAGTTAACTCACTGTGTTTTATCCTCGAGCTGTGGGAGGAAGCAGTGGGTGAATCTTTTCAAGTCAGTGTTGGCAAGAGGCATATGGGGGGAAGGTGGTGCCTGAGTTTGTCATAAGTGAACCTGTGAATCAGTGTCTATTGCAGGCGACTAACTCTTTGCTCAGGGGCTCTCTAGGGAAGACAGATATATCAGACCACAAATTCTGGACAGCCAAAGAAGCATTCACCTTGAGGGAGGATGTCGACCAAAACTCTTAAGAAAATGATCTGACATAGGGAAAGCTTGTATCTGGAAAAAGGACTCAATGCTCCACTTGTGGGCAAAATCTTGGTTGTGCATCTATTTGCATTTCTATGGATTAGAACACTCCAGGTAGGGGCACCTAGGTGGCTCAGTTGGTTGAGCATCAGAGTCTTGATTTCTGCTCAGGTCATGACCTTGGGATTCGTGAGATCGAGCCCTGGGTCAGGCAGGCTCTGTGCTGACAGCGTGGAGCCTGCTTGAGATTCTCTCTCTACTCTCTCTGCCCCTCCCGCCCCTCGTGCTCCCTCTCTTTCTCTCTCAAAATAATAAACAAACTTAAATAAAAACATTCCAACTATTAAAATCTTTAGGTCTGCTTAATAAACCCATGACAAAGAGAAGCTCAGGGGCTTCTTGGTAATTTTCAGCATCCTCCAAGTTAGACCTCAGAGCCTGAGTGTGCCTTTGTTTTCATTTTTCAACTAATCACGCTTTTTTTTTAATTTTTTTTAATGTTTTATTTATTTTTGAGACAGAGAGAGACAGAGCATGAGCAGGGGAGGGGCAGAGAGAGAGGGAGACACAGAATCCAAAGCAGGCTGCAGGCTCTGAGCCGTCAGCACAGAGCCCAACGCAGGGCTCAAACTCAGGAGCTGTGAGATCATGACCTGAGCCGGAGTCGAATGCTCAACCGACTGAACCACCCAGACACCCCTCAACTAATCACACTTAAAAGAGCACCTTCATTGCTCTTTCACAAAATATACCAAATTTCAGTTGGATTTAAACAGCCCAGAAAACTCTCCAAAGAGAGACCACCCAGGGCAAGGTGAATGCTTCCTTTTGCTATCCAGAATTCAGTTGGAGGGTTGATGAAAACTCACCATGAATTATTATTTCTGCTATTCTAAGATGCTCTTTTCTTTTTGATTCACAATTTAATGTTTCTTGTATTAGTATAGGTTGGATATTTTTTATGTACAGCCAATGTGTTTGGGTTGTTGTTGTTGTTTTTTCGGAAAAAAAGAAGCTACCATTAAGCCAATGGAGTACCATATTTGATGTTATCTTAGAGTTAAGGCAATAGGATACTTCACTGCTTCCTCTAAGAACCTAAAGCACAGTGTACTGTGCACGATCCTTGAGTTACTACTGAGTCCCCTCCCAAACAGCCCCATCCTCCCTGGGGTCCTGGAGTAATGCAGAGATGACACATCACTGAGACACTTTGGGATAGCCTATGCTGCCCAGAACTAGTATATAGTTTGTGGATCCAAGTGCAGAATGAAAATATGGGAACCATTGTTTAAAAATTATTGAGAATGCCCACAGAGTGATAGCAGAGTGTTAAACCAAGTGTGGGCCCTCCTGAGCATGGGGCCCATGCAGCTGCACAGATCCCATGTTCATAACGCCAGCCTGCTCGTGGCAAAAGGAGCAGGTTGTGCTGAGCTTTAAACACTGTATAAGTTCTCACACTTCCCAGAAGCCCTCCCTCACTGACACTTCAAGCTTTCCCCAATCTCATGCCCACACTCTGGTGCAGCGTACTAATTCTCCATATGTCCAACTAACCCGGTCTGTCTTGAAGAAGAGTGCTGAGAGTCTTGTGGGCATAGTGAAGCCTCAGAAGATCTCCCGGCATGGATCTGGTAGCATAGCCCCAACTCTGAGCCCTGGTCAGTTTGGGCTTCTTTTCCTCATTGATTCCCCTTCTTGTTCCTCTTTCTCTTTTCCCCAGTCCAGGGTCTTCTTAGAACTAGCATCCCTGTTCCATTCTCTCAGGCGCTTCTTTCTCTCTATCCCGTGTTCAAACCAGTTTATTCCATAAACCAGCCTTCAACAGTACACTCAATAAAGATTTTCCACCTGAGTAATTGATCTGTGAGTCAGAATTCTTGTCTGTGGGAACCATAATATGGTTTGGTGTATTACCAAGTTATTAGATGAACTTCTGAGCCAGACTTCATTTATTTGGAACATGGTGCCGAGTGATGCCTAAGCTTTCTTCTGCTGGCAATGGACTTTCATTGCTCCCCATGAAATGATTACTATTAAGTCATTGTCTTAACTCAAACTAATGCATTTGCAATTGCATTTTTTTTCTTCTGAGACTACGACTTTGATTTAGAAAATGCTTTCAAAACCCAGGACTTTTTTGGAGAGACAGTGTTAGGGAATCAAGAGGCTGAGAAATGCAAGAAGCTAGTTTTTAACTGATTCCATTTTCCCAGCAGTCCCCAGGCACTCCGCTGGGAGGGGGTGACATGCAGTCCCACACCAAGAAAGTGCCTGGTACCAAAAAGGATGTGTGATCCTATCAACTAATTGGTTGACTCCGTGAAAATTGTTCAAAACAATCCTTTTTTGACAACTCAGGCCTGACCAGGTACATTCCATAGTTGGGGATAATTGGAATCGTAGATGTCCCTAAAATCTAATATCTCACAAGGACTCCAGACTTGAACTTTGAAAAATTATTAGCCGTTGCAGAATGCTCTCATGCTGCTGCAATGGCAAATTTTCCTTTTCTGAATCTATTTTATTATATGCTGAGTCTGCAGGCATATCATTCCTCACAGAGTTGTGGAGATGATTAAATGAACCAATGTGTATAAAGTGCTTGGCATACTTCTTGGAACATAGTAAGCACTCAATAAATGTTAGCTGTTATTATGATATGCTCCTTTACTTTGAAATGACTTTAATTGCTATAACAACCAGGATACATTGAGTCTTTCTACTGTCGTGCAAGGCAGTCTCTTCACATGAGTGCTGATGTTTACACGTTAATTCATTTTCTAGCTAAGAAAAGAGTTGGCTTTGAAGACAGACATATTTGGATTCAAAGCCCAGGTTAGCTACTTTCTGTGAACAGTGATTCTTACCTAGGGGTACTCTTACCCCCAAGGGCCTAATTCCTAGTGTCTATTCCTAGCATATCCAGCAGGTGAGCCAGACACAACAACTGGGAATCCAGGCAGTCTTTGAATGTCAAGGCCAGACTCATAGGTCTTTCCTGTCCATGTATACCAGGACCCTGAGCCACTGTCCTTAAATATAGAGTCAGGATTCAAATCTTCAGAAAGAGTACCTTTCAAAAGTATCTTCAAAATCTATATAAAAAACAAAATTTGAATTGAGAGCAAGATAAGGATGGAGGAATTGTATATATTTAAGCAAGACCACTGGCCAGTGAATAGAAGCCTACCCAAACACCCAATTCCATAGGCTGGGCAGGTTCCAATTAGGATATGACTCAGGGGTACCTGAACCCACTAGGACATGCCCAAGTCTCCTTAGCCATGATAGCTCACAAGGTAGGAATGGGGATCAGGGAGGGACAACGAAGTGCCACAGTGGTAACAGGGTCTGCAGAGCTCAAGTTTGGGAGCAACTTTGCTCCAACAGCAGCTGAAGAGGAGAGGAAGACACTATAGACCAGATGGGTTTGTGCTTCAGGGGGTGTGTGCTTTAGGGCAGAAGTCAAGATGCAGAAAACAGTACCAAGGCAGCTGATTTGTATGCCTTTAGATGTGCAGAAGCAGAAATGTTGAACTTCTTAGTTTGACATGCTTGTGTTATGTCCTGTATGAGACTAAAAGACTGTTAAGCTTATAGAGCACAGTTTCTTTATGCTCTGAAAAATCCTGTTTGTTATGGCCAAGAATAATGGGGAAGAGGAGAGTGGTATATATTGGATTACATAGTCCCTGTAAGTTGAGCAAAAGTGTAGCCACAGACATATTCCAATGCTTCCCTAAAACACTAATATATAGTTTGAATGTGTCAAAGGATGACACCACCCCACTATGATGATGAGTACATAGCGTATGTGTGTGGCACATCATGGTCTTTGTTCTTCACACTCTAAAAATAGTTACCCTAAGTAGGAGGGACACAATGTGCATCACTCTGAGATCTTTGGGGGCTGTCCCAGCAAAAACAGGAAACTGCCATTGGGCCTGCATGAACTTGCCCTACACCATAAGTTTGGCTAGAACTATGTGTTTGGGCAGCTTTGGTGAGGGCAGTTCAGGAATGCTGACAGCCCTAAACAACTTCACTTGTGAATTAGTGCCAGTTTTACTTTCATAAAACTCCTCCCCCACACACCTATCCCTCCTACTTGGAAATTAAAACCTATCCAAAGAGAAGTGATGCCTGCCCACTCTTGTTCATGGCAGAAAACTTGGAGTTAAATCTGGGCTTAGAAGTATGCATTAATATTTACATATGGGGGTACCTGGGTGGCTCAGTCAGTTAAGTGTCCAACTTTGGCTCAGGTCATTATCTCATGGTTTGTGGGTTTGAGCCCCACATCAGGTTCTGTGCTGACAGCTCAGAACCTGGAGCCTACTTCAGATTATGTATCTCTGTCTCTCTGTGCCCTCCCCTGCTCACGCTCTCTCTTTCTCTCTCTCTCAAAAATAAATAAACATTAAAAAATTAATATTTACATATGGAATATAAGCACTGCTATGGATATGAAAGGGCAACAGGATCTAGAAGGATTTACCCTTTACAATTCTTCCTCTCAAAAATAGTCTTCCTAAGGAAACAGATGGTAGCTCCTTCTTATCTACGTCGAAGTTCGAGAATAGTCAATTACTCAGATTATTATGCTGAAGATAAACAGTGTTATTCTATTCAGTTCTTCAAATAATCTTCTATTTAAATCATAGCTAATTACTATTTAGCAAATTAAACTCATTGAGCACTTCAGAATTGTCTATTTCGCTGTCAAAATGAAAGCTTTAGGGAGCCCTTATTGCAAGAGGTTTTTTTTCATTGTATAGAATATTATCTATTTGGTCTGAACCCTCAACAAAGAAATATTTTTGGATCCCTTAAAACCAACCAACAAACAAACAATACAAATCATTTTTGAAACTTCAAGTCTTCAAGTAGACATTCCTTTCCCACATGGTGTTTCCTGAGTAAAACAGAAGGACCTTGCAGGTATCTCTAGCTGTGGGCAAGGCCCTCAAAAAGCAGGTGTCAAGAGATTAGGAGTAGAGAAGTGGAGAGTTTGTGGGAAGGTGTGCCTTGACAGCTGAGTAGACTGGGCACTCTCCAAGAGAGCTGCTACCTAGGCCATGTGCTCCAAGCCCTACAATTGTTCAACCACCCAGCCTCCCTACAATTTGGAGGAAATCTTTAACTCAAGATTTAAAAAAAAAAAATTTTAACATTTATTTATTTTTGAGGGACTGAGAGGCAGAGCATGAGTGGGAGAGGGGCAGAGAGAACACAGGGAAATCACGAACCATGAGATCATTACCTGAGCTGAAGTTGGACGTTCAACTGACTGAGCCACCCAGGTGCCCCTTAACTGAAGATTTTATGCAATCAATAATAAGGATTCCTCGAGAACTCAATCCACATTATGGAATGAAGTCCATTTATTGAACAATTCGTAGGCATGATGTAAACAGACCACACTACAGAAGAAGACAATGACTGTAGTGGGGTATGCCTACCAACAACACTGACTTTATATCCTGGCCAGGAGGTCTTTAGAAGGTCTCCAAAGGGCCACGTGCTCCAGAGGATGCCTCTCTGGCCATCCTATAGCCACATTTCCAGCCACATCCCCACCTCCCATAATGAGGAATTCAAGATACCAAGGGATTTTGTCTACTGGAATCCAAGCCCTCCCTTCTAGGTAATGATCCAAGTACCCAGGACCCTAGAGTTCCCTGCTCAGATGATCCCACACCTACATTCCTGACCTGCATAGGCCTCTTTTCCATCTTTTCTCTCAAGAGCAGACTGTGTCACCAGGGTACATGCTTAGGGGCCCAAGGAGTGGCCAGTTGCAGGGGTGTGGGGGCTGTTGACATGGGATGTGGACAGAATTTGGACATACAGTAAGGGCGTAGGGAAAGGTCCACCCATACACACAAGTCCCATGGTGCAGGGCTGGAAAGAGAGGGGAGTCAGACTGCAGGCTGAAGATCAGTTCAGTTCTTTCTGCACTACAGAATCCTAAATTTGAACCTAATCTTCCAGGTAGTTATGAAGGCATGTTTGTTAAGATGGGAGAGATGTTAGATAACACTTATTTAACAGTTTACCAAACAAATTGATAGCTTCTAAATGTTTTAGCATATGGTATGTGAACCTCCATCTGCACTCCTGACCTGGGGCCCACCAGTGGTAGAGAGTGGGGGTGGCTGGGGCAACCTCCATTGGAGCTTGGCCGATCTCTGGTCTGGCGGGGATCCATCCTCTTTATAGCATCACCTGGGTCTGCACTACCTGCTGATCTGCTTCCTGATCACACCTCAGCCCGTCAGTTATACCAACGTAGAGAATTCTTAATGTGTTTATCTTCATTTACTCAAAATCCATCTTTAAAAGAAAGGCCTTTATCAGATGTGTTTTTAGTACTCTAGTTATTTCACAAACCTGTGCAAGCTCTAGGAATTGAGGCAGGAACATTAAATGAATAAATCTTATCTGTCTTTTGTGTCTAGCTCATTTCCTCTTTGGACCCGTGGCTTTGTGCTGTTCTCTAGCTATCCAACATCTCAGCGATATAACCGCATTCCCACCTGAACCTGCCATTTCCATAAATCATCCTATTCTGCCTTCCACCTGCGACTCCGTTTCAAAGTCCCCTTTCTTGGGACACCTCGGTGGCTCAGTTAGTTAAGCCTCCGCCTCCTGATCTTGGCTCAGGTCATGATCTCACAGTTCATAGGTTTGAGCCCCACATCCGCAGGGGCTCTTCACTGACAACACTGACAGCATGGAGCCTGCTTGGGATTCTCTGTCCCTCTGTCTTTCTCTCTGCCCCTCCCCCCCTCAAAAATAAATAAGTGAACATTAAAAACAAAAACAAAAACAAGTCCCCTTTCTTCAATAAAGATGATTCTCCAAGTAAAAACAAAGTAGTCTACAGTGACTAATTCATACTAAAGAATGATTAATAGTCTCCTTAGCATGTCAAGTATAATTGACTATTTCAAAAATTTCAATTAAACAAAATAATTTCAGCTGCCAGATATTAGAGACAAATTTTAGGAACAAGGTAGGTAAGGATTTTTGCTTTTTTATTGGTAAAAAAAAATATTAACAAAAATTTATTGGCACTGAAAAAGCATTTTTTAAAATTTTATAATTAATCCATTTATAACGAAGACCAAAATAGTAGAATACCCTATACAATAAGTATCCCAATAAGAGAAAATAAACTAATTAAGGTTAATTGGTTATTTATTGGATCAATGACATTGGATGGCAAAACAGAGGAGAAACTCACTTTCTCAGAGTGAACATTGCCCAAAGGATTCTACTGATGCACTATTTCCTCCGAGTCTCAATTTAATTCTCGGAGTATGACTTTAGAATTTCATAATTAAATTTGAATCATGGCAGTGTCTACTCTTGAAGCCTACATGAAGGTGATTTCAACCTAAGAGAGTTAGTTTTAAATTTAGAGAGGACTTGTTGGCAAACATGTTTTGAGAGGGGGAAAATATTCCTCAAGTGGGTTTACAATATATCTAATACCATGTCAAAGACAAAAACAGAAAAAGGAAGGAAATTGATTTTCTGCTCCCAGTTGCTATCAGGAGAGCACCCCAGATTCAAATTCAGAGCACTTTGGCACCATACTTTCACATTAGGCTTGTATAGGGAGGAGCAGACATGCTACAGGGAAAGTGACTCTCCAATTGGAAGCTTCTTTCATAAGGGGAGTTTTGGTCAGTCAGGAATAAGGAATGTTTACCTCTGTGTCTAGCTAGTTTTGGAGGTACAGTAGCTAATCACTTATGATACAAAGAATGGGAATGGAAGGATCTGTGTCTGGCCTTGTCCTGGGTAAACATGGGAGTCATCCATGAACCATATCTGTCATGTGGAGAAAGGTGGTTCTTTGCAGTAAGCCATTTCTCAGAACACAGAAGGGGGTGAGGAGGATTTCTTGACCAGCACTCTTTTCAGAAGTACAGGGTGCAGGGGCAGTTCACCATTGTTCACCCACTTGTGAAAATGTTCACCTTCTTATCCATCTCTTCTCCCTCAGAGCAGCCCTGTACCCACCACCTGCTCACCTGGCACCAGCCTCGGCTCTCTTTCTCCTGCACACAAGGCACACTCACCCCGGGGGCTTTGCACCCACTGCTCCCTCTGCCTGCAGTGCCCCATCCCAGAGATACACAGGCCACCCTCCTTCAGATGTTTTACTCAAATGCCCCTGTCTCATGAGATCTTCCCTTCCACATTGCCTAGCTCCCATCTTTATTTTTTTCCTTAGCTTATTGCCAACTTTATTATATGCCTTGCCCTTAGAATATAAACCCCATGAGGACAGGGATTTTGCACCACTGCATTCCTAGCACCTGGCACATAGTCAGCATGGAATAAATGTTTTTGAATAAATATGTTGCAATAGCGTATGTTTGCCTCACCACATATTATTAAGGTTATGTATTACAATGATTAATATCCTTGGGGGCTTTACACAGTATGGCATGAAAAGCACAACCTGGGAGGGATAGTAATCCTGGGTTTCTTCCAAAAGCTCAGTCTAAAAATACGTATTTTTAAATTTTATTTTTATGCTGTATGATTATAACTAAAGATCCTAAAGCCAGTATAAAGCTACATATGTTCCAAATATCAAGTTCCAGAATTTTGGCCCTGTAATTCACATCTCTAACTTATCTGAAAGAAGGCAGCAAAGTACTATGTACAAGAAATGACTACTGATCCCCCAGTGTCTGCTAATCTGCAGGTGCCAAGTTTTAATCATATGCCACATGTGGTCTGGGCACATAGGTATTAATCTCCTCTCTGCACCAAGTGCAGTTTGCCCAATTTAATCAGAAATTGCTTTTTTTTTCTTTTTCTTTTTTTGGTAGAGGAAACAGGCATAGCATAACTTTTCCTTATTATCTTGCAGAAGGTTTGGATTCCCAGAAAAGGAAGATTCTACACCAATAGATTAAAGGCCCTGAGAGGTCTTTCAGAAAAGGTGCTTTAAGGGGCGCCTGGGTAGCTCAGTCGGCTAGGCTTCTGACTTCAGTTCAGGTCGTGATCTCGCAGTTTGCGGGTTTGAGCCCCGCATAGGGCTCTGTACTGACAGCTCAGAGCCTGGAGGCTGCTTCTGATTCTGTGTCTCCCTCTCTCTCTGCTTCTCTCTCTCTCTCTCTCTCTCTCTGCCCCTCTCCTGCTCTCTCTCTCTCTCTCTGCCCCTCTCCTGCTCATGATCTTTCAAAAATAAATGTTAAAAATTAAAAAAAAGATTGTTAAAAAAAGAAAAGGCACTTTAACTCTCAGCTTTCCCAAACTTTGATTGCTGCAGAACTCTTCCTGGAATACAATGTGAAAATCTGAGGGAGCATTCAAATTCCCTAGAACCTGATGGAGAAACACTGTTTTAATGGCTCTCTCTAACCAGAGTCCTTCTAGTCCAGGGACCCTTTCCACAGCTTCCTTTCTTGCCCAAAAGCATCTCTAAACTCACCCATTGATTTCATAGCTAGACTCTCAGAGAAGCAAATGGAAGCAAATTGTCTTAGTTTTGGCCTAGAGGTAGGTAAACAGTGCAGGTGCTTGGGGACTGCAGATCTGGTTTGTACTCCCAACTTTGTTAGTCTTTCTGTATGACTTCAGGCAAATTGCCACTCCCTTTGCCCTGCTGTTCATTCTATCTATAAAGTGAGGGTCTGAACTAGATAGATTTTGCAAAGGTAAGGCTGAACCCAGCCCCTACAGTCTGCACAAATGCCTGGGGAGACAATGGGAAAGACTGGGCGGGGGGGGGGGGTAGACTGAGGCGTTCTCATCTGAGTGTCTCATGGAGCCCAGTCCTTGGGCTTTCAAGAAGGGGATGTTGAACTCTCACAGAGAAGCTTCCACACTAGCCTAAACCCTCCAGCAGAGTATACACATTATTCTCAATTGCCAGGAACATTGTCCATGGTCATGAGTCTCCTCTATTTCCTTTCCTATTTAATTTCCTCTGTTGTCTTGCTGTAAAGGACCTTAAACAACTCATTTCACTTCTCTAAACTTGTATTTACCCTTTCTGAGGCTCAGTTTCCTCATCTCTAACATAAAAATAATCCAACCTCTTAATGAGATAATGTATTTTAAAAGACTAGTACTTAGGAAGCACTCAATAAATCATTTTCTCTCCCTCCTTTTTCCTTTCCCATGTTAAGTAAATATCAAGTGTCTAAAGAAGACAACTGTCAGGGTTCAATAGTTGCTACCAGAAAAGCCAGTTGAGCGTAAAATGTCTCTTCAGGAAAGACCTCAGCTCCAGCTAAGTAACATGAAAAAGTGGCTGGTGGATCTTTTGTGCTTGATTACTTAATGCCTATTTACATATGGGTTGCAATGGTGTCAGTGAACTACAGAAAAAGAAAGAAAATCAAGAAATGTTTAAATGAATTTGTCATGAATTTATAATAGGATGATTGGAGTATATGCCAAGTCTTTGAAAATCTAGATTTTAGAGGGAAACTATGACTGGACTGGATTCACCACCTGGTGACTTAAGCACAACAGACAAAGTATAACATCTGAACATGACCCTACTTGATCTGGACACCTTGGCGGTTGGGGTTATTTCTATCAACACACTCCCTATATTGTCCTTTGGGCTCAAATTTCACAACTGATATTCAAACCATTGTTTCATTTGTATACTCGCCTTCAGCTTAATATAGTGTTGACTGGGGCGCCTGGGTGGCTCGGTCAGATAAGCATGAACTTCAGCTTAGGTCATGATCTCACAGTTGGTGGGTTCGAGCCTGATGTCAGGCTCTGTGCTGACAACTCAGCCTGGTGCCTGCTTTAAATTGTGTCTCCCTCTCTCTGCCCCTCCCCCACTTGTGCACTCTTTCCCTCGCTCAAAAATAAACATTTAATATAGTGCTGACTGAAGTAGTTCCTTCCTCCTTATTCTTTGAACTGTAAAATGACAAAAAGGAAGAAAGTAGAAATGAGAAATATTCAGTTATAACAATATTTCTTTGAGTTTGATCTTGCATCAGAATTATCAAAGATGCTTGTTAAAATTCAGATTCCCAATAAGTATTGGCAAGAATGTGGAGGAAAATAATTCCCATACACGTTTTTGTAAGTGGAAGTGGAATATTAACTCAGCCATTAAAAAATGAGATCTTGCCCTTTAAAGCAACAACATGGATGGACCTTAGGGTATTATGCTAAGTGAAATAAGTAGGACAGAGAAAGACAAATACCATATGATCTCACTTATATGTGGAATCTAAAAAATAAAACAAATGAATAAGCAAACAAACAAAAAGCCGAAACAACCATTAAGTACAGAGAAAAAACAGATAATTGCCGGGGGGGGGGGGCGCAAAATGGATGAGGGAGTGGGAGACACAGGCTTCCAGTTATGGAATGAATAAATCAAGGGGGTGAAAAGTACAGCATAGGGAATTGTCATCCGTGGTGTTGTAAGTAATGCTGTATAGGGACAGCTGGTAGCTACACTTGCGGTAGGCGTAGCATAATGTATAAACTTGTTAAATCACCAATTGTGATTTGACATACAGGTGGTACACCTGAAACTAATGTAACATTGTGTGTCGATCATACTTGGGTAGAAAAAAAGTCAGATTTCTGAGCTCCATCTCAAACCTATTGATTGATTCAGAATTTCTGGAAGTGAGATTTAGGAATCTGCATTTTAAATAAGCTACTTGGATAATTCATATGAACATTACAGTTCAGACCCTCACAGTTCATGCCTGGATCCCAGCAACTGTCTCTTATCTGGTATCCTGAACTTGTGTTTTCCTTCCATCATTTTGGGGATACTTCTCCCTGAGGTTCTGGATTTATCATGTCATCCCTTCAGTGAGAACCTAGCCTGGTTCCTTTAGATCACTTCATTATAATTAGACCTGCCCCTTTGTGGTGAAAGGCCTTCCTTCTGTTTCCCCAGTGCTTCTCATTGGCCTTGTACCCAACTCATCCCTAATGCATTTGTCCACTTGGGGCAACATAAGCTGCCTTTAAATGGTGCTTGGTGGAGCCCTAGAGGTTCCGAAGAGGACCACAGGGGCTAGCCTGGGGGGAGGCAGGGTGGTAGATGGGGTAAAGGACTTTCCATCTCCATTGCAATCAGATTTCCATGTGCTTCCTCATAATATCATTTGAGGACAAGACCCCAGTGGGTAGAATTTTTTAAAATACTCTGCTAGATTAAATCTAGACATCCCTTTCCTGTCTGCAAACACTTTATTTCCTTTGTGTGAAATTCCTTCTCCTCTCGCCCACTTTGAGGTTTTTTTGTCAACAATCCATGATCCATCTGTCAAACTTCAAAACCTTCCTGAAGATGCAGCTGAGTCCTGCTTAGCCTGCCACCCTCAGGGTTGTTCTTATCATACTGGGCTCATGTGAACTCACTGCCAGTGGAGTCAGTTTCCTTCCCAACCTGTTAAATTATAACCATCTCAGCAAATCTTTATTCAACAAATGTTTATTGAGCCACCACGATG